>NC_133146.1:33893111-34224562 GCF_048418815.1 Hemitrygon akajei | reverse complement strand
CTTTCTTTATCTTTCAGTGACCTAGAAGGGGAACAAAGGGTCTCATCATTTTGCATGCTTACATCCGGTACATGAGCATGTTCCAGGCAATGTCAGACCTCCTGCATTTACCTTTTATGTTAATTCATGCTCACACTCGTATTCCCTGACCAGCCAAATTCTTTATGGCCATTTACATCAATGTGGTTATCTAACATAATCACAGAGCATCTATGAAGAAATTCTGCATAGGCCAGATTCAAGACAAAGAATCTATTTACATTTCAGATTATGCCACAATGTGATTGTTCCTCATGATGTGGATTCCAAAGAAGTGGTGTTGACCTGCAGAATCATGAGAAAGCTGCAAAGCTTTAATTTTATTTCTGGTCAGCAGAGCCTTTCTTGGCTTTGTAGATGTCAGCTAGAGCTAAACGGGTTCAGCAATGTAACGGCTACATTCTGAGGCAAGTTTGAAATAACAAACCGGAGACTGCATTTGCTTATCCCACCATGCGTGTTCTAAATGTGGCTTCAAAATGTTTTTAACAGTTAAAATGATTCAGAGATACAACATGGAGAGAGGAGCTCAGCTCACCAAGTCCATAACAACCATCAACCAACCACTTTAGCAACCAATTTTATTCTCCCGTATTCCACATTGGGGGTTTTTTTGCATGATTTCACCCATGTGACTAATTAGCCTTCTGCCCCATATGCCTTCAGAATATGAGAGGAGACTAGAGCACCGGGAATAATCACACATAATCACGGGGAGAATGTGCAAAGTCCTTGCATACCGCAGTGAGAATTGAACCCAGGTTGCTGGCGCTGTAGTAGTTTTATAAAACTGTAAGACCATACGATATAGGGGCAGAAGTAGGCCATTTGGCCCATCAAGTCTGCTCCACCATTTCATCATGGCCGATTCAATTTTCCTCTCAGCCCCAATCTTCTGCCTTCTCCCCTTCTCCTTTCGTGCACTAACCAGTCAAGAATCTATCCACCTCTGCCTTAAATATACATAAAGGCTTGGCCTCCATAGCTGCCTGTGGAAAAAAATTCCACAGATTCACTACTCTCTGGCGAAAGAAATTTGTCCTCATCTCCATTCTGAAATGACGCCGCTCTATTCTGAGCCTGTGTCCTCTGATCTTAGACTCTCCCTCCGTAAGAAACATCCTCAACACATACACCCTATCAAGGCCTTCCACCATTTGATAGGTTTCAATGAGGTCACCCCTCATTCTTCCGAATTCCAGTGAGTACAGGCCCAGAGCTAGCAGACACCTTTCATATGACAATTACTAACTGTTGCACTACAAGCTGCCCCCATGTGGATGCAAGCCACTCTGCAGTTGTTAAGCTATTGACGGTGAACAATTGCCTTTCCAGCAACCCAAATCAACATGTAACAAAAGCACTTCAGTCAGACTGTGGCTACAAATGAAGATTGAGTCAGACACCCAAGGCAGTTTCTGGTAGTAAAGCCACTTTCTCCATGAAAAAGTGCCAACCTAATGTTACAAAATAACCGACATGGAGAAGCAGGCCAGAAAAAGGGTACAGAACAGCTGCAGCTGCTCAGATAATCCAACCTGACCATGCTATATTATATGAGGACAATTTATTGACATAACTTAATGCAATGCACTTCCCTGAGATTTCCAATATTTATGGGGGGTTTTTGGCTACCTTCAGACTTCTAGTTGTATAGGTCCAGATCACACAATACCATCTAAAATCAAACATATGGTACATCATCTGGAAGGAGATCTACAGATGTGGTTATTCCCACATCTTGCTTTTTCCATCCCCCATTCTGGTTCTCCCCTTATCTCTTCTCTCTCCTCACCTGCCCATCACCTCCCTCTGGTGCCCTTCCTCCTTCCCTTTCTCACATGGCCCACTGTCTTCTCCTATCATATTCCTTCTTCTTCATGTCTTTACCTCTTCCACCTATCTATCACCTTCCAGCTTCTTACTTTATTCCCCCCTCCGCTGGTTTCACCGATCACCTGCCAGCTTGTACTCCTTCCCCTTCCCCGCTTTCTTATTTTGATTTCTTCTCCATTCCTTTCCAGTCTTGGTGAAGGGTTTCAGCCTGAAATTCCCACTGTTTATTTCTCTCCATAGATGCTGCCTGAGCTGCTAAATTCCTCCATCATTTTTGTGTGGTGGTCTGGATTTCCAGCATCTGCAGAATCCCTTGTGTAGTGATGTGGGTACTGAATCAAACACTGAGCACAAGGAATTGGAAATTGTTGGTGGAATCACTGGAGACACAAGGCCTTCAGCTATCCTATGCTAAGACAGACTTCCCATGAGCTGCATAAAACAGACTTCCATAGGACAACATGAGCATTGCCAGTATTTAAAGATATGCCATTCCAACCTCCAAGACTTTGGGTCCAGGGCGAAAGGAGCTCCAGTACAGAGTATATCCTTTTCTTTTAATGACACAAGACATCCAAAATTGAGGTTCTAACTACCTTAATGATCCTGGGAAGACTGAACCAACCAAAAGCTTTAATCATAAGAATGCCCACCACTTGTCAAATCAAGCGAAGTTTATTGTCATGGTCTGGGTAAAGAAACAGTGTTTCATCCTAATTGTTCTTGTTTTTATGCATTGTAATCTCCTTCCTGACAGTAGAAAGTCAAAGCGGATGCTGGATGGATGGGTGGGATCCTTAATAATACTACAGGCCCTGCGTATGCAGTTCTCCTGATAAATGTCCCCGATGGATAGTTCTGAGGACCTTTTGATCCTTTCACAATCCCTTGTAGGGACTTCTGGTCCAATGCTCGACTGCTCCCATACCAGATGGAGATATGCCAGGACGCTCTCAAGGGTGCTCCTATAAAACACAGTTCAGATGGTGAGGGGGGGGGCAGTGTAGGGAGCCTTGCTTCAATCATCTTAGGAACTGGAGGCGCTGCTGTCCTTTCTTTTTCAGAGAGGTGAAATTAAGAGACCAGGTGAGGTCATCCACAATGAGAACTTGGTATATTTAACTTGCTCTACAGAGGACCCATGTATTCTCAGAGGGCGATGGTTCATCTGCACCTTCCTGAAATCCACAATGATTTCCTTGGTCTTCTCCCTGTTCAGGCTTAGCCTGTTCTTCTCACACCAATCCACCAGCCGCTCCACTTCCTCTCTATACTCCATCTCGTCATCGTTCTCGATAAGGCCAATCACTGTTGTGCCATCCGCAAGTTTGCTGACATGGTTTGAGCTGGATCCTGCGACACAGTCAGGCATCAGCAGTGTGGACAGCAGCGGGCTGAGCACACCACCTTGGGGAGCGCCAGTGCTCAGCGTAATGGGTCGAGGGGCAAATAATAACAACGAACAACAGTAATAGAATTATTAATTACTGTCCCTTTGTTCTCCATTTCTCTGCCGTATCTTTCAAATGTCTGATTGGATTTATACTCCTGTGCAGTATTAAACAAGATATGCACAGTCAGAAGTCTTGATGAATATTATGTTAATCCAGATTTCAGCTTGAATTAAAAATTGACTTTACAGCAAACATTCTCTGCATTTAATCTTCCTTGATGCTTTAATTGGCAAGTTGCGGCAACTGCCCCAGGGCCAATGTTCCCTCTAAGGTGTGCATGCGTGCACCCATCTTTTGCTACTAGCGCACAAAAGAATTTGAACTGTGCACCAAGGGTTGTGGCCCTCTACCTCATTGGCATGTTAAGTGTATTTTACAGTCGTACACGATCACATTCCCTTTAACGGTTCCTGATGCAGACGGTGTTGACAACGTAGAGTTGCGATGATTTGTCTGCAGATGTTAGAACTGGCTTACTTCTACTGCTTTTATTGAAGAAATCACTCAATGCGCACACATTGTTGTCACTGGGCATAAAGTTGCACAGCGCAGGACTTCAATGCACACTGGTCATTATAAGTTAGAGGGAACGTTGCCCAGGACAATTCAGAATCAGGGTTACTATCATTGATATATGTCATGAAATTTGTTGATTGATGGCAGCAGCACAGTGCAAGACATAAAAAGATTCCCATAAATTACAGTTAAAATTACAATAAATAAATAGTCAAAAAGAGGAACAAATGAGGTAGCGCTCATGGGTTCATGGAACATTCAGAAACCAGATTGCAGAGGGGAAGCAGCTGTTCCTAAAATGTTGAGAGTGGGTCCTCTACACACTTGGCTTCTGTTCATACTCTCTGATCATAGTAATGAGAAGGGAACATTTCCCAGATGGTGAGGGCCTTTAATGGTAGATGCCACCTTCTTAAGGCCCAGTCATTTAAAATGTCCTCGAATAGTGAGGCGGTGTGCGTCTGTGATAGAATTGGTTATGTCTACAACCCTTTGCAGCCTCTTTCGATCCCATGCATTGGAGCCTCCATACCCAGTGGTAATGCAATCAGTCAGAATGCTTACTGTTTAGCAGCTTAGCTAAGTTGAAAGGGAAGCTAGTTAAATAAAAGGATTTAATAAATCACCCCATCGCCACTCCTGATTGAGCTGAGTTACATCCTGGGATAAGTTCCACATGTAATTTCATACTGTACCATCCGGAAGCAAAGGTAGGCAGTCAGCACAGATTGGAAGGAATCCCTCCACCCTCCCATCACATGATATGAAAGCACGCATGAAAACGAGCGGGTCTCCTCATTAACCTTAATGCACGACAAACCCCAAAATCTTTGCAGGTTTTGTCAATAAAGCATTTCACTTTCATCTGCTAAAGTATTATACAAACACAGAGAAATTGTCCAAAGTTTGGATGTTGTCAGCCAGCAGAGTGGATCACCTCCAGCAGCATCTGAGTCAGCTGAAGCAGAATCTCCTGACCTAAACACTAAAGCCCAGCAGATGCCCACCTCTGCCTTGTCTTCTCACTCGTGGTGCATTCACAAAGAGCGCAGATTAGCACATAGACTTCAGCCAGGTGGAAACAACACCCTTTTGGTGACATTCAAAGAGGTAATAGACAATAGACAATAGGTGCAGGAGTAGGCCATTCGGTCCTTCGAGCCAGCACCGCCATTCACTGTGATCATGGCTGATCATCCACAATCAGTACCCCGTTCCTGCCTTCTCCCCATATCCCTTGACTCCGCTATCTTTACAGACAGACAGAGAGACATACTTTATTGATCCTGAGGGAAATTGGGTTTCGTTACAGCCGCACCAACCAAGAATAGTGAAGAAATATAGCAATATAAAACCATAGATAATTAAATAATAATAAGTTAGGAGCTCTATCTTACTCTTTCTTGAAAGCATCCAGAGAACTGGCCTCCACTGCCTTCTGAGGCAGACCATTCCATAGATCCACAGCCCTCTGGGGTCTTTAATTGTGCTTGGAAGCCTCTTTTGTTCTGAAGACTGTGCCAATTATTAGAGAAAGTGAGTTCTAATATACAACTGGGCCAGTGAAGGATGCTTTACATTTCAATGACTCGCTACATTCATTTGATAAAAACATCCGTACTCAAAGATAATCGTGTATGATAATCATATCAAGGACTTGATTAATAGATTGTTCATTCCTAGTTTAGACACCCTGGCATCTGTGGAATCAGATGCATCCAGGAAGAACCAGAGGAAATGTAAGAAACATGTGGCATTTGGTAGACAAGCTTTTGTTATATTTATTTGAGTGTTGCATTGCAGCTCTAAGATATCTGGGGAGATTTCAATCTGCATTGCCTCTCAGTGCTGATAGATTGCTTGACGCAGAAGCTGTGTGAATTTCTGATCATTAACCTCAAGGATGGTAATCAGACTGAATCGAGAACATATAGCGTCAGGGTAGATAATAAAAAACAAGGCTGCAAATTTAATAGCAGATGATATCTGCTATCTTTCTACTGCAACTTTAAAGCTTTTTCCTAACCAGGAAAACTCAAAGAATCTTGAGGCTTTGAGACTTTGGTGGTGCTGGACTATTAGATTTTCTGGATTATTGGATATTGCACCTGCTTGGTTAGATTAAACTCCGTCTGTCATTTATCCATCAATATCTGCAACTGCATTTTTAAATTATTTTAGACTTTACACGGAGGTGGAATTAATTTTCCAGTGGATCAGGTGAGATTGAAGGGAGTGTGTGAATGTTATTTCCAATCCACACTGACTGTGATCTCCTTAAGAACAAGTCATGCCGCCTCTTGCCACCCTTCCTTACAATTTACCAGTGTTCTGTTCCCCTGTTATTTTCAGACTCACTAGAACAGTTATTTCAGGAACAGATATTACCATCGGGTTCTTGAACCGACATGGATAAATTCATCTGTATCAACTCTGAACTGATTCCACGACCTACAGCCTATTTTGCACTACTTATTTCATTTAGCTTATGTTTCTTATTGTAAGCTATAGTTTATTTATGTATGGTATTGTACTGCTGCTGCAAAACAACAAATTCCAATTCATGTATCAGTGACTCTGATGCCTGGTTCAAAGGCAGCAAAGAAGATAAAACTCCCAGGGGTTTGGAAAGAGGCTCCAGTGAACCAGATGACAAGCTATTGTGATTTACAAAAAAAATAACACAATTGGAGCTCTACTGTACTGGCACAGTGGGCACCCGATTTCCCGCAGGATCAAAGAAGTATGTCTGTCTGTCTGTCTGCTAATAGAGCAGATGCCTCACAGTTCCCGTTACGCAGGTCCAATCCTGACCGCTGGAACTGTGTGTGGAATCTGCAGGTTCTCCTTGTGACCGTGAGTTTCCTCGAAACTCCCGAAAACGTGCTGGGTTTGTAGGTCAATTGGCCACTGTAAATTACCATGCATGTAAGAAATGGAATTAGTTGTAAATCATTGCTTGATGGTACACACCCAGTGGGCTGAACAGCCTATTTCCAATTATTCTAATACCATAATTTGAAATTATTTAAAATTGATAAATTAACCTGCTATGAAAATTAGTCAGATTTTTCATTTTCATAAATTACAACAAAAGGAAATATATTTTTTTCTCATTTATGTATTTCATGCATTATTTAGCCATGATTGATCATTGCTTAGGGAAAAGAGATGGCTATGTTTCCAGGAAATGTACTTGATGACAACATTTTCTTGGAACATTAATGTTTATTTACTTCTCAAGGCTGCCTCTCCAACCACCTCAATAATTCTTTAAAGTTGTCATAAACCCAATGTCAGCATAAATGTGCTTGTAAACTTCTCATCATAAATTTGCCAAATAGTTGATATTCCTTGCTGAAAACATTAGATTTGGCCTCTTTCAATCAATGCACATTAATATTAGACGAAGAAGTGTGTAAACAAGATCACACTGTGAAGAACAACGTACTTTAAAATAAATGAACTATTGTCTCTGATGTAAGTGCAGCAGTCTTGATTGCTGATGATTAACATTTCCATCCGTACAGTTCTTTCAAGTATTACAGTTAATGTCATGATAAATTAATACTTGTAAATATGCCTTGACTGATATGAATCATGTCATTCCTTACGGTAATAAACTATCTTTGAAGATACAGTTTGAAACTCAAACAGTACAGCACAGGAACAGGCCTTCAGCCCACAGTGTTGTACTGAATTAGGTGAGTAATTAAATGCCAAGCAAAACTAATCCCTTCTGTTCACACAGTGCCCAGATCCCTCCATTCTGAGATCATTCATGGCCCTATCTAAGAGGCTCTTAAAGCCTCTATGATATTTACCCCCACTACCACATTCCAGGCACCTGGCACTATCTGTGGAAAACGTGTGCTCTGCACATTTCCTATGAACGTATCACCCACCCATCCTTTAAATGCATGCCCTCTAGACATTTCAACCCTGGGAAAAAGATACCAGTTGCCTACTCTGTAAATGCCTCTTATACCCTCATAAGATGTCAGGTTTCTCCTCAGCCTCCACTGCTCCAGAGTAAACAATCTAAATTTGTCCAAAGTCTCCTTATAGTCCATGCCTTCTAAACCAGGCAGCATTTTGGCAAACTTCTTCTGTACTCTCTCCAAAGCATCTGCCTCCTTCCTATAATGGGGCAACCAGATTTGAGTGCAATGCTCCAGATGTAGCGAGAACAGAATTTTATAAATTGGAACATACTGTATCTTCTCAGTGTCCCAACTATTGAAGCCGAGCATGCCCTTGCCTTCTTTACAACCTTTTTGACCTCTGAGGCCATTTTCAGGATGCTGTGGCCTTGGACCCCATGATCCCTCTGTAGATCAACACTGTTAAGTTAATACTAGCAGTGTAACTTATATTTCATCTCCCAAAGTGCAGCACCTCTTATCTGGCTGGATTAAACGCCACCTTTCATTTATCCACCAAAATCTGCAACTGCCCTATATCCAGCTGTATCCTTTGCCTTCCTTGTACACTATTCATGCCACCAATGATCTTTGTATCTTCTGTGAATTTACCAACTTTGCCCAGGTCATTTAAGTTGTGTAAGGTGTTGGTGAGGCCAAATTTGGAGTATTGTGTGCATTTCTGGCTGCCTACCTACAGCAAAGAGTTCAATAATGCGTTATTGTTGCCTGCCGTTCCTTACGGACATACTGGTTGTTACGTCTACCTTCCTCTTCAATTGCTCACTGTCTGATCTGGTACTCTGGTTCCCTTTCCTCCAAACTAATTTAACTTTACAATTCCATCAGCAATTGTTATCATTTCTTGATTTAATTAATACTGTATTTGAAAATTTTGCTGGAAATTTCACCATGTTTTCAACAAAATGGAATACAAATACATTGTAATTTCTAATAAAGGAAAATACCTATCAGTTATGCTATCTTCTTTGCTTTAATGATGTTTCCTGTAAGCTGATAGGAAATATAGCAAATACCGTGACACACTTTTACATTCTTTGAAATTTTAATTTCCTGTTAATATGGTAAAGTACAAACGAGTTGGAAAATATGTAACTGAAGTGACAAAAATTAGATGAAAGTTGGTTCAGGCTAATATGAAATAAATCAAATAGCAAACAATGATGGGATAATCTAATCACTACAGATACAGCAGATACTGGAAATCTTGAGTAACGCACATAAAATGCTGGAAAAACTCAGCAGGTCAGGGAGCACCTATGGAAAAGAATAAACAGAGGCTGTTTTGAGTCAAAGGCTCAAAATGTTGATTGTTTATTCATGTCAATAGGTGCTGCCTGATCTACTGAGTTGCTCCAGCATTTTGTGCGTGCAATAAATAATCTAGTTATCTTTGTTCACACGTCACTGAAGGCGTTTTGTATCTTTAACAAGCAGCCAGATAAGCAAATGATATGTAGACTTTAAAGTTTAATGTAAGTATATGGGAACTTGGAGAGATTGCAATTGTAGATCCGATTTCAATTTACATATCTAAACAAAGGATATGCTTACAGTAGTTCTACAAATTTTTATCACATCTGTTGCTGACATGCAATATGTGAAGAGATTGAGTAGTTTAAACCTCCAATCTCCAGTGTTTAGAATAATAAACAATCTCACTGAAACTTGCAGGTTCTTAAAGAGCTTGGCAAGATTAACACAGAGACGATGTTTCCCTTGACAATCAAGCTTCATCAATTCAGGTTTATGGGCAGACTGTTATAAAGATTCAAAGTACATTTATTATCAAAGAATGTGTAAATTATACAGCCCTAAGATTTGTTTGCTCACAGGCAGCCGCAAAGCAAGGAACCTGAAAGAACCCAGTTAAAATAATAAATCCTCCCCTCCAATTCACAGAGAAAGAAAAATAGCACAAATCATGTAAACAATAGAAGCAAGCAACAGCAACTGCATTCCGAACCAAAATCGGTTTCAGTTCATCGTATTAGTGAGGCAAGTCACTGTGAAGTTTGCAGACATGAAGCACAGCAGCTGGACAGCCTCACACCCTCAGCCTTGTGGAGAGAGGAGTGAACATCACGGAAGAGCAAGCATAATCGGCCCAACTCATGACCTTCTGCCTTTCTCATCTAGCTGCGCCGGTGTTCAAACTGTCCAAACAGCAAAGGCTGAGGAAAGTCCATCTCCCACCCCACCCCCCCCCCCCCCATCCTCATCACATTCTACAGGGGTTGTATTGAGAGCATCCTGAGCAGCTGCATCACTGCCTGGTTCAGAAATTGCACCATCTCGGATCACAAGACCCTGCAGCGGATAGTGCGGTCAGCTGAGAAGATCATTGGGGTGTCTCTTCCCGCCATCACGGACATTTACACCACACGCTGCATCTGCAAAGTAAACGGCGTTATGAAGGACCCCACGCACCCCTCATACAAACTCTTCTCCCTCCTGCCATCTGGGAAAAGACACCGAAGCATTCGGGCTCTCACGACCAAACTATGTAACAGTTTCTTCCCCCAAGTTATCAGACTCCTCAATACCCAGAGCCTGGACTGACACCAACGTACTGCCCTCTACTGTGTCTATTGTCTTGTTTATTATTTATTGTAATGCCTGCACTGTTTTGTGCACTTTATGCAGTCCTGAGTAGGTCTGTAGTCTAGTGTAGTTTTTTTCTGTGTTGTTTTTAAGTAGTTCAGTGTAGTTTTTGTACTGTTTCATGTAGCACCATGGTCCTGAAAAATGTTGTCTCATTTTTACTGTGCACTGTACCAGCAGTTATGGTCGAAATGACAATAAAAAGTGACTTGACTAGACTTGAAGAAGCCATTCTCAACCTTGCCAAATCGGCTCAGCACTTAGAGCTGTCCAACCTCCAGCCAAGTTAGTTGGGTGGATATTGAACCTCCTCTGCCTCGACGACTCCTCTCCACATCACTCACTCCAACTCCACCTGTGTCAATCTGGCAACGCACCAGCATGGCTCATCTCTCAGATTCATTTCGCCTTTGCTTGCCTCTTCATTGCAGTGATAGCTCACTACAATTTACTTCAGAAAAGGAGTTATTAGTAATGTTTTAGTTGATTTTCTTGCCTTTCAACCTACCAGTAAGCTATCGCATGCCTTCAATAGCTCCATCTTAAACTGGAAGGAGAACTAGAGGAGGAAAAAAATCACTCAGACATGGTAATCTTCGAAATTCTCTTTCCTGGAGGACTGTGGAGGCTCAGGCACTGAGTTTATCTAAAACAGGGATTATTTGATTTCTGAATCTTAAGAGAGTCAAGGGATAGTCAGAAAAATTGTGAAGCAGGCTGAAATAGGGCAGGTGCCAGTTCACTTATGTTCTTAAATATTAGGGATATGATGAGAGTGCCTCAGAATGAAACCTAGGCTAAAGGTGTACTTTGAACAGTCAAAGCAGAGCAGCATCAAATAACACTACGTGAACACTAAACGATGTGGTGTATATCTACAAGAGGATGATGGGTTCAAACGATGTGTTTCACAGTTGTGCTGCACTTGAGAACCACATTCACATCTGGTCGCTGAGACACGGCAGCAGCACAGAAGCAAGCTCCTTGATTCACCATGTTCATGTCAAACTGTTATTCTGCCTAATCCCACCTGGGCCACCGCCCTCCATACCATTTCATCCATATGCCATCCAAACTTCTCTTGAGTCTGGTTGGTGGTTCATCTAGTCAGTATCCTGTCCTTGTCTCTGTGGGGGGAGTCAGGCCATCCTTGCCGTTACCCTATGGTGGGATCTGTCCCTCCTGGTCCTTGCCTCCTTTGGGTAAGTCAGGCTGTCATTACTGTTACCCTGAGGCTGGACTGTTCCCTACCTTCCCTATGCCCGAAGCCCTGCCCTGCAACCTCTGCCTGGAGCCTTACCTTGCCTTGCCTCTGCCTGGAGCCTTGCCCTGTTTGGAACTGCTTCTCTGTGTCCACACCTCCACTAGGAAGGTCTGGCCATTTTGCCGCTACCTAGCGTTAGGAACTGTCTCATCGTTTTCGGCGTTCTGTGTAATGAGTCCCGGCCCTACATCCTGTATCCAAGGAGGGGTCCCGGCTCAGTGTTCCATGTTCCTGTCTCTCCCTCAACTTTGTGTTCTGCATTCCTGTTCTTCCTGGATCAAGACTCTGCGTTCCTGTCTCTTCCTTGACCAAGTCAAGGCTTCGGGGTCTCGTCCAGTCCCAGTCACGTCCAAGGTCCTTGTCCTGTCCAAGCCACAGTTTTGTCATGTGCCTCGCCCAGCCCAGGAGTTCCTTGCCCAGCCCGGTGCTGGGGTTTCCTTGTCCTGTCCATGAGCCTCACGTTCAGTTCTGTTGCCTCTCCTCGTCCTGTAGCCAGGTCTTGTCCTCGCCTGGTTCTGGAGTCCGAGCCCGAGTCAAGACCCAGGTTCTGGGTCCTTGTCCAGTCTCTGGCTCGGAGTCCAAGCCCAGGCTCCTAGTTACCAGTTCCATGTCCTGGTTCTGCTATCCTCATCAAGTCCTAGCCCAGGCCCGGAATTCTTGTCTCATCCGGGGCCTTTGTTATGTCCAGCATCCTTTCTTCCTCACTTCCCTTGCTTCCTTCTCATGCCTAGTCCTCTTCCTGGTAGTTCAGTGTCTGTGTCTTGCTTTTGGGTCCGCTCCCAATGTTGCCCACCATGTGACAAGATATTTTCAAGTAACACAGTCCATGAAGTGATGGCACAGAAGATAAGACTGAATGACTTTTGGGAAAAATTTAGTGGCCTTGAGAATTCTGGAAATATTTGACCGGTTAGGAAGTATTTGTGAAGTGCCTTCAGTCTGAAATATTAACTCTGCTTCTCTTACAGCGGGTGCTCCCTGATTGTTTCAAGTATCTTCTGGTTCTACTCGAAGACACGCAGTCATACAACATGGAAACAAGCCCTTTAGGCCACCAAGTTCCACTTATGCAGATCCAAGGACTCTGTTTTACCTCTCCCCACATTCTCGTCAGCTCTACCGAGATTCTACTGTGGCCTGCTCACTAGGGGCACTTTGCAGTGCCGAGTTAGCCCACAAATCCTGCATGTCTTTGGGATGTGGAAGAAAATTAGAACACACAGAGAACAGCCATGTGGAAATTCCACACACACACACACACACACACACACACAGCACCAGAGGTCAGGATTGTACCCGGGCTGACGGACTAAGTGTTTTATTGCACCTGTGTATACATAGCAACAAACAACCAACTCTATCTATCAGGCAGCAGCTCAGTATGTCACCCTTTGATTCAGATTTCCAGTACCTGCAGTTTAGTTCGCTTCTTGAAGACTTCTGTTGCTTGCAGATTCCCCAAATGGACTGAAACGAGCGGAGTTTTGTGCATGAGTTTGCCCGAGTGCTCCATTTTCCTCACATATCCCAAAGACTTGTTGATGGATAAATTAAGTTGGTCACTCTAAATACTGCCCGGTGTAGGTGAGTGGAGAAATAATGGACATTTGATAGGGGCACAAGTTTTAGGGGAATACGTGGAGATATGGGTCTGATGAGAGTGTTCTGAGGATCAACATAGCTTCGATGTCTAAATGACATACTTATCATATGAAATTCATATGAAATTGAAATTCATCTTTAAAAGAGTAGTGAAGTACAATCTTCCCAAAGCTCTGATGAGACTGCCAAAGTGAACATGGATTTCCTAAAACTAGTCAAATGTGACAAGTGCGGAACATTCAAGGCAAAGTTGAGGCTCCTGGAGACAGTTCAGAGAGGGACCATCAAAGAAGATGATTCAAAAGGAACAAATCTCTGGCATATGAAAGGAGGCAAGGTGGAAGTTATTTTGTGAAAGCAGAGCACAGGATGGAGAGTATTAAGCAATGACCAAATGAAGAAGCACTGTCATTTAGACTCACGCTGTCCAGTAATGTACCAAGTCCAATTCATAAATTGTAACTGTTATAGTTTATTAGAGTTATGAACTTGTATTTAATTTAAAGCTAATACTGAATGTTTAGAAAACAAATGATATAATGATTTCATAGTCATGCACAATTTGAAGGCAATTAATGCTCTCGGTAGGGTCACCCCTTGCCAAACAGGACAAGGGGTAGAGGCCAGAATAAGAGTGGTCCGCCAGTCCTCCAGTTCAGCCCAGGGCTAACATCCCTGACTGGTAAAATAAAAATGTTACAGAAAAGGCAATGAAGTATCTTTCTACATCTGAGTGTGACGGTATTCCAGAGACTCCACCCAGGACCTGCATGACTGACAGCAGTGAAAACCGAGGGGAAGGTACAGACACGAGGAAGAAACACCGCCAGAGATGGAGGACTTTCATCGCTGACCTAAATGCCAGTGACGTAACAGGCAGTAATAATGATAATAATAAGGTAATAACTGCAGTACAGGGTGCGAACTCAGATGTGTTTGAAGTTAATCCAAAGAAGCAAGCTACTAATCAGAATCAGGTTTATTATCACTGGCATGTGATGTGAAATTTATTAACCTAGCAGCAGCAGTTCAATGCAATACATAATATAGAAGAGAAAAAAAATTATAAATAATTTTTTTTAAATAATAAATAAATCAATCAATCAATTACAGTATACATATATTGAACAGATTAAAAAATGTGCAAAAAGCAGAAATACTGTATATTAAAATAAAGGGTTCAATGTCCATTTAGGAATTGGATGGCAGAGGGGAAGAAGCTATTCTTGAATCGCTGAGTGTGTGCCTTCAGGCTTCTGTATCTCCTGCCTGATGGTAACAGTGAGAAAGGGGCATGCCCTGGGTGCTGGAGGTCCTTAATAATGGATGCTGCCTTTCTGAGACACCGCTCCCTGAAGATGTCCTGGGTACTTTGTAGACTAGTACCCAAGATGGAGCTGACTAATTTACAATCCTCTGCAGCTTCTTTCAGCCCTGTGCAGTTGCCTCCACCCCCATCCCCATACTGAATGGTGATGCAGCCTGTCAGAATACTCTCCACAGTACATCTGTAGAAGTTTTTGAGTGTATTTGTTGACATGCCAAATCTCTTCAAACTCCTAATGAAGTATAGCCACTGTCTTGCCTTCTTTATCAATACCTAGAGGGCATACATCAGAGATCATGGAAATTGAGAGGCTAAACATGGTAAGTGTATAACTGGGTAATTGACTAATTTCGTACATGTAAATAGTTAACCAATAGCATATGATTCTGTAAATAGGTCATTAGTGAATTGCCTGATGAATCAATGTAGCATACATGGGGCTTAGTGTCTTTTTAAGAACAGTGTGTGGAATAACTCTGTACAAGTTAATATAGTTAGTTGATATCTGTTTGTCTTCAGAAAGGCAATTTGGTCCTAGCTCTACGTCTATTATTTTGCCCAGCACTGACCCCTGTGGCACACGACTAGTTAAAGGCCTTCACTCAGAATGCAGCATTAGAATACAAAGCTATAGTTAGCTATAGTAATTCACAGGGCTCAGTAGAACACAGTAACGAGCAAATGTGAACTTCCACAATTTTCAAACACCCCACAGGCATGGAAGTTCCCTAACATACATATCTGTGGCTGTATAGAAAAATTATCTTCTCTGCAACCTTTTGGAATGGTATCTGTCAGGATGCATAGATCGACTAGAGTTTCACCTAGGGATTTTGTTTGACTGCTTTTGGAGGGATATATTAAACAGTTCTATATTTCCCATATGTGCAGAAGTCCTTAATGCATATATGTCAAACTCAAGGCCCGCGGGCCGAATTTGGCCCGCGGTGGAATTATCTTTGGCCCGCGAGATAATATCTAATTACTATTAAAGCTGGCCCCAGTAATCGAAGCGCCTATGGCGTATGATATGGCTAATGCTGAGTTTATTCAGGTACCAGGTTTTCAGGGTTTTTAGTGTTTATTCGGCAGTCTTGCTCGGCAGTCTTCTTCATAAGAAACGGAATTTGTAAAGTGAAACACTTTGTAGTTATAGCAGAGACTGAGACACACGAGAGCAGGCTGAAAAAACGGAGGCAACGAAAGCTGCGTTCGCACGCGTCCGACTGATCTGGCCCTCATGAAGCTGCATTTTGCTCAATCCGGCCCGTGACCTAAAATGAGTTTGACACCCCTGCCTTAATGTAACGGAAGATAATTGGGGAATGCCTTTTGCTTACACCACCTACACATGCTGTCGACATTAACTGGCTTGTTGACTATGGGCCAACTTATGCTACTATTTATTCTCTTCTTCCTCTTCTAAATTTTAATGATAAATGGAAGGGGGTTTCCCTTGGAGTAACATCTTTTGCAATGTTCTCTCTTTATTTAAAATAATTCTCTTGAACAAGAACCCATGCCAAAAGGCACTTAGAAGTTAGGCCAAGAGGAGAAAAAAATTTTAAAACGGCAGAAGTAACCATCGGTGAAATCAAATTTCAGCTGTAGGCCTTTCAATTGCAGCATTTAAAGATCATTATACCTTTTTCAGATCTGAGCATCAAGATTCCCAAACCCAAAGAATAAATACTCCCTATCATTCAATGGTATCTGTTACATTGGGGGTTTCCAGGATAGAAATAAGAAAATTTGGGATGGATCCAAGCATCCAAGCTCCATTCAATCCTTTTCATATGAACAAATCAGCTGAGGCAGATTCGTCATGCAGGCATCATCTCTTACAGCAGAAATGAAGTGGAGCAATGGACCCTTAAAATGAATTCATAAAAGCTGGGAAGTGATGGCCCCCTCCTTTTAGATGGTTTGTGGTAACTTAATTATTATTGTTTCTGCTTCTCTTCTAATAATTATATCTGTGCACTTATAATGCAACTGTGACACTGTAATTTCCTTTGGGATCAATAAGGTATCTGTCTAACTATCTACAAGAAAAGTGGATGGGAAGCTGAACAAATTGTCCGCAGGTGGAGGGATAGAGGGGAATTTAGGGGTTAAGAGAAGTAAGCCTGATATTAGAGGCAGACAAGGCCAGAGAAATGAATTCAGTAGGACTGATAGGCTGAATAGAGCTTAATTCAATGCAAGGAGTATTATTGGTAAGGCATTTGAACCTGGAGCCAGGATCTGCACATGAAACTATGATGCTGTTGCCATTATAGAGACTTGGTTGAGAGAGGGAGAGGATTGGCAGCTCAGCGGTCCAGGGTTCAGAGCTTCAGGCATAATATGGAGAGAAGTAAAAGACAGGGAGGAGTTGCACTACTAATCAGGAAGAATGAAACAGCTGCGCCCAGAGGAGACATACTGGAGGTCTCACCATTGTGGGAAAATGCTCAGAATTTTTTTTTAAAGAAGCAATCACTCTGATGAGCTCATTCTGTAGACTTGCCAACAAGTAGTGAAACATATACGTACATAGATTATGGAAAGATGTAAAAATAGCAGGCTTATTGTTAACTTGTTGAAAAGGACTTAATGAGACAGGACAGAACTTGCTACATATATCCAAGGAAGTTTCTTGGAACAGTACGTAGATAGTCCAACTACAGGAAAGGCCATGCTAGACCTTGTATTGGGAAACAGACCTAGCCACTCATTGGGACTTCATTGGGATAGCATTTAGGAAACAGTCATCATAACTCCTAAAGATTTAAGATAGATATGAATAAAGACGTCTGGATTTTGTAAGACATATTACAACATTTCAAAACAGAATTTTATCCAATCTAAATTGGTAGTGACTAGGGTCAGTGAACTAATTTATTTACAACTGAAATATTCAGCTCATACTAATGTCCTTCTGGTTGTTCTCCAAAATATAAACCAAATAGCTCTAGCATTAACACTTTTCATTCTTTTATAATCGCAAAGTACTGGCACAGTGTGTACTTACAGTGCAATTAACCGGAAACTCAACACTCACCTGGTCCTGAAACCTCTTCCTGTGGTCTTCATTCTGCAAGAAGATCATTGCAGTTTTCCATTGACAGTTAAAATTAGTGCTAGACTTGAAACGTTATCAGAAGCTGATGTCCGCATTTAATGGAGGACCCAACAGTATTAGCTGGGTGCCTTTAAGTAAGCTTTCAGCCTGGTTTCTGCTTGACAGAGGGAGAAAAAAAACAATAAGGAAAGAAAAGGCAAAACAGAAAATGGGAGAAAGAGACAGACAGACGGAGATAGAGAGAGGGAGAAAATAAGAAATGGAAGCAGAAAATGACGAACATCAGTTCCGATAAAAGAATAATGAGCTGAAACATTAGTTCTTGTTTCTCTCTTCTGTGTTTCCAGCATTTTCTGGTTGCACTTCTGATTTTAACAGCAGGTATTTTTCTTTTTAATGGAAGGAGACCATCAAATCAACACCAGCTCATGCAGTTCCCTACGTCCCAATCTCTCTCAATCCATGAAGCTACCTTTGAAGTAGCCATGGAGGAAATATGCCACTCACCTTGTTCAAATCAGAACCACTCCCTCAGCAAATAACATAAATAATGACTGCTGGTAATGAATGAGGAACAAGAATTACTGAAGATTCTGGGATATTTCTAGAGAAACGGTAAATAGCAGATGGTGGACTCCAGAGTGAGAAACAACCTTCTGAGGATTTCAGTGGGTTGAGCAGCATCTGTGGGAGGAAAGAACTGTCAACACTTCTGATTGAAGCCCGGCATCATCAATTCAACCGCCAGGAGTAAGATATGTTTAAGTGCCGGGGTTAGGACTGAGCTTAAGATACCATTCAATGTATTTAAGTAAACTACTTAAGAACTTTTTAAAAGCTTGATGCACCATCAATAACTCACGCCGAGACTTAGGAAGTGAGATATCGGCTTTTATTGACTGAAGGACAACACTACATCCTGGGGAAAATGAGGGAGAGCAGCAGGCCACAGTCGCCTTTATACAGGGGTCTGTGGGAGGAGCCACAGGGGTAGTCAGCAGGGTCTTGGGAGGAGCCACAGGAGCAGTCAGACAGGTATATCTAGTTCACCACATTCACCCCCCCTTTGTTTAAAAAAATTCCCAAGCATATTTACAGGTTAAGTCGATCAGGTGGTCGAATCGTTCGCTGCGATCTACGTAGCTCCGGCTGCAATTGCACAGGAGCCGGAGGTGATGACGGCACAGGTGCCGGAGGTGGTGTGTGCTCCGAAGGCGGAGAGTGGGTTAATTCTGTCCCAACAGGAGGTGTCAGGGACCCCTCGCGTGTGAGCGAGGGCCCTGGAACAGACGCATACGGAGTCTGTGTGGGGCACGGGGCGTGCGGAGTCACCTCGGGTACAGGGTGCATAGTTACCGTGGAGTGCTCGGTGTAGTGGTCTGCTGCTCCGGCGGGCGCCAGGTCGCGGACAGAGACCGTGTCCTCCCGCCCATCAGGCAAGACCACGTAGGCATACTGGGGATTAGCATGCAGGAGGTGAACCTTCTCGACCAGTGGTGAGTACTTATTACTCCTCGCATGTTTACGCAGCAGCACTGGCCCCGGGGACGTCAGCCAAATTGGCAGGGTGGTCCCAGTGACAGACTTCCTGGGAAAAGAGAATAAGCGTTCGTGAGGGGTGGCATTAGTGGACGTACACAACAGGGAGCGGATAGAGTGGAGTGCCTCAGGGAGGACCTCCTGCCATCGGGAGACCGGCAACCCTTGTGACTTAAGGGCTAAAAGTATGGCCTTCCACACTGTGGCATTCTCCCTCTCCACCTGGCCATTCCCCCGGGGATTATAACTCGTGGTGCGACTAGTAGCTATGCCCCTAGCAAGCAGGAACCGGCGCAACTCGTCACTCATAAAGGAGGACCCTCTATCACTGTGGACATAGCAGGGATATCCGAACAGTGTGAAGAGCTGGCGCAGGACTTTGATGACCGACGTGGTAGTAGTGTCGGGGCAGGGAACGGCAAAGGGGAATCGCGAGTACTCGTCAATAATACTGAGAAAGTAGACATTGCGGTCGGTGGAGGGAAGGGGGCCCTTAAAGTCAATACTCAGTCGCTCAAAAGGGCGGGTGGCCTTGACAAGCTGCGCAGTGTCAGGACGGTAGAAGTGCGGTTTGCACTCAGCGCAGATCTGGCAGTCCCTGGTCATCGTCCTGATGTCCTCCAGGGAGTACGGCAGGTTCCGGGCTTTAATGAAGTGATAAAACCGGGTGACCCCCGGGTGGCAAAGTTGGGCATGAAGGGCATACAGCTGGTCGAGCTGGGCACTAGCACACGGTCCCCGGGATAGGGCATCAGACGGTTCATTGAGCCTGCCAGGCCGGTACAGGATATCGTAAGTATAGGTGGAGAGTTCTATTCTCCATCGCAAAATTTTATCATTTTTGATTTTGCCCCGCTGTTGGCTGCTGAACATGAACGCAACCGAGCGCTGGTCGGTCAGCAAGGTGAACCTTCTGCCGGCGAGATAGTGCCTCCAGTGCCGAATAGCTTCCACTATGGCTTGGGCTTCTTTCTCCACCGTGGAGTGCCGAAGTTCAGAGCCTTGAAGGGTACGAGAAAAAAACGCCACTGGCCTGCCTTCTTGATTGAGGGTAGCAGCCAGCGCGACGTCAGAGGCGTCACTCTCTACTTGGAAGGGAATGGTCTCGTCTACCGCATGCATCGTTGCTTTGGCAATGTCCCCTTTAATGCAGCTGAAGGCCGCTCGGGCCTCGGCAGAGAGGGGAAAGGTGGTAGACTTGACCAGGGGGCGGGCCTTGTCTGCGTAATGGGGAACCCATTGGGCGTAATAGGAAAAAAAACCCAGGCACCGCCGGAGGGCCTTGAGAGCAGTGGGAAGAGGGAGTTCTAACAGGGGGCGCATACGGTCGGGGTCAGGGCCAATGACCCCGTTCTCCACGACATACCCAAGGATAGCGAGCCGTGTGGTTCTGAACACACACTTGTCCTTGTTATAAGTGAGGTTCAAAGCATCGGCCACCTGGAAAAAACGCTGGAGGTTGGCGTCATGGTCCGACCAGTCGCGACCACAGATGGTGATGTTATCTAGATAGGGAAATGTGGCCGTCAGTTTGTACTGGTCCACCATCCGGTCCATCTCCCTCTGGAAGACTGAGACCCCATTTGTGACACCAAATGGGACGCGCAGAAAGTGATAGAGCCTGCCACCCGCCTCGAAGGCGGTGTAGGGGCGGTCCTCTGGGCGGATGGGGAGCTGGTGATAAGCGGATTTCAGATCAATTGTCGAGTACACCTTGTACTGAGCTATCTGGTTGACCATATCCGCGATGCGGGGTAGGGGGTACGCGTCAAGCTGCGTGAATCTATTGATGGTCTGGCTGTAGTCCACAACCATCCTATTTTTCTGCCCAGTCCGAACAACGACCACCTGGGACCGCCATGGGCTTGTGCTTGGCTCAATGATCCCCTCCCTGAGCAGCCGCTGCACCTCTGAATGAATAAAGGCCCTGTCCCCCGCACTGTACCTCCTACTTTTAGTTGCCACAGGTTTACAGTCGGGGGTCAAGTTGGTGAACAGCGATGGGGGAGGGATCTTGAGGGTGGAGAGGTTGCAAATAGTGTCAGCAGCACAGCTATCGGCATGGTGCTGGGCGGGATGTGGGGTTCGGGGTGTATGTGCGTGTGGTAACGGAGTATATGGCGAAGTCCCACCAAACTGAGGATTCCTGACAGTGAGTGGTGGGAGGGGCCCGTCATATGCCATAGTCACACTTTCGAGATGGCTCTGGAAGTCCAGCCCCAATAGCACAGGTGCGCACAGTCGAGGCATGACCAGGAACGCAAAGTTCCGATATTCTGTGCCCTGCACCACCAATGTCGCTACACAACCCACCCGGATGTCTGTGGAATGCGACCCTGAAGCCAAGGTGATCTTCTGACGGACCGGCCGTGTCACGAGTCCGCAGCGTTTCACCGTGGCCGGGTCAATAAAACTCTCAGTGCTGCCCGTGTCAAACAGGCAGCGAGTCCTGTGCCCCTCCACCAGGATGTCCATCATCGACCTTGCGAGCTGGTGCGGAGCGCTTTGATCGAGGGTCACGGAAGCCAGCGTTGAACTGGGCGTGTCGAAGGCGGGGCCTGGTGACGCCGGCAAAGATGGCCGCTCACATCCGGGCATGCAAGAGGGCGGCTCCCAGGTCGCACACGGGTAGGTAGGGGCGGGGCCAGGTGACGCCGGCAAAGATGGTTGTCCACATCCGGTCATGCAAAATGGCGGCCCCCAGGTCTCAGACGCGGCGCTGCTCGACCCCGGGCGCGGTTTAGATTTACAGACCTTGGCGAAATGGCCCTTCTTCCCGCAGCTGGAACAAGTCGCTTCGCGCGCCGCACAGAGTTCCCGGGCATGTTTCCGAAGCCCACAAAAGTAACAGAGTTTCATACCTGGCGAATTCGTGGGGTTTGAGATACCGCGACTGGCTGCGGCGTTGGCGAATTCGCTCGGAACCGGGGAATGGCTCGGTTGGACTTCTTCGGCGTACAGTTGCGCAGCCTCCATCGAATCGGCCGTCTCTATCGCAGAGCGTAAGGTAAGATCAGCTTTTTCCAGCAGCCGCTGGCGGATACACACTGACCGAACCCCAGTCACAAAAGCATCTCGGACCAAGAGTTCCTTATGCTGTTCCGCTGAGAGCGCTTTGCAGTCACAGTCCCGCGCGAGTATCAGTAACTCGCGAAGAAATTCAGCAGTCGACTCCGTAGGCCGCTGTTTTCGCGTGGCCAAGCGGTGCCGTGCATAAACTGGATTTACAGGCCGCAGGTACTGTCTTCGGAGGGCGGCAAGCGCCTCCTCGTAGGTGGATATGTCCCTGATGAACGAATAAACTTTTGGGGCGACCCTCGAGAAGAGAAGTTTGTGCCGAACAGCCGAATCGGTGGCACGAACCTCCTCTAAGTACGATTGGAAGCACACCAGCCAGTGTTCAAAGGCAAGAGCTGCTCCAGGGTCTCGGGGGTCCAAGTCTAGACGTTCTGGGCGTAAAGCGGTTTCCATGTTGTAACTTTCAGTCAATAAAATTGATGCACCATCAATAACTCACGCCGAGACTTAGGAAGTGAGATATCGGCTTTTATTGACTGAAGGACAACACTACATCCTGGGGAAAATGAGGGAGAGCAGCAGGCCACAGTCGCCTTTATACAGGGGTCTGTGGGAGGAGCCACAGGGGTAGTCAGCAGGGTCTTGGGAGGAGCCACAGGAGCAGTCAGACAGGTATATCTAGTTCACCACAAAGCTATTTATTAATACTTTTTGAGAGGGTGATTTTAGATGCATATCATATTTTTACTGAGTTAAGTATTGTATGTAATTAGTTTTGCTACAATAAGTGTATGGGACATTGGAAAAAATGTTGAATTTCCCCATGGGGATGAATAAAGTATCTATCTATCTATCTATCTATCTATCACGTCAGAGTCTCAACATTCCTCATCACCCACAATCCGCAAATCTCAGTCCCGATACAGGAATTTGAGCTGAAGAGATGACAGATGCTTCCCCCACACAAATTCCAACCTACTTGTGTGGATAGATAAGAATTTGGTTTGAAGTCTCACCTAGAGATCAATACCTTGTGCACCACCTCTTCAGATCCCCACCTTGTTCTCAGAAACAGAGTTTGAAACCATAGCCTTCTGATACAGCCTTTCTGATCAGAAAAGCACATCAGCTTCTGATCTAGAAGCAGAAACGCTCTGACAATTTTCTGAACTTGCAAGGTATCAGAGAGAGATGTTGGACATGCAAGTGAGCTGTTTCATATATCCAAAGTTCCTTCATTTTACTCTTCATTCTGTTATGGAAAATATGTTGCCAAAGATGTTCTATCACTAACCATTCTTCTCTCTCAGTTGACTTAATTCCCCAAACCCACCTCCAGACCTCAATTAACTTAACTCTTCACTTTGACTTTTATTTGACTGAGCTAGTCAGCTAATATGACTAGCAACATTTAGCTATGACTTTCAGTTATCCATCCACTTTCAAATAAGTGGAAGTTAATTGTTCATCCAAAGAGTGCATTTTCTAAATCATTGTTTTTTAGAAGATTTTTTTGATTTAAGTATTAAAAATGTCACAACTGAACATTAAATATATAAAAGAGGATGTTAATTTTTGTTTCACTTATAAATAAAAGAATAATTAGATCTCATTTTAGTTCTGTGGATCAAGGTACAACATGCGCCATGTCAATGGGTTGACTAGGTCTTCTGGCTGATAATGGCAGCTGAGAAAGTAGTATTAACCCAGATATTGAGGGAATTCTTTGACCTATTTGATGCACCATCAATAACTCACGCTGAGACTTAGGAAGTGAGATATCGGCTTTTATTGACTGAAGAACAACACTACATCCTGGGAAAATGAGGGAGAGCAGCAGACCACAGTCGCCTTTATACAGGGGTCTGTGGGAGGAGCCACAGGAGCAGTCAGCAGGGTCTGTGGGAGGAGCCACAGGAGCAGTCAGACAGGTATATCTAGTTCACCACACTATTAAACATTAAAATGTTCAGAAAGGGACATTTTTTTGTTCAGCTTTCAAAGGAAGGACAATGTGACACTAAATGATAGCGCATTACATTCATGAGATAGTGCTGGTTGTTTGGTGCTACTGAAAGAACCTCTCGCTCAACATTAGCAAAACCACAGAGTGGATTTTTTACTTCAGGAAGGGGAAGGAGGATGAAAATATGCCAGTATACATTGGCAAATTGGTGGTGGAGAAAGTCAGTAGCTTTAACTTCCAGGATGTTCACATACCTGATAACCTGTTTTGGTCCCATCAAACAGATGCAATCATAAGGAAAACATGCCAGTGATTAATATTTTAGGAGGTTGTGAATCAGAATCAGGTTTATTATCACCGGCATGTTTTGTTTAATTTGTTAACTTAGCAGCAGCAGTTCATGCAATACATAAAATAGAAGGAAAAACATAAATAAGTAAATCAATTACAGTATATGCATAGTGAATAGATTTTAAATCATGCAAAAACAGAAATAATAGATATTTAAAAAGTGAGGTAGTGTTCAGAGGTTCAAAGTCCATTTAATAGTAGAGGAGGATATGTTATCACCAATCCGCACAGATTGTGGTTTTCTGGTTAGGAATTTGATGATCCAATTGCAGAGGGAAGGTACAGAGGCCCAGGTTCTGCAACTTCTCAATCACGATTGTGGAAATGATGGTGTTAAATGCTTAGCTTTAGTCAATGAACAGCATCCTGACACAGGTATTTGTCGGCCAGCTGGTCTAAGGCCGAGTGAAGAGCCATTGAAATTGTGTCTGCTGTTGACCTATTGTGGCGATAGGCAAATTGCAGTGGGTCCATGTCCTTGCTGAGGTAGGAATTCTGTTAATCATGACCAACCTCTCAAAGCATTTCATCACTGTCGATGTGAGTGCCACTGGGCGATAGTCATTAAGGCAGCCCACATTATTCTTCTTAGACAATGGTATAAGGTTCCAACTATTGCCAAATGCTCTAACAGACTTCTAGAAATGTACGATTGGAAGTATCCTTACTGGTATGTCAATTCAAAGCTGTGGAGAGTAGTGGAGTCTACCCAATACATCATGGGCACACCCATCCTCTCTACTGGTAGTATCTACAGCAGGAATGGCCTCAAAAAGGCAACATCTGTCATCAAAGATCCTCGCCATCTGGGGCATGCCCCCTTCTCACAACTATGGTCAGGCAGATCACGCAGAAGCTTAAAGTCCCACACCACCAGACTGAAGAACAGCTACTTCCCCCCAGCCATTCACTTCTTGAATCAACTGGCAAAACACAAGTTACTATAGCTAGCAACACTATGAACACCTGACCACTTTACAATAAAATTGACTTTTTTTTGTTCTAATTGTGTTTTATGGTAAGGAGATTGTGTATAATTTAATCACAAACAGGAGAAAATCTGCAGACGCTGGAAATCCAAGGAACACACACAAAATGCTGGAGGAACTCAGCAGGTCAGGCAGCATCTATGGAAAAAGTACAGTTGACATTTCCAGCTGAATCCATGACCTCCTCCATTGTCGTGATGAGCCCACACTTAGGTTGGAGGAACAACACCTCATATTCTGTAGCCTCCAACCTGATGGCATGAACATCGATTCCTCAAACTTCTGGCAATGCCCCCCACCCCCCCTTCCTTCACCATTTCCCATCCCATTTTCCCAGTCTCTTTATCTCCTTGCCCACCCATCACCTCCCCCTCTTTCTTTCTTCCATGGTCTTCTGTCTCTTTCACCAATCAACTTCCTAACTCTTTACTTCATCCTTCCCCTTCCAGGTCTCTCCTACAACCTGGTGTTTTACTCACCCCTACCCAACCTTTTAAATCTACTCCTCAGCTTTTTTTCTCTCCAGTCCTGCTGAAGGGTCTCGGCCCGAAATGTCATTTGTACTTTTTCCCATAGATGTTGCCTGGCCTGCTGAGTTCCTCCAGCATTTTGTGTGTGTTGTGTATATTTTCGGCTTTGTTTATGTTTTTCTTGTGAATGCCGCTTATACGATGTTCGGTGCCATAAGAGGTAAGACACAGGAGCAGAAATGGCCATTTGGCCAAACAAGTCTGCTCCACCATTCTATCATTACTGATTTATTTTCCCTCTCAACCTCATTCTTTTGTCTTCTCCCCGTAACATTTGACGCAATTACTAATCAAGAACCTATTAGCTTTTGCTTTAAATATACCAAATGACTTGGGCACCACAGCTGCCTGTGGCAAATACTTCCACAAATTCACCACCCTCTGACTAAAGAAATTCCTCCTCATCTCTGTTCTAAAGCGATGTCATCCTATTCCGATTCTGTGCACTCCTCTCCCACCATTGGAAACAGCCTCTCTGTCTAGGCCTTTCAATATTCGATAGGTTTTTATTGAAATTCTCCCTCATTCTTCTGCATTCCAGTGAATACAGGCCCAGAGCCATCAAATGCTGCTCATACATTAACTCTTTCATTTCCAGAATAATTTTTGCAAACATCCTCCAGACGCTTTTCAAAAGCAGCATATCTTTTCTTAGATATGGGGCCCAAAACTACTCACAATACTCCAAAAGTGGTTTAACACATGTTTTACAAAGACTGTCTATTATATTCTTGTTTTTACATTCTGATCCTCTTGAAAAGAATGTTAAGACTGCAGTTGTCTTCCTCTCAATCTCAAGTGAGCCTTTAAGGAAACCTGCACTAGGTCTCCTAATTCCCATTACACGTCCAAATTTGGAATTCTATCTCCATTTAAAAAATAATCTATGCCTTTATTCCTTTTATCAAAGTGCATGACCATGCACTCCTTATGCTGTATTCCATCTGCTACTTCTTTGCCCATTCTCCCTACCTGTCCAAGTCCTTCTGCAGACTCTCTGCTTCCTAAACGTTACCTGCTCCTCCATCTATCTTCATATCATACGCAAAACCTGGCCACAAAAACATCAGTTCCACCATCCAGATTGCTAACATATAACAGAAAAGCTAGCAGACCCAACACGGACCTCTGCAACACACAGCTCATCTCTAGCAGTCAACCAGTGGAGGCCCCTTTATTCCCACTTTTTGCCTTTTGCCAGTCAACTAATCTTCAGTCCATGCTGGGGTCTTTCTTGTGCCTGTGATGTTGCTGCAAGTTTTTCATCATACTTATAAGGTCCATACATACATGCACTTGCGCATATGACAGTAAATTTGACTTTGAAATTGACTTATCAACCATAATTCATGCCTTGATGTTATGTCTGAATTTAAAAGCCATGGCTAGTACTTCAAGCATACTTACTTGGCCCAGCACCCTTGTTGGGGCACAGGCCGCCAACAGCAGATCCTTCCTCTCCCAGAGATGAGGTTGTTAGAGCTTCTGTTGGCCTTTCTGGAGCTCTACGTTTTTACAAGATGAAGTTGCTCACCCCACATCCCAACCCTTGTGGACTTCTTGTCATTCAAAGGATGCCAGTAATTCAAGATTCTTATAAAAGGCAAGTTATTATGTTATTCAAAGCAAAGTTAAAATTAATGATCCAATTTTTGTATATTCTAGAAGACAATTTTGATCCAGATCATAAGGCCTCTACACGTGAATGCAGTAGTCGCACTCAGGAGAGGCACATTTCTTGGAAACACCAGACAGTGAAGAAAAATGTTGCAGCTCTTCAAAAGATAGCAAGCCAATATTACGTAATCTGCTCTTTGGAGGATATGGTTAACTCACATGATTTGTACTTTGTGGTTATTCTACAGAGAAGTGCTACTTTTTTTCTATTTTGGTGCTATCAAAAACGCAGTAGGGGTGAAGTTGTCAGAGAAAATTTGTGGTCTGACATGAAGTTTGGGCATTAACAGATGATTGAGATTGCCTGTGTTAGACCTGATATGATAAACAACATGTGCAGTGACATCAGCACAGACCAAAAATATCAGGAACATCACAGTAATATCAGCAGCCTGCAGCCCCTCCCACCCAGGGCAAGGACAGCCATGGCATAGGAATACTGCCACCTTCTGGAGGACAAATGGATTTGAGGGTAGGATTGATCAGGGATAAAAGCGGAAACATGTGCCTGGAGCCAGAGGAGATAGGGAAGGTCCTTACTGAATACATTGATGCAGGTTCCACCAGTGAGAGGGACCTTGGCGAATGTGAGGTCAACATAGAACGTGCTAGATCATGTCAAGATTAAGATAGAAGATGTACTGGAATTTCTGAAAAACTTTAGGGCAGACAAGTCTCCAGAGCTGGACAGGATATTCCCCAGGTTACTACGGGAAATGAGGGAAGAGATTGCTGTGCCTTTAGCCAAAACCTTTGCAATTTCACTAGCCACAGGAGTAGCATCAGAAGTTTTGAGGGTGGCAGATGCTATTTCTTTGCTCCAGGAAGTTAATAGGGATAATCCTGGGAATTATAGGCCAGTGAGTCTTACATCAGTGGTAGGCAAAGTATTGAAAAGTGTGCTTTGAGACAGGAATTACGACTACTTGGAGAAGCAGTCTGATTAGGGTTGGTCAGCACAGCTTTGTGAGGGTCGGGCATGCCTCACGAGCCTGACTAACTTCTTTGAGGAAGTGACAAATGATGAAGGCAAAGTGGTGCACGGGGAGGATATGGAATTTAAGTGTTTGATGAGGTTCCCCATGGTAGACTCATTGAGAAAGTCAGGAGACATGGAATCCAGGGCAACATGACTGCATGGATTCAGAATTGGATTGCTCATAGAAGGTGTAAGGTGTTTGTAGGTGGAGCATATTCTGTCTGGAGGATGGTGGCCAGTGGTGCTCTGTAGGGATCTGTTCTAGGACCCTTGCTCTTTGTGATTTTTATAAATGACTGAGATGAGGAAGTGGAAAAGTAGGTTAGTAAGTTTTTAGATGACGCAAAGATTAATGGTGTTGCAGATAATATAGAGGGTTGTCGTAGCTTATGATGGAACATTGGTATGATATAGAGTGAGCTACGAAATGGTAGGTGGAGATCAATCCAGAGAAGTATGACGTGATGAACTTTAGAAGGTTGAACTTGATGTCAGAGTACAAGGTTAATAGCAAAATTCTTAGCAATGTGGAGGAACATGAGAATCTTCAGTTCCACCTCCACAGAACCCTTAAAGTTGTGGTGCAAGTTGATAGATAAGAAAGAGAGCTGTAACTTGGCCTTCATTAGTAGGGAGACTGAATTCAATAGCCATGAGGTAATGTTGCAGCTATGTAAAACTCTGGTTAGACCACACTTGGGAGTATTTTCTTCAATTTTCATTGTTTCATTAAAGTAAGGATGTGGAAACTTTAAAGAGGATGCAGAAGGGATTTACCAGGATGTTGCCTGGATTAGAGAGCATGCTTTCTGAGGATAGGTTAAGAAACTTAGGGCTTTACTCTTTGGAGGAAAGGAAAGAGAAGGGTGACTTGGGTATGCCAAGTGCAATCTGACCTATGACTTATAATGCCTCAGCATCACATCATTGCTCTTATACTCTTGCCCTCTCAAAACAATTGCTAACATTGCATTTGTCTTCCTTACCACCCACTCAGCCTGCAAATTAAACTTTAGGGAATCCTACACAAGCACTCCCAAGTCCCTTTATATCTCTGATTTTTGAACTTTCTCCCCATTTAGAAAATTGTCTATGCTTTTATTCCTTCTGCCAAAATGCATGACCATACACATTCCTGCACTATATTCCATCTGCCACTACTTTGCTCATTGTCCCAATTGGTTCAAGACCGTCTGCAGACTTCCTGCTTCCTCAACACAATCTGCCCATCAACCTATCTTGGTATCGTCCACAAACTTGGCCACAAAACTATCAATTCCATCATCAAAATTATTAACATAACATTAAAAAACTGGTACCAATACCAACCCCTGCGGAACACCTCTAGTCATCAGCAACCAACCAGAAAAGGCCTCCTAAATTCCCATTCTTTGCCTTCTGCCAGTCAGCCAAATTTTTATCCATGCTAGTATGTTTCCTGTAATACCATGTGCTCTAATCTTGTTTAGCAGCCTCAGGTGTGGCATCTTGTCAAAGGCCTTCTGAAAATTCAAGTGAACAACATCCGCTCACTCTCCTTTATCTATTCTGCCTGTTATTTCCTCAAAGAATGCTAAAATATTTGTCAGGCAAGATCTCCCTTTAAGGAAACCATAGTGAAATTGGCCTATTTTGCCACGTGCCTTAAGATACCCCAAAAACTCACATTAATAATGGACTCCAACATCTCCCCAACCGCTGAAATCAGGCTAACTGGCCAAACTACCCTTTCTTCTGCCTGTCTCCCTCCTTAAAGAGTAGAGTGATATTTGCACTTTGTCACTCCTCCAGAACCATTCCAGAATCTAGTGATTCTTGAAAGATCATTACTAATCATTACTCAATCTCTTTAGTTACCTCTTTCAGAATGCTTGGGTGTAGTCCATCTGGTCCGGGTGACTTTGCCACCTTCTGACCTTTCAGCTTCCCAAGCACCTTCTTCTTAGTAATAGCAACTACACTCACTTCAGCCCCCAGACACGCTCGTATTTCTGGCAGACGGCTGGGTCTTCCACATTGAAGACTGATGCAAAGTTTATTAAGTTCGTCCATCATTTATTTGTCCCCATTACTACCTCTCCAGCATCATTTTCCAGCAGTCCGATATCCAGTCTTGACTCCCCTTTACTCTTTATATATCAGAAAAACTTTTGGTATCCTTTTTTAAATTATGAGTTAGCTTACCGTCATATTTCATCATTTCTCTCCTTCTGGTTATTTTAGTTGCCTTCTGTTGGTAAAAGCTTCCCAATCCTCTAACATCCCACTAGGTTCTGTTATATTATATGCCCTCTCTTTACCTTTTATGCTGTCTTTGACTTCTCTTGTCAACCAGGTTTGCCTCATCCTACCTTTAGTATATTTCTTCATCTTTGGGATGTATCTATCCTGTACCTTCCAAATTGCTCCAGAAACTCTACCAATTGCTGTTCTGACATCAGTCCTGCTAATGTCCCCTTCCTATCAACTTTGTCTGCCTCCTCTCTCATGCCTCTGTAGTTCCCTTCACTGCTCTGTAGCACTGATACATCTGTCCTTGTTTTCTCCCTCTCAAATTTCAGGGTGAAGTCAATCATATTATGATCACTACACTATAAGGGCTCCTTTACTTTAAGCTCATTAATCAAATATTTTTCATTATACAACACCCAATCCAGAATTGCCTTTCTGTTCTAAAAACAACCCATCTTGTAGGCATTCTACAAATTCCCTCTCTTGGAATCAAGCACCAACCTGACTTTCCAATCTACTTGATAAAATGCCATATCACTGTTATTACATTGCCCTTTTTACATCCTTTTCTTTTCCCCGTTGTAATTTGTTTCCCATATCCTGGCTACTGTTCAGAAGCCTGTATAGAACTCCCATCAGTTTATTTTTACCCTTGCAGTTTCTTAACTCTACCCACAAGAATTCCAATCATTATTCATTTCTTTCTAAGGACTTGAATACATTTTCTTTTAACCAACAGAGCCGCCTCCCTCCACCTATCTGCCTGTTCTTTCGATACATTGTCTATCCTCGGATGTTAAGCTACCAGCTATGATCTTCTTTCAGCTATGACTGTGATGCCCAAGACAGCGTACCTGCAAATCGCTAACCATGCTAGAAGATCATCTACCTTTTCTGTATTCTACATGCATTCAAATATAACGCCTTCAGTCATGTGTTCGCTCCCACGTTATTCTTCGACTCACCCCACTGACTGCAATTTTGCCCTATCATCTGTCTGTCCTTCCTCACACTCTCACCACACACCGCATCCATTTGTACACCAGCTGTGCTGTCCTCTACCCTATTACTCTGGTTCCCATCCTGCTGCTGTTATCAAGGGTCATGCAAGCACATTACATGGGCAGTCATGCAGAGCTAGTTGAATGTAATTGAAGTCTCAGCACTGGGGATGTTGTCTGAGGAAAGGACACCGGCATTGCTTTACTTATCCCGTGAGGACTTTGCAGAAACAGAGCGGTGGTATCTCCCCAGTGCTTCGAGAGATCCACTGTGACTAGACCATGATTCACGGCTCTATAACCTTCTGGTTCCAGTAAACTCTAAGATTTATACTGAAACACAAACAAGAGAAAGCCTGCAGATGCTGGAAATCCAAGCAACACACACAAAATTCTGGATGAACTCAGTAGGCCCGGCAGCATCTATGGAAAAAAGTACAGTTGATATTTTGGGCTGAGATCCTTTGGCAGAACTGGAGAAAAAAAAGATGAGGAGTAGATTTAAAAGGTGGGGAGGGGAGAGAGAAACACAAGGTGATAGGTAAAACCAGAAGAGGGAAGGGTGAAGTAAAGAGGTGGGAAGTTGATTGGTGAAGGAGATACAGGGCTGGGGAAGGGGGAATCTAATAGGAGAGGACAGAAGGACAATAGGAGAAGAAAGAAAAGGGGGAAGGAGCGCCAGAGGGAAGCGATGGGCAGGCAAGGAGATAAGGTGAGAGAGGGAAAAGGGGATGAGGAATGTTGAAGGAAATGGGTGGGGGGGCATTACTAGAAGTTTGAGGGGCAGCACCTGTTCCACTTGCAAGGATAAAAGCCGGAGGGAAATCAGTGGGGACGGACAAATGGACAAGGGAGGCACGTACGGAGCGATCCTTGTGGAAAGCAGAAAGCGGGGGAGAGAACAATGTGCTTGGAGGTGGGATCCTGTTAGAGATGGCTGAAGTTCCAGAGACTTATGTGCCGGCTGAGGAGGCTGGTCAGATGGTAGGTGAGGACAAGAGGAACCCTATCCCTGTTAGGGTGGTGGGAGGACGGGTTCAGAGCAGAGATGCGTGAAATGGAAGAGATATGGTTGAGGGCAGCATTGATGGCGGAGGAAGGTAAGCCCCTTTCTTTGAAAAAGAAGGACATCTCCATCGTTTTAGAATGAAAAGCCTCAGCCTGAGAGCAGATGCGGTGGAAACAGAGGAATTGAGAGAAGGGGATGGTGTTTTTACAAGTAGCAGGATAGGAACAGGTACAGTCCAGGTAGCTGTGGGAGTCTGGGGGTTTATAATAGACATCAGTAGATAAGCTGTCTCCAGAGATAGAGACAGTGAGATGTATACTGGCTTTGGTGCTGAATGTGTGACGACTCTTGTGGGCTGCCCCCAAGCACATCCTCAGGTGTGTTGGTTGTTAATGCAAATGATCATTTCACTGTGTGTTTCAATATACACATGATAAACAAATTTGAATCTTAAACCTTGATTCAACCTTATTTCCCTATCATGGTTAACTGCTGTGTAATGTACCCAGGGCAATCATGAAATTTTGACATAACACTTGTTTTTGTTGAAATGTAACTCCCACAACATGGGAAATGCTTCATATTTCTCAGGATGTTGAGCAACTTGATTGTCAGAGTGTAGGGATTTGCAGTTGGGGTAGATTGATAGAAAGCCATTGTTGAGTAAAAGGCAGTATGTTTGAATCAATGAACCAGCAATATCAAGAAGTCAGCTTCCTGGTGTACGTATGCATGTGTCACACGTGCACAGCAGCAGGATGGCTGAATTTGGACCACGTATGGCTCCGGTGTGGAAGTATCACATCCGGAATAGTTTTGGTTTTGTCCCCCATAAGTTAACCCCAGGCTGATGTCATTGCTTCACTCTCGTGAGAAAATGCTTTTGCAATCACAAGCCTTTATTCGTTCCCTGTGGTGCAACCACTGTGGCTTCCGCAGAGAAGGAAACAGAGACAAGCTCCTCACTTCCCTCCTCTGAACAGTCAGCTGCGCATGTCCAAAGTCCTCTTGGTTTGGGATCCCTCATTACTCCTCTGTGCACTGGTCCACTCACACCAGTGGATAGACTTGTGGAAATGAGGGGGGATGTCCACACTGACCATGGATAATATGGGTGGGTGAGACTTAGACACCCCCTTCGCAATCCCAGCACACTGACCTGCAAGTAATATGAGATGATAATGTCCAACTGAGAATCAGCAGGACAAATGGGACTAAAGTTCAATAGTGACCTTGCTCTGATAGAGAAAGAAAGATCTTACAGAACGAGCAAAAGTGGAGTCTACCTCATACACAGGGAAGCCAGAATTCTAATGCAGAGGAGTATGGAGATAACCCAGCGTGAGTGAGACTGGAGACCCTGACTCTGAAACACGAGGGCTGACACTTACACTAGAATGAGAATGGAACCCCCTTCCTCTGGGGACATGGAGGGACTTTTCCCTGGATTGCAAGTGAAGAATCTATATTGAAGGGAGAATGGAGACCCTGCAATGTAGTGGGAGTGAAGACCCTGCCCCCACAGGAAGAGTAGGTTATGAAGCTAGTACTTACTCAAGTTTTTAAATGCACCCAAATACTTAGAGCTTCAGTTGGAAGACTTGCTTTTTTTTTTAAATTGTGAATAAGTGTTTCCTCTTGTTTTTGATGGAAGCTCAAAAGCTGACATCTCACGCCAGTGGTGCACCGTCAACTTCTGCTTGGCTCAACCATCAACAGGAACCTGATGTAAAACAATCACATCATGGAACATGACGAAACCTGAACAGAGAGTTTTCCACATCAGTTCCTGATCATGTGAAGAAAACGCATATCCGGAATGTACTTGACCCTCAGAACAGTCCTTATTTCTCCACTGGCCCTTTCCTACAATAGGATCAAACGTCCCTTGGAAGAAGGACATTTTCTCCAGTCTGATCTGTTATAATCACTCAAAAGCCTTTGCAATTATATACAAGTGGAAGGACGAAATCTTAAGCATGCTTTCTATAGATCATTTATCATTTCCTACTCACTACAAAGTGAGCCTCCTTTTGTTAGTGGACAGTTCAATAATTTTATAAAAATAACAATTTACAGATCATTGTTTGCAGTGCATTCACATTTGGTGGGATCAAATTAACAGAATGGATTTCTTGAAGTGAAATGCTCTTCACTGATTTGTCTTCCATCTCTGTAGCACCACTCCTCTGGTTTGAATTGCTTAGACCTCATCATATCTGTGTGGACCTTAAGCCCCTCTTGAGCAAAGAACACAAGTTTTCACATTTCACCAGGAATCTTTATTACAGGTTGACGGTGTTGTATGATGGGGGCAGGTTTATAGATGAGCCTTTGTTTCGTAGATGTTGACTATAAGGTAGTCTACTCTCCCACAGGCATTTGTGAACAAGCCAGCAATGGCTTTGGAACCAAGCCCTGAATGCGTACATACACGACCACCTTGTGCAAAATGCAGCTGATCTCCTGTGGTCGGACTATGCATGGTTCTATCATACAAGGGATCCTTGGATTACAGATGACGTGATGCCATGAAGTACAACTTCATGCAAGTTCTCTAATTCAAGTTCACAGCATATTTTCCAGCTAGTAATAATGATAGTAAAATGTTTTAGGGTATTCATTAATGTATGAGTCCTGCATATATATGATTAGATTAGTTATGTGTAGTGTTGGAGCAATTATTTGATGAAAAGAAGGAACTATAGCGAGTGTATGCAGAATGAAACCATTTGGTAGCTATGAATCAAATATTTCAGACATGGAAAATTAGCTTATGGCATGGATTCAGTTTCCTTCCATGTCGTAATAAATATGTGCACTTCTAAAAAAATTCAATGTTGTAGTAATTATGTAAACTTCAAAACATACCCAAAAAAGCTGAGCAAACACTGAATTCTCTTATAGAATTCAAATTGGACAAATCATATTGGGGAATTATGGAATTGCAAAAGAATTAAATATTTTGTGTATGTACTCTTCGTACCAGAAGCTGCAGAAAACCTTTTGGAAGTAGTGGTGAGTGAGGTCAAGAGTGAAAGAAAAGCTAAATTCAATGAACATTACCATTGGAATAATACTGAGGAAATTACTGGGACTGAAAGCACTAGAAGTTATCTTCTAAAATTCTATAAACTCAAGCCATTTAAACAGAGTAGAAAGTAGAAAATGTAACACCAATATTTACAAAGAAAGAAAAAAATTGAGTTAGTCTGAGCTAAGTGGGTGGGAAAATGTTATAAACTATCATCAAGGAAATAAGATGAGAACAATGGGAATGCAATAGCAAACTCAAGTGAGAAAGTGCATTTGTGAAAGTGAATTTTTGTACGACAAATCTGTTGGATGTTTTGAGGTTTTAACTAATGAAATGACAAAGAAAAAATTAGATGCAATATATTTGAACTTTCAAAAGGACTTAGGTAAGATGCCATGTAAGAGGTTATAGAATAAATCTGGAGTAATTAGGATTGGATGTGATACTCCGGTGTGGATTTAGAACTGGTTAATGGTCAGAAAATGGAAAAAGCAGGTTATTTAATTTTGGGGGTGATGACCAGTAGGGTACCACAAGGATTGGTGTTCAGGACCAAAATGCTCACAATCTATGTCAATGACTTTAATCAAGTGATCAAGTGCTAGATTGAACTGCACTGAGCTGAACTGAGTATACCTGGACTCTTTCGATGACCTTGTGGGTTGGTATTTTACATGCTGTCCTTTTGCTTGTTTTTTTTTTTGCTTATTGTTTTTGTGCATTGGGTAGTTGATAGCTTTTTTTATGAAGTGGTCCCATGGTTTTCTTTGTTTCATGGCTGTCTGTGGGAAGATGAATCTCAGGGTTGTATACTGCATACATACTTTGATAATAAATGTACTTTGAATCTTTGAAGTATAACATACTGAAGTTTGCACCTTATACAAAGTTGGGTTCATATATGGCTTTTGAACAGATTAAGTGAATGGGAGATGGCATGTGAAATAGACTGTGAAGTCACCTTGTACTTTCAAGGCAGAGATTGATATAATTTTGGATAAAAATTAATTTGGATTAGTGTAGGAATGAAGTGCAGAGGCAAAGAATCAGCCATAGTGTTATTAAATGCCAAAGCAGGCTGATTGGCCTGTTCCAGATGCTATTTCTTACATTGCTATCAAAGTCAAAGTAAATTTATTATCAAAGTATGTACAATATACGTCACTACTTTAACATATGTATACAACCTTGATACTCATTTTCTTGCAAGCATTTACAGGAAAATAAAGAAATACAATAGAATTTATGAAAACTATACATAAACAATGATTAAGAAACAACCAATGTGCAAAAGAAGACAAATAGTGCAAAATAAATAAATAATACTGAGAACATGGATTGTGATTGATTTCTCGAAAAGTCCTTGAAATTGGATCTGTAGTTTCAAGAGCTAGTTCAGAGTTGGGGTGAGTGAAGTTATCCAAGCTGGTTCAGGGGCCTGATGATTGTAGGGTGATAACTGTTTAATGAAACTGGTGATGTGGGACCCAAGGAAAACTTATTACCTAAATAAGTGTTTCTTATTTGACTTTGAGATTTCTTGCAGGTCGGCGATTCTTGTTTAAAAGAGGAGCGGCATGGGTGTCAGGCTTTTTCCGATGCAGCAGCAGGAGCAGGCCATAGCGACGAGGTTTCTCGCAGGTTGGCAGTGCTTGTTCAAAGGTAGAGCTTCACAGGTATTCGACCTTATTCTGACGGTCCAATCAGCAGCAGGAGCAGGCCATAGCGACGAGCTTTCTCGCAGGTCAGCGACGCTTGTTTAAAAGTATAGAAGGGACAAGCAGAGTGGCCATTGCTGGGAGTAGGCCAGTGGTGAGAGTATGAGTGTCAGGCTTTGGCTCCTTTGATTTGGCTCGAAAGAGGCGTTGGCTTTGGGTAAGCTTCGTGTTAAGGTTCCTTCTTATTCTCCCTCTCGCTGCATTTGGTGAAGTACATGGCTGTTGTGTGTTCTTGATGCCGGATGTTGGAGTCCTGGGAGACCCTGAGTCTCCCAGGGAATTACATCTGTGTGAAGTGCATCTGGCTGCAGCTCCTTGAAGACCATGTTAGGGATCTGGAGCAGCAGCTGGATGACCTTTGGCTTATACAAGAGAGTGAGGAGATAATCAGAATCAGATTCAGGTTTATTATCACCAGCACGTGACTTGAAATTTGTTAACTTAGCAGTAGCAGGTCAATGAAATACATAATCTAGCAGAGCAAAAATAATAATAATAAATAAAATGATAATAATAAATAAACAAGTAAATCAATTACAGTATACATATTGAAAAGGTTAATAAAAATGTGCAAAAGCAGAAATACTGTATATTTTTTTAAAAAGTGGTGTCCAAAGATTCAATGTCCATTTAGGAATCGGATGGTAGAGGGGAAGAAGCTGTTCCTGAATCACTGAGTGTGTGCCTTCAGGCTTCTGTATCTCCTACCTGATGGCAGCAGTGAGAATAATCAATCAGAGTTACGGGGAAGTAGTCACCCTGAAGCTGCAGGAGGCGAGTAGCTAGGTGACTACCAGGAGAAATGGAAATGTGAACAGGCAGTTACCACAGAACACCCCTGTGGCCATTCCCCTGAATAATATGTATACCGCTTTGGATACTGTTATGGGGGAATGACCTCCCAGGGGAATGCCGCAGAGACCGGGTTACTGGCACTGAGCATAAATCCATGGTGCAGAAGGGAAAGAAGGAAAAGAAGGGACTCAGTAGTCAGGAGAACAGACGGGAGACCCTGTAGTTGTGAACGAGACACCTGGATGGTATGTTGCCTCCCAGGTGCCAGTCTCAGATCGCGTCCAGAACATTTTGGAGAGGAGCCAAATGTCTGGGTACATATTGGTACCAATGACATAGGAGGGAAAAGCAAAGAGATCCTGAAAAGAGAATTTAGAGAGCTCAGTAGAAAGTTGAGAAGCAGGACCTTCCAAGTAGTAATTTCTGGATTGCTGCAAATGCCAAATACCAGGCAGGATAGAAAAAGGATGATTTGGCAAATTAATGCGTAGATGAAAAGCTGGTGCAGGGGGCAGGGTTTCGGGTTCTAGGACCATTGGGATCTTTTCTGAGGGAGGTATGACCTGTTCAAAAGTGACGGTTTGCACGTGAACCCAAGGGGAACCAATATTCTTGTAGGCAGGTTTGTTAGAGCTGTTGGGGAGGGTATAAACTAATTTGTTAGCAGAGGGTGGAAACCGGACTTAAGGGACTCAGATGGTAAAAAAGCAACAATAGCATGCAGTCTGACTGTCAGGAAGGACAGGTATAAGACAGGACAAAATTGCAGCCAGCAGAGTGAATATCAGTGCATTAGAGATGCAGAATCAAAAAGGGTAGCACTACAGCACTCAATCTGTTATATCTCGATGCACAGAGTATAAGAAATAAGATGGATGATCCTGTTGCACTTTTTCAGATTTTGGGTATGATGTTGTGGTCGTCACCGAATTGTGACTGAAAGATAGTTGTAGTTGGGAGCTGAATGTCCACAGTTAGATGGTGTATCGGAGGGATAGGAAGGTAGGCAGAGGGGGTGGTGTGGCTCTGCTGGTAAAGAATGGCATCAAATCAGTAGAAAGATGTGACATAGGATCAGAAGATGTTGAGCCTTTGTAGGTTGAGTTAAAAAACTGCAAAGGTAAAAGGACCTGAATGACAGTTATATACAGGCCTGTCAACAGTAGGTGGGATGTGGACCACAGATTACAACAGGAAATAGAAAAGGGCAAAGTTATGATAGTCATGGGAGATTTCAACATGCAAGTCGATTGGGAAAATCAGATTGGAAGTGGATCCCAAGAGAGTGAATTTGTTGAATCTGATGAGATGGCTTTTTAGAGCAGTTTGTCATTGAGCCTACTAGGGGATCAGTTATACTGGATTGGGTGTTGTGTAATAAACCGGAACTGATTAGGGAGCTTAAGGTAAAAGAACCCTGAGGAGGCAGTGATCACAATATGATCGAATTCAACTTAAAATTTGATAGGGGGAAAGTAAAGTCTGATGTAGCAGTATTTTAGTGGAGTAAGGGAAATTACAGTGGTATGAGAGAGGAGTTGGTCAAAGTAAATTGGAAGGAGATGGTGGCAGGGATATCAGCAGAGCAACAATGGCTTGAGTTTCTGGGAAAAATGAAGAAGGTGCAGGACAGATGTATTCCAAAAACAAAGAAATACTCAAATGGCAAAATAGTACAATTGTGACTGACAGGGGAAGTCAAAGTTAATGTAAAAACAAACAACAAAGCAAAAATTAGTGGTAAGACAAAGGATTGGGAAGCTTTTAAAAACCTACAGAGAACAACTAAAAGAATCATTAAGGGGGAAAAATTGAAGTATGAAAGCAAGCTAGCAAAAATATCAAAGTGGATAGTAAAAGCTTTTTCAGATATGTAAAAAATAAAAGAGAGATGTGAGTGGATATAGGACTGCTGGAAAATGAGACCAGAGAAATAATAATGGGGACAAGGAGATGGCAGATGAACTAAATAAATATTTTACATCAATCTCCACTGTGGAAGACACTAACAGTGTGCCGGATGTTGAAGGGTGTGAGGGAAGAGAAGTGAGTGCAGTTACGACTACAAGGGAGGAGGGATTCAGAAAGCTGAAAGACCTAAAAGTACAGAAGTCACCCAGACCAGATGAACTCCACCTTAGGGTTCTGAAAGAGGTAGCTGTGGAGATTGTGGAGGCATTAGTAATGATCTTTCAAAACTCACTGGACTCTGGCATGGTGCCAGAGGACTGGAAAATTGCAAATGTCACTCCTGTCAGCCTGACCTCAGTGGCTGGGAAGATTTTGGAGTCAGTTGATAAGGATGAGGATATGGAGTACTTAATGACACAGGACAAGATAGGACAAAGTCAGCAGGGTTTCCTTAAAGGAAATTCTTGCCTGATAAACCTGTTGAAATTCTTTGAGGAGATTGCACATAGCATAGATAAAGGGGATGCAGTGGCTGTTGTATATTTGGACTTTCAGAAGGCCTTTGACAAGGTGCCTCGCATGAGGCTGCTTACCAAGTTAAGAGCCCATAGTATTACAGGGAAGTTACTGGCATTGTTAGAGCATTGGCTGATTGGTAAGAGGTGATGAGTGAGAATAAGAGGATCCTTTTCTGGTTGGCTGCCTGTGACTGGTGGTGCTCCACAGGGGTCAGTGTTATGACCACTTCTTTTTATGCTGTATATCAATGATTTTGATGGTGGAATAGATGGTTCTGTTGGCAAGTTTGCAGATGGTACCAAGATTGGTGGAGGGGCAGGTAGTGTTGAGGAAACAGGTAGGCTACAGAAGGACTTAAACTGATTACAAGAATGGGCAAGAAAGTGGCAATTGAAATAAAATGTTGGAAAATGCAGAGTCATGCACTTTGGTAGAAGAAATAAAAGTGCAGACTGTTTTCCAAATGTGAAGAAAATCCAAAAATCTGAGATGCAAAAGAACTAGGGAGTCATTGTGCAGAACGCTGTAAAGGTTAACTTGCAGGTTGAGTCAGTGGTGAGGAAAGTAAATGCAATTTTAGCATTCATTTCAAGAGGTCTAGAATAAAAGAGCAGGATGTGATGCTGAAGCTTTATACATCACTGGGGTGAGACCTCACCTTGAGTATTGTGAACAGTTTTGGGCTCCTCATCTAAGAAAAGATATGCTGTCGTTGAAGAGGGTTCAGAGGAGGCTGACAAGGATTGATTCTGGGTATGAAAGGGTTATTGTTTGATGGCTCTGGGCCTGTACTCACTGGAATTTAAAAGGATGAGGGGGGATCTCATTGAAACCTTTCGAATGTTGAAAGGCCTAGACAGATGGATGTGGAAAGGATGTTTCCCATGGTAGGGGAGTCTAGGACAAGAGGGCACAGCCTTAGGATAAAGGACAGTCCATTTAAAACAGAGATGCGGAGAAATTTCTTTACCCAGAAGGTGGTCAATTTGTGGAATTTGTTAACTCAGGCAGCTGTGAAGGCCAGGTTGCTGGGTGTATTTTAGGCAGAGACTGATATGTTCTTGATTGGACACGGCATCAAAGGTTACAGGAAGAAGGCTGAGGAGTGGGGCTGGGGAGAGGAAGAAAGGATCAGCCATGATTAAATGACAGAGCAGACTCAATGGGCCAAACGGCTTACTTCTGTTCCTATGTCTTAAGATCTTATGGTCTAAATTCATTAGGTTCCTGAACCAGTGTGGTTGACTTCATTCACCTCACTCTGAACTGATTCCACAACCTATAGTGATCTGATGCATCTCTGACGTTACCATATTTTTGTCGCTGGTTTCTACTATTAAATCGAGTTATTTTCCCTGAAGCACAAATTGGTAATGAGGAAGTTGGAGCCATTTCTTACTCAAGGCAGCTTCGCTCTAAAATAGAATATGCTGGAAGAAGAAGTTGACCAAAGGAAATTATTGACCAAAATACTTGTAGCTCACGTCAGTGCGGTGTCCCACCTACAGCTGAGGCCTCCTCATCCAGTCATTCAGTAACCCTTCACTAACCATTCACAAGTTAAATTTGTACAACGATCACCATGTAAAAACAAACCAGGCTACCAGGATCTGAGTGTGGCTTACACTAATCTGTCTAATATTTTTCAATTCTCCTCTTCCCTGTGAAATGTAATGCATTTCTTATTATCCTGATGTGAGGATCAGAGCAAAAGACTACTGGCGGAGAATCTTGCCTGACCCTCTGATCCCCTTCAACCTTCCCAGATTTATCTCCTCTTCCAATTCCGACCACTGCTGGCCATACCTCTAGCTGCCATGGCATAAGATCCTGAATTGACTGCCCAATCATAAGTAATCATTTAAAATCCCTCCTTAAAACTGAGCCTTTTAATGAAGCGTGCCCTACTCTGATTTCAGCATTAGGCAGCATTCCTGTCTTTGGATATTGTATTACATTAAAGACACTTTAAAAATATTTAAGCTATTTAAAAATAAATCCAGGAACACGGGAGCATGCGTGTTATGCAGTAAAATGCTATTTGCACTTTCTCACAAAATGAGGAATTAATCTATAATGAGCATTGAAAAAGTCTCAGCTGACCGGTTAGCTGCTCGGAATGTGAATGACACACAAGAAAGACAAGTCCCGGTAATGAAGAGTTAAAAAAAATGATTGACCATATGATTGACCAAATGATTGACCATAAATAGTCACTGACAAAAAAGTTTGACCATATGATTGACCAAGTCTCAGCTGACCGGTTAGCTGCTCGGAATGTGAATGACACACAAGAAAGACAAGCCCCGGTAATGAAGAGTTAAAAAAAATGATTGACCATATGATTGACCAAATGATTGACCATAAATAGTCACTGACAAAAAAGTTTTCTTACTTCAAATATCCACTTTAAATTGAGATATTTTAACATTTTCAAAATTCATAAGGGGCAGGAGTGAGGTACCAGAAGACTCGAAGATAGCTAATATTGTTCCCCTTTTCAAAAGGTGCATAGGTGCAATATTTATGTACTCAGAGAGTCAGCCCTCATAACATTAATCTTGGTAGTCTAGTTCTCTGTCCTCCAAGGCTTTTAGACCATCTGTGTACATTTGCTTGTCCCAGCAAAGATGTTCGAACTTTTAGAACTGCTCTTTTGTTACAAAGTGCTCCCACTGTAATCATACTTCAATTGAATTTTCATCATACGCAAGATATTGAAGTTAACAGTGTCAGTGCAGTTTCTGAAATTGCATGGAATCACATTACTATTACTATTGTTCTTAAGAACATAAGTTGATGTATATTGAGTTTGGGAGAGGGTGTCCAAGAGAATGTCTGCTTTTTGTGATGAATAAAGACTTTCATATCTACCAGTTTATCCAGTGACTTAATTACAGTCATTTGATGCCAACCAATTGGGAATATCCTTCTAGTGCTTCACGCTCCCTCCCCTCTTTTCTCCCCTTCTCCCAAACATGATTCCCTTCCCCCTGCCCCCTTCCCACAAACAGTCCACGGTAGAGACCCATATCAGAATCAAGTTTATCATCACTCACATATGTCATGAAATCTGTTTTTTTTTGCAACAGCAGCACAGTGCAATACATAAAATTACTACAGTATGTTACAGAAGTCTTAGGCACCATAGCTCTCTCTCTCTCTCTCTCTCTCTCTCTCTCTCTCTCTATATATATATATATATATATATATAAAAGACTCTTGCATAGTTCTGGATTATTTTAAAAACTGATCACTAATTTTAACATACATTTAAACAATTTTTGAAGGCTGATTACTTCTTGTTTCCATTGGCTTTTCTCCGAATTAGAATCTCAACTTGTGGACTAGGTCTATCTTTTTCCATAATTACCTTGAAACTAATGGCATTATGGTCACTGATGCAAAGTGTTCCTGGACATAAAGTCATCAGAGTCATCAGAAAAATGAGCCATTATGATCAAATGAACCATGGATCAATAATCTGAAAAGTTGAGTAATATCAGAGACAGGCAGTAGTGGAGGAAGTAAAACCAACAGCTGGCTTATGGTATGGTACTTTTATGAAAACTACAACGAGCTGTCAGGTCAGCAGAAAAGATCATTGACTGGATCTGCTATCATTCTAGGACTTACATGTGTCCAGGAAAATGAAGCGGGCAGGGAAAAAAATGATTGCGTACACTACTCATCCAGAAAAATGCCTTTTCTAAAATCTCTGTTCTGAAAAGTGCTATAGGGCTATTAAAACAAAAACTTTTTAATAAACATTTTAAATGTTTCTACCCCCAAGCAGTTAATCTGGTCAACCAATCTAGTTAGGCCCCCTACCCCTTCTATCTATTACCACTGTTACTGCACTGTAGACACTTTAAACTACTTTATATAAATACATGCTGGTATTTATGCATTTATACACATTTTATTCCTAATCTTTTTTTAACCTTTTGGTATACTTTATATATAATTCTTTAGTCTTGTAATTGTTGAATTTTTTTGGTCGTATGTTGAATCGACACACCGCATCATATTCCTAATACATGTAAATGTACTGTATATGGCAAATAAAAGTTGGTCTTTGATCTTTATACATATTTATAAACAAGTTGTGTGATCAGAGGATTGGGAGAATCATCACATGTATTTTAATTGCGCACACTATGTGTAGTGAATTTCTCACTGTAGGTTTAGAATAAGTATCTTTGTTCAAAGTGACTCATTAGAACCAACAGAAACCCAGCAATATCAAAGGTTTATTTCAGGATGCTTTACAGTGGGCTCTCATCTGAACCAAGTGCTCCAGAGCAGTTCACCAGCCGTTGGAGCATTAGCAGTCCCACATTGATTCAGAGAAGGAAGAAAGGAGGTCGAAGGAGAGGACAGGGGACACATTGAGTTACAGAGGCCAGGAAGTCTGAAGAGTCAGTTCTGCTCAGTAAAACGCACAAGCTCACCACTAGGCTTCTCAGCGGATTCTGGATGGACCAGAAAAGGAACCTGCATTTTAAAGGTTCCATCTGCCCAGGGGTGGGTTGAGATCCATCAGACCTCTGGACAATTACACCCTAGTCAAAGAAAACAATGAATGTAGCAAAAAGCACAGTAAATACTGAGAAGGTCACTTTAAATCTCCACCCTACATCGGATACATTAAAGTAATAACAAGCAATTCAGATTCATATCTGTGAAAGTTAATCCCTGACATGGATTGGAATGGTAAGTGGAACAGGTGAGTCCATTAGATTTTCTTCTCCTGTGATGTAAAACCGAACCTACAGAGTTTCAACATACACTGGTCGGTAGGTTGACTTTAACCATAACAAATCAAATTCTCATTTGTGATCAAGAAACAAGTTATATAATCAGGTATTCCCTATTCTGTCTGAAAAGATGTACACATGCAAACTCCACAAAGAGAAGGGCAATAACTACTTAATTATTGTTCAATGCTGAAAACCCTTCCTCAAAGCTGTCCGTTTCTCCTGGATCTAACAGAGTTATGAGCATTAAATTCCCAGAACACTTTCTCTGTAGCTGTTGCACTTTATTTTGTTTTCTGTTACTGTTTTGCCTTGTGCTACCTTATTGCACCATGCAATGATTTGATCTGTATGAACAGTATGCATGAAAAGTTTTTCATTCTGTTTTGGTACAAAGCAATTCCAATTCCATTTCCAACTTGTACTCTTAAGAGCAGAATTCCATCCTTGATAACAAGTACATTGCATACGACCTTACTGGAAGTTTGATCACTCCAGCCCAGCCTGTGGTTTGCTGTTCCTCTGTAATGTCAATTCTTTTCTTCTTGTGTGGGATGAGTCAGGCCACCTACATGCTACTGTTCTTGGGAAACTACTGTATTTAAAACATAAAATGATGGGTTTTGATGCAATTGCTAGGATGCAGCATCATAAGTCAAGGGTGTCAAAGTTACACAGTGCATGTGGGGGAGTGCAGTCAGTACGGGTCAAAGGCTGAGTCAAACGTGGTGACGAATCAGCATATAGGAAGGGCACTGAAAATCTGGCTGAGTGGTGCCACAACAACAACCTCTCACTCAATGTCAGCAAGACCAGGGAGCTGAGTATTGACTTCAGGAGGAGGAAACCAGAGGTCCTTGAGCCAGTTCTCATCAGAGGATCAGAAGTGGGGAGGGTCAGCAACTTTAAATTTCTCGTTGTTTTCATTTGGAGGACCTGTCCTGGGCCCAGAATATAAGTGCAAGAACAGAAGATGAAGAGTCCTTGAATGTGGGAACATTTCAGTGATGGGGCAAGTGAAGTTGAGTGATGTTACCCCCTATGGTTCAAGAACCTGATGGTCAAGGGGTAATAACTGTTCCTGACCTGGTGGTGTGAACCCTAATGCTCCCGTACCTTCTTCCTGTTGGAAACAGTGAAAAAAGAGCGTGTCCTGGGTGGTGTGGGTCTCTGACGATGGATGCTGCTTCCTATGATAATGTCTCATGCACATGTGCTCAATGGTGGGGAAGCTTTCCCCATGATGGACTGGACCATCTCCATTACTTTTTGTAGGACTTTCTGTTCAATAGCATTGGTGTTTCCATACCAGGCCGTGATGCAGTCAGTCAATATTCTCTCCACAACACATCTATAGAAGTTTATCAAAGTTTTAGATGTCATGCCAAATCTTCACGAGCGCCTAGGGAAGCAGAGGCCTTGCCGTGCTTTCTTCATAATTGCACGTGCGTGCTAGGCCCAGGACAGTTCCTCAAAATTAATAACTCCCAGGAATTTAAAGTTGCAGACTCTCTCCATTTCTGATCCTCGAGTGAGGACTGGCTCATGGACCTCTGGTTTCCTCCTCCTGAACTCAATAATCAGCTCCTTGGTCTTGCTGAATAAGAGATTGTTGTTAGGGCACAATTCAACCAGATTTTCAATCTGCTTCCTTTATCCTGCTTGAATCTCTGATTCGGCCTGTGGCTGTGGCGTCATCATCAATCTTGAAATTGTGCTTAGCCACAGAATTATAATTGTAAAGCGAATAGAGCAGGGGGCTAATCACGCAGTCTTGTGGCGCACCTATGCTGACGGAGATAGTGGAGGAGATGTTGTTGCCAATCCAAACTGACTAGGGCTTGTAAGTGAGGAAATCAAGGATCCAATTGCACAAGGAGGTATTGAGATCAAGGTCTTGAAGAATATTGATTAGTTTTGAGAGTGGGGATGATATTGAATGCCGAGCTGTGGTTTCTGCCATGGAGCTGTTGCACCAGTCAGCAAATTGGAGTGGATCCAAGTTTCTTCTCAGGCAGGAGTTGCTATGTTTCATCAACAACCTCTCAAAACACTTCATCCTTATTGTATCTGAAATTTTGAGTGGGAATGCTTTGACTGTATTATGAAGTATGATTTTGCATATGAGAATTCACAGAAGTATCTATCAAGAGAAATTAATTTCCTTTTCAACAGCTGGGGATGGATCAAAACACAGAACCTAACAAGTTTATTGCCCTGTGGAGTGAGATGGAAAAGTGGCAGAGGTATTAAAATTAAGGTGGTTTTATTCTGGCTTTGTTTCATGACAAGCTCAGCCAGAGGATAGGCTCTTCCTTCACACCTACTTTTCAATCCTGCTTTGTGCTGGCTTTCTTCAATGGTAGGTTCAGGGTCAAAAACCAAGTTTATACTAAGGAAATAGGTAGCTTGACCTGATGAGCTTCAGCAAATGAACAGTGGAAAGCATTCTGACCGGTTGCAATGCAAAGAACACAAAAGGCTACAGAGTGGCAGACCTGACTAGTTCCATCATGGGTAGAGCTCTCCCTGCTATTAAGGACATCGACAACAGGTGATGCCTCAGGAAGGTGACATCCAAGTTCAGGGAGCCTCCCCATCAGGGCCACACCCTCTTCTCATTGCTGCCATCAGCAGAGGGTGCAAAAGTCTGAAGACCCACACCTCAAGGTTCAATAACAGCTTCCTTCCCATTACCAACGGGTTCTCCAACTGACCTAAACAGCCCTCACGCTACATCGAATTATGTTGCTTTTTCGCTCTCTCAATTTTGTACTGGTGCTATCGTTTATTTTTGCACATGTGATTTATGTGTAATTTCTGTTAATTGGAGTCTGTTAACTTACAGTACATTTGTCATGTTTGTAATATACCTCACTACATTTTTCTGTTTATATTTTTGCACTACTTAATTTAACTATTTATTATACTATATATAGTAATTCAGTTTTTTTCTCTACTATTATGAATTATATTGTACTGCTGCTGCAAAGACGACAAATTTCAAGGCATATACCGGTGATATTAAACCCGACTCTGATATACTGTGCCACTGCTGCAAAAAGCTAATTTTCTCCCAATGCAGAGAAGATAGGTATCATGTTCATCATAGAGAAGGTGGGCCATAGGGCCCTTTTCTGTATTGTATCTCTCTATGATTCTATGAAAGTGGAAGCGAAAATAACAACTTCAGCAATAATCAGCAAATATAATAAATGATGGAAATAGACAGTAGATCAGGGAGCAGTAGTTGAAAGGTCAAAGTCCAAAGTTTGGTAATTTATTACTAAAGCATGTATGTATCACCGTATAATAACCCTGAGATTAGTTTTCTTGCAGGCATTCACTGTAGAACAAAAGGAATATGGTACAGTAGATAAATAGGTTAAAGTAGAGAAAAGTTGACATTTCAAACCAGTGCTCTGAATTCCACTGGAGAACTTTGGAAATGGAAGAAGCTCCAAAATACAGAGAATGGGGAGAGGGATGGGGAGGGGAAGACAAACACACATAGAAACATGTTATAAACTTGGAGAATAAAGCTATTTATATGGCAAACATAGATACTTGAGCAAGATTACAAAGACTGGCTTTCATTAAGACACAGAATGTTTACCTGAATTTACCAAAATAATTTGGAAGGATTGCTAGAAATCTGTAAAAATGCTCAACACACAGGCTCGCTGGGCCGGAAGGGCCTGTCACTGTGCTGTACCTCTGTATAAAAATAAAGAACCACATATCTACAAGCCACATAATGTCAGCTCATCAGGACTGTGGAGCAGAAAATTACAAACTGATGGAGGAACTCAGCAGGGAAAGCAGCATGGCTGGAGGCAGAAAGGCAGTCAATGTTTTGAGTCAGGACCTCGGCAACATTCCCCAGTGCGATTCAGAGCTCTCATCTGAAATTTTAATTCTATCCTCTCTGATGCCACCTGACCTTCTCTGTGCAAAGAGATGAGGGGACGGAGTCAGACAGGGACTGATCAGTGGGGGGGAGATGATCGGCAGATGTAGCCAGGTTGGGAAGCGGGAGAGTGAGGGGTGAAGTCAGGAGACACTGACTGGCGGGCAATGGAACCAGAAGGAAGGAGAAGCAAAGGGGGCTGTTGGAGTCAGGTGAACAGAGGGGTTGTAGGGAAAAACAGAAGCTGGCCGGAGAAGGGGGAACCTGATGGGAGTGGACAGAAGGCCATGGAAGAAAGAAAAGGGGGAGGAGCACTAGAGGAAGGTGATGGGCAGGTAACGAGATAAGGTGAGAGAGGGAAAAGGGAAAGGCGAATGGTGAAGGAGGAGAGAATTACCGGAAGTTCAAGAAATCAATATTCATGCCATTGGGTTGGAGGCCACCCAGACGGAATATAATGCGTTGCTTCCCCAGCCTGAGTGTGGCCTCATTGTGACAGTAGAGGAGACAAAACACTCTCCCAATCTATATCGGGTCTCACCAATTTACAGGAGGTCACACTGAGAGCACCGGATACAGTAGATGTCCTCAAAATACTCACAGGTGAATAGCTGCCTCACCTGGAAGGCCTGTTTGGGGCCCTGAATGTTCCAGGTGTCCAGCGTGAAATTTTCTGTAACTTACGCCATCTTTAACGAGATCCCACCACCAAGTACATCTTTCCCTCTCCCTGGTCCCCACTTTTTGCTTTCCACAGGGATCACTCCCTACGCGGCTCCTTTGTCCATTCATCTCTCCCCACTGATCTCCCTCCAATGGAACCAGAAGGAAAGAGAAGAGAAGGGGCCTGATGGATTCGGGGCTGCAGAGAAAAACAGAGTCTGGAAGGTGGACTGTGGAACACAGGCAGCTACAGATGCTGGAACCTGACAGGTAAGGCAGGTGATATCAGGTAAGGGAAAGATGATGGCAGGTGGAACCAGGTTGTAGAGGGGTTAAAAGAAACAGAATATGGTGTGTAAATTATAGGCAGGGTGAAGGTGAATAGTCAGTGTAAATCTGGAAGTTTTTGACCTTGAGGCAAAAGCTGCTTCTTTTGGTATTTTCCCAAATTCCACATAATTTCACATCCTCTGGGCTTTTGATACTTTTCACAATTATCACTTCTGTCATATAACCTCTCCTGTTCTCCACCCCATCACACATCCTCCTGTTTGCATTCTAACCGCCCCCACCCTCAACACAACCTAATTCCTGTGCATCTCTTAAACGCAAGAGATTCTGCAAATATTGGATATCCAGAGGAACAAAGATAACATGTTCGAGGAAATCAGCAGTTCAGGCAAGATCTATAGAGAGGAATAAACAGTCAAAGTTTTGAGCCAAGGCCCTTCACTCAGTCTCGAAGAAAGGTCTCGGCCCAAGACGTCAACTGTTCAGTCCTTGCCATAAATGCTGCCTGACTTGCTGAGTTTGTGTTTATTCCTGTATATCTCTGACTATTCCCAGTTTGGATGAAAGGCCCACAGACTGGAAACATTAACTCACATACTTCACTCTCCCTGTTGCCGTCACAAGGAAGCCTGCATGCTCCATGGACTCCATCAGGCAAAGAGTCAACTCAGGGCCAACCAAGTTGGAAGGGCTGTGGATGAGATGCCCAATGAAGATTAATCCAACCCCAGCTCCTGAACAGACAGACTCACGTCTGCCCCTCCTGGGCCATGCCACATGAAGCGACAACAAACTGAATAATTCCACCAAACTCTGCTTTTATTTCAGATATCCACAGCACAAGCTGAGCTGGCTACAAGTTCCATTTACTTTCTTTGGCTAGCTAAGGATATTAATAAGGCAGAAGTTCTACACAGTGTATATTTGCCCGTTTACAAGTATGTGGTGAGTTAGTGTAAATCCTCTAATCTCTTTTTTGCAAATTGTCTGCATCGGCCCAGTTCTGCGGCAGCCCAGACGTGTCTTTTATTACATGACACAGTAAGCCCACATACCACAGAACATGATAAATCTTGAATTTACAACTAGAACATTTTGATAGACTGTAACACAGACAACGATCTGTGAATCATATGAATTCTATAGTAATTGTTCATGGTGTGAATATTTGGAAAGTTTTAACACATGTGATGCCATTGTTAATGGCAGAAAACACTTACACTATCAGAAAGCAACTTCATTTTATTTCATTGCACCAATCTGCAACAAGAGATTAAGTGTGTAAGTATCTGATAGTTACAGGGTTCAGAAATCTTTCAACTCACCCTTTCCCTGTTGTGAAGGGAATGGAGAACGGTGAAAGGGAAGGGCATTACCAGATGTTCCAGAAATCGATGTTCATACCATCAGGTTGGAAGCTACCCAAACAGGAAATAAGGTGTTGCTCCTCCAACTTGACTGCGGCCTCATCGTGACAGAATGGGAATGGGAGGTGGAATTAAAATGGGTGGCCGCTGGGAGATCTCACTTGTTCTGGCTGATGGAGTGTAAGTGCTTGGTGAAGCAGTCTCCCAATCTATGTCGGGTCTCACCAATATACAGGAGGCCACACCGGGAGCATCGGACTCAGTGTATGACCCCCTACAGACTCACAGGTGAAGTGTTGCCTCACCTGGAAGGACAGATTCGGGCCCTAAATGGTCTCGGCATCCAGTTGTAATTCTCCGTAACTTCCACCATCTCCAACTGGATCCCACCACCAAACACGTCTTTCCAACCCCCCCACCCCCCCAACTTTCTGTTTTCCGCAGGGATCAGTCCCAATGCGTCTCCCTTATTTTTCCCTCCCCACTGATCTCCCTCCTGACACTTATCCTTGCAAGCGGAACAAGTGCTTCACCTGCCCATAAACCTCACCCCTCACTCCTCATCCTTTTTCCTCCAGTCCTGATGAAGGTTCTCGGCCCAAAACGTCAACAACATTAAACAATTAGGAAGTGTTATAGACAATAATAGACAGTAGGTGCTGGAGTTGGCCATTCGGACCTTCAAGTCAGCCCTGCCATTAAATATGCTCATGGCTGATCATCCACAATCAGTACCCCGTTCCTGCCTTCTCCCCATATCCCTTGACTCTGCTATCTTTGAGCTCTATCTAACTCTTTCTTGAAAGTATCCAGAGAATTGGCCTCCACTGCCTTCTGAGGCAGAACATTCCATAGATCCACAACTCTCTGGGTGAAAAAGTTTTTCCTCAACTCCGTTCTAACTGGCCTAACCCCTTATTATTAAACTGTGGCCTCTGGTTCTGGACTCCCCCAACATCGGGGACATGTTTCCTGCCTCCAGCATGTCCAATCCCTTAATAACCTTATATGTTTCAATCAGATCCCCTCTCATCCTTCTAGCGCATGGCCAAGTGGTTAAGGCGTTCGTCTGGTTATCTGAAGGTTGCTAGTTCGAGCCTTGGCTGAGGCTGCGTGTGTGTCCTTGAGCAAGGCACTTAACCACATATTGCTCTGCGATGACACCGGTGCCAAGCTGTATGGGTCCTAATGCCCTTCCCTTGGACAACATCGGTGGCGTGGAGAAGGGAGACTTGCAGCTTGGACAACTGCCAGTCTTCCATTAAAAAAAACCTTTCCCAGGGCTACGCCCCGGAAACTTTCCAAGTTACAAATTGATGATCTATCGAGACTAATGGAAGCCTACACATATAGAGAAAAATAAAGAATTGAATTAAAACATTTAGAGGTTAAAGTACAGACAGAATAAAGACGCACAAATACATACATTCTGATATTTACAATGCTAATAATATTATAAAATGTGCTTTAAGGTGTTTACAGCGCAGTGACTGAATTAAGGGATAGAGGTGAGTGGCAGTGACTAACTAGAATGGTTGATCAGATTAACTACCTGAGGGAAGAAACTTTTAAGAGAGCACGAATTCTTTTGTTTTGATATCCCTACGGAGTTGTCCATAAAAGAGAGCTTGGAAAAGGCAGTTTGTAGGGTGGGATTTTCCTGCCTGCTCCTTTGCCCTGGACACATACAAGTCCTGAGGTCGTGGGAGACGGCAGCCAATGAGCCTTTCAGAAAGTCTGGCAGTTCACCATAGATTTTGTCCATTGTGCGAGGAGAAGACACTCTGCATGATGGCAGTGTAGAATTGCACCGGTATGTTCTAGGGAAGATGGAATTTTACTAACTGCCACCAGGAGTGCATATTCTGCCCAGCCTTGTTGTTAATAAAGGGGATATGGCTCACCCTCCTGAGGTGTTGTGAAAATGATGATGCCCAGCTACCTGAACGTGGAGATGTATGGGCTGAGTGGACTTCTCCTCTGAGTACCTGGCAGAAGTTACATACTCGGTTGGACTAGGGGCTTTTCTGGTCATTCTCCATTTTGTGCTGTAGCGGCTGACGACTCTGAGATAGTGGAGGGGCAGTTGTTTCATGGATTTATGTCAGTTAGGGCAGTAGGACTTCCATAGATACCCACCTCATTTTAAGCATGCCCTGATGAAGGAAGGTACTGCAGTTGAAGCAAAATTGTGGCAACAGCAAAACCAGACCCCCAATGTAAACGCTAGCCCTTCTTTTATTGGTGTTAGTAAGAGAAGTTAAACAGCGCCTCCCCAGAGAGCAGCCGAAGCTTCCATTCAGACTGATGATTAAATATTCTGAGAATCTGACCTCATTTTACACTCATCCCCCTACACATGCTTAGGGTTAAAACTGCTCTTTTCTCAGTAACTATCTCTGAAAGCACATTCCTTCTCTGTGAATACGAGGAGCGGGGCTCTATTAGGACCAAAATGCAGTCTTAAATGAATACTTCTCATCAGTGTTCACAAAGGAAACCAGCTCTGCCTCTAGAGGATTCACTAAAAAGCAAATGATTGCACAAGTCTCTATAAATAAAGAGAAGGTACTTTTGCCTTAGGGGCTTAAAGATGAATAAATCCCCAGGGACTGGTGAAATTTATCCCAGGCTGCTGGGGAAGGAAAGGAAAACTCTGACTGATACTTGTATATCTTCACTGGCCAGTATTGAGGTACCAGGTGATTGAATAGTATCTCAATTCAAGATGAGGTGGCACAGTAGCACAGCAGTTAGTACAACGCTTTACAGCATGAGTTGTAGGACTGAGGTTTGATTTGGGGTGAAACGGTATTATAGCAGTTAGCACAACACTTTACAGCATCAGCTGGAGGACTGAGGTTTGATTCTTCGTGACCATGTGGGTTTCCTCTGAGATTGGAAGCCCGTGACTAGTGATGTACCGTAGAGATTGGTGCTGGGACTTTTGCCGCTTCTGTGTGATTTATATATAGATATATATATATCTATGATTTAGAAGTAGAAGCAGGAGGCAGAATCAGTAACATTGCAGATAACACAAAGATTGGTGGAGTTGATAGTGTGGAAGCTGGTCTTTGGCTACAGAATGATATTGATGCAATGGTGAAATGGGCTGAGAAATGGTGAATGCAGTTTCATTATGGTAAATATGAGGTGATGGATTTTTGTCTTACCAGTGAGGCTAGGACATATACCAGGAAAGGCTGAGTCCTAGGGAATATTGAGGATCAAAGGGACATCATATCAAACACCCTTCAAGGTAGCAGAGATGTCGGATAACATGGTTATGAAGGAAGATACCAGATACCAGATCAGGAGCAGAGGGGCTATGCTACAGCTTCATAAAATGATGGTCAGATCTCAGTTGGAGTACTGCATACTATTCTGGTCACCAAGGCACGGGAAGGATGTGATAGCACTGGAGAGGGTGCAGAGGAGATTCATAGGATGTTGGTTGGGCTGGAGCGAGTCAGTCATGATGAGAGTCTGAAGAGAAGAATCTGTTTTCTCTGGAGCATAGGAATTTAAGAATTGAGGTAAATTCAGTTATGAGGGCTACAGGTACAGTAGACTGCAGGAAATATTTCCCCATACCAGTGGTAGATAAAACTGGAAGAACAGATTTGGGGATGCTGGATTTAGATGTGATCTGAAGGTGTCTTTTTCCAATCAGAATGTGGTGAGGACATGAAAGACACTGCCTGAGAGAGTGGTGAAAGCAGAGTTAGTGACAGCATTTAAGAATTGTCTAGAGGAGAAGTGTGTAGAGGAGCATTTGAGCTGCCCCAACATTAAAGATTATGGGCCAAGTGCTGCAAGATGAAACAAATGCACATAGCTGCCCACTGGTCAGCACAGGATTGTGAGTCAAATGGCCAGTTTCTGTAGCATCAAGGACATCTTCAAGAGGTGTGCCTCACAAAGGTGGCATATGACTTTGAGGACTATCTCAAACAGGCCCTTTCCTACCTTTCGGGAGGAGGTACAAAAATCTGAAGACCTACACTCAATGTTTTAGGGATAGCATCTTCCCCTCTGCCATCAGATTTCTGAATGCTCAATGAATCCTTGAACTATTACTCTTTTACATTATTTCTTTATTTCTTTTTTTTTTGTCTTGCACAAGAATGCTGCCACAAAGCAACAAATTTCATAGTCTTGATGAAGGGTCCTGGCCTGAAACATCAACTCTTTATTCCTCTCCATAGATGCTGCCTGACCTTCTGAGTTAGTCCAGCATTTTGTGTGTGTCTCTCTGAGTTTCCAGTATCTGCAGAATCTCTTGTGTTTAAAACTTTACCCGCCATGTCAATGATAATAAACCTGATTCTGATTCTGGTTCTGATGAATCTATGACCCACAGGGTTCCTGTGAATCAGTTCGCAAATTCTTTGGCCTTCTCCATTATGTGTGGTGAATAGAATTGAGACTTAACACTATGGGGCCACCTTGTGGATTTATTGCTGATGTGAAAGTCTGCAAAGAATTTACTTGGGTTGTTAATCCGGGAGAATATCTCCACCTACTGTCTACAGCAAGCATTTCCTGCCTACACTAATCATTTTGTGTCTTCAAAAAATTCTAACCAGCGCCAGAGAGGGCATTTTAAAACAACATTTGATGCTGGACCAAATCAGGAGATAAAGTTTAAACAGCAGTGTACATATGCTAATTCTGTAAATGTACATGTTGTAAAGGGTGGCGTGGCAGTGTAACGGATGTTGTTACGCTTCACAGTGCCAGCGAACCAGGACCAATTCCCGCTGCTGTCTGTATGGAGTTTGTACTTTCTTCCCAGATTCCAAAGGTGTTTGTGATAGTGAGTTGAGGGCATGCTATGTGGGTGCTGGAATCATAGTGACGCTTGTAGGCTGCTTCCGACAAATCCAGGGACTGTGTTGGCCATTGATGCCAACGACACATTTCACTGCAGGTTTCAATGTACATGTGACAAATAAAACTAATCTTTAAAAAGAGAGAAAGATGCAAGCCTTGTGGAAAGGAATTTCAGAGCCTTGAAGCTAGGGCAACAGAAGGCCCGATCGATTTGGTGAAGTGATTATAATTAGAAAGCATGGAAATGAATCATCCTGTTCAGTTCAGACAAAAATGGATATTAAATTGTGAGCAGCACCTCAGAAACCTAGAATTAAACAATGCCTATGCCTCTTCTTTGGTGGAACAATTAACTTATCTCATCTCCTAGATCATCTTGCACAATGCAGTAACTTTTCTGACTTCAATAACTTACCCAATTACCCAGAAAGTTATGGATAAATCAGAGCTAGTCAGATTGGTTAACGTAGTTACGCTAAAATATATTTTGAGCACTGTCACCTCAGTTTAGAAGATACTGTTATGAAGTATTATATAAGAACATATAATTGTCACCATGGTTCGGACATGGCCTAAGTGCGGAGGGAGAGACACTGAAGCAGGTCGATATTTCACAGAATTTAGTGCAAGCAATGTTAAAGGGAAAAAAAAACAATAAACCCTAGGCCAAACAGGACTGTTAACTAAAACTCTCAAATGGAAAATGAAGCCTACACTGCAGCTGAAAAGAACAACGAAGAATAAAACGAATACCGCTAGTCTTCAGAGACAGTTGACTCGACAGTCCAATTCCTCAGGCAAGGCCGAATGCAGATAATGAAGCCTAGCTATGTCCAAGTCTCGACAAATACCACGATGGAATGAGTGGAGTTAAACAGTATCACAATGAAATAATAATTAGCTGACACGTGCATATTCACGAGCGCAATTGCCGAATCTGATGCGCTGCTGAATCCATGGTTGTGACAATAATAATTTACAGTATTCCACATCATTCTGCTTCCCCAAAAGTCATGAAGTAACCTCTATGTTATTGTCATTAATCAATATGCAAGCCTACATGATATGAAAGTTGCTATACAAACTGCTTTGAGGATAGATGGTGCAGACTTGAGACAGAAGAGTAAATCAGACCAGCGAGATCCCCATGAAAGTCCTACATTTTGAAACCAATTTTATGTAATTTATGAGCTGGTACATGGTACCATTATGGAACCTGGGGTAAAGAAAAAAAAGATGCTGTTATTCAACCTGGGCAGAAGGACCATACCGCCTTGTAGGAGGCTACAATATGCTTGGACACATGTAAAACTGGACACATTGAGCTCAGACTACCATTGGGCAGAAGGAACAGAAACATGAAGCCCTCTGGCCGTTTGCTTAAAGTAGGGGGGCTCGTGCCACAAACGTGGCTCACACACTCACAGGACTGGGTCTAACTGGCACTGGAAGAGAAACACGACTGTATATTGGACGTCTTGGCTTTAACTCAGCCACTTCCCCATCTCCCCAGAGAGGAAGAATTACAGAGTCGTTTCTCCATGTGAATGAAGCAGGATTGTCATACTGGTAAGACATTCCCTTTCTTATTTATAATAGTTTGTTTACTAACAAAAACACTATGCAATACACAGGCCATTATAACTGTTTACAACCAAATTAAAATCTGATTATTATTATTATCTGCAAAGCACGCAGATGGTGCTTGAGGGCCTACCATTCTCGGAAATTGCCCATTGTGCCTACTGAGACAACATGCTCCTTTTCCAGGGGTACCGGGGCACCGATGTAACCCCAGAAGAGGAGTATGCAATCAGCTCAGACTGAGCCCCTTACTGCCCATTACCGGGACCTGTGACCTGTGAATGATCAGCCTGGCCAAGCCAGGAACAAGCGAACCAGGAGCTTGCCCAAGTAATCCACGCCCCTCTGTACTGGGTGACCATAGTGGCTGAAGTGTGGTCTTAGGAGCAGACCCTTCAGATGTTCGAATGGAGGATGCAACCTTTCAAGTTCCACGTACACATGGTACACTGACTCCTCCCAGTCACAGAAAGGACAGGTAGCTGGGATAGGATTAGTGTTAGAGTCAGTAAAAAGGCTCAAACATTTATTGCACAGCACTGCTCTATGCAACACCTTTCACCCCAGTCTCCAATGTATAAGGGAAGGATCCTGGCAGCCATCATGATCCTTAAAATAGCCAATATCACCCAACTGATGAATATTAATCTTCTCATTAAAATAATAGACTCCAGTTAATGAACATTACAAGGAATCTACCCAGATACTCCTTTTAATGTTTCGACATGTCTTTTTTTTTAGATTGGGGTGGCCAAACCAGTATCTGCTTGGAAAAATGCAGAGAGGTACGTTAAATGGGATCTGTTACCAATAAATCTATTCAGATTTTAAGTACTTCCACTAAAAATATTAGCATGGATTTTTGCAGTTGTTCCTTTGTTGCAAGACTAGTTAAACATAAATTGTTGAATTTCGTCTATGGGGAGGATGTGATTTCACTGGAGAGGGTGCAGAGGAGAATTATCAGGACGTTATCTGGATTGAAAGATTGTAGTCGCGAGGAGAGATCAGATAGGATGGCACAATAGCACTACGTGCTACATTACGAGCAACCCGGTTTCAATTCCCACCGCCATCTGTAAGGTGCTTGTAACTTTCTCCCCGTGAGTACGTGGGTTTCCTCTGAGGGTTCAGGTTTCCTTCCTGCAGTCCGAGGACTTCACCGGTTGTAGGCTAATTGGTCAGTGTAAAGTGTACGACGATTAGGCCCGGGTTAAATCGAGGGTTGCTGGCCGGCACAGCTCAAAGGGCCGGGTGAGCCAACTCACGCTGTATCTCAATTAATAAAGAAATAGGCTGGGCTTCTTTACTCTGTGGCAAAGGAGACTTGTGGAGAGCAGAAGGTGACCTGGTAGAAGTATATAAACTTTGAGACCCATATATAGGATAAATAGTTAAAATCTATATCCCATGAAAGGGACATCTAAAACACGAGAGCATAAGGAAGAGGAAGGAGTTCAAAAGGGTCCCAAGGAGTAAACTTTGACAAAGAGAGGGTGAAATTGGAACACACTACAGTGAAGGGGGTGAAATCAGATAAAATTCCCTCATTTAGGAAGCATTTAAACAGCCACTAAAGTAAGAAAGGCAGAGAAGGATCCGATCATAAAGCAAGCAAATGAAATTCATGTAGACAGGCAAAAATATGGCCAATGACATGGTAGTCTGAAGGGCTCATTGCCATGCTGTTGAAATCTACAAACCTCAAACTCCACAAGAACCCCATATGGTTAAAGTGGTTTATATACATAAATTCTAATGCAGAAATGTATATGAGTTTTCAGCCAACACACATTTAACTTTGTGCTGCTGACTCATTCCATTGATACTTGATATCAGGATTTCAACTTTTTAAAGGAACTCCTAAACCACAGAACTGCTGAGAGTGTTTGGCCTGTGGTTAAATGATACAGTGAGAGCCATAAGTTCTTACAGCTGGGGAACAGGCCCTTCAACGCAACCCGTCCAGGCTAATCATAGTGCCTTCCAAGTTAGTCTCATTTGGCCCATATTTGGTCCCTAAACCCCTCTTGTCCATGTAGTTAATCAAAAGTGTTCTGGAAGTTCTTATTGCAACTGCCCCCATCTGTGTTCTCTGGGAGCTTATCTCATATGTACACCACCGTCTGTATAAAGAATTTGCCCCATAGGTTCCTTTCAAAATTTTACCTTTTACCTTAAACCTCATCATCATCATTATGTGCCGTGTCATGTGACGTGGGCGATCATGGTCTTATCCGAGACCATAACTGTTCTTGGCGATTTTTTTCTACAGAAGTAGTTTGCCGTTGCCTTTTTCTGTGCAGTGTCTTTACAAGACGGGTGACCCCCGCCATTACCAATACTCTTCAGAGTTTGTTGGCCTGGCACCAGTGGCCACTTGACCAGGATTTGTGATACGCACCACATGCTCATACAACCATCCACCACCTGTTCCTGTGGCTCCACGTGACCCTGATCAGGGGGCTAAATGTGTGCCCAAGGTTGATGTCCAAGTTAGCAGAGGGAAGGAGCACCTTACACCTCCTATAATTGAGATGTATCTCCACCTCGCCAATCAAAACTTAAACCTATACCCTCTAAATTATTGTTTCCCTACCCTAGGAAAAAGACTCTATGCTTTTATACTACCTGTGTTCCTCATCATTTAATACACCTCTATAAGGTCGCCCTTCAATCTCCTCTGCTCTTTGCATAAAGTCCCAGCCTACCTAACCTCTCCCTACAACTCAGCTCCTAAATCCCTTATAAGTCTCCTCTGCTCTCTTTCCAGCTTAGTGATGTCTTTCCTCCAACTGGGCGACCAAAACTGGACACAATATTCCAAGTGCAGCCTTGCCAGTGTGTTATATAGCTGCAAGATAATGTCCCAACTCCTACTATACTCATTGCCCTAACTGATGAAAGTCAGGCTTCACCATCCTGTCAACCTGTAACATACGTACTTGTATTACCAGGCCCTTATGTTCCCTCTGGGCATTGTCATTAACTGTATAAGACTTACCTTAATTTGACTTCCTAAAATGCAATATTTTACTATATTGAAAGCTCATTGCCAGTCCTCAGCTCACTTAACTAGCTGACCAAGTCCACCTTCACTATCTATGAGGCCACTTATCCTATTATCTTTGCAAACTTTCTGATCATGTACATGCACATTCAAGCCATTTATATACAAAACTGTGCAAATGTTTTGGGCACAAATACTCTATATTGCTAGGACTTTCACACAGTACTGTATTAGTCAATGTAGAGTGGAGAACAAGATTTTTAAATCTGGCGGGAACAACACAGGTTGGGACTGGCAAGAGTGGAGAGCCATGGGCTGGGGGTGGGGGTAGGACAGGTGGCAGAGAAGCAGTGCCAGGGGCAGGGGATAGCACGGGTGCAGATCCACTGAGCCCTGAAACACCCAGTAGGTAATTTGATTCCAACTAATTGCTTTATTGATCATTACAGAATTTCTCACTGATGCTTCCTGCTCCCTCCCTTTTCCCTTCTCCTGTACCCAACGATGACTCCCCTCTCCCTGCCCCCTTCCCACTCTCACTCCACAACAGAGACCCATATCAGAATCAGGTTTGTCATCACTCACATACTTCATGAAATTTGCTTTTTTGCAGCAGCAGTAAATTGCAATACATAAAATTACTACAGTGATGTGCAAACATCTTAGCCACCCTAGCTATATAGTGTATATGTGCCAAAGTCGTTTGCACAATACATAAATGCCGAACAATAATAGACTTAGCCCAGACCCCTGTGACATGGGCCTGCATTCTGAGAGACAACTTTCATCAATCACTCTCTTCTACTACTGAACAAACGACGAATCCAATTAGCTATCTCTCTATGGGGATCCCATACTATCTTACCTTCTAGACTCGCAATCCATCCAGACCTTGTCAAAGGCTTGCTAATGTCCATACCGACCACGTTCACTGCTCCACCATCATCTATCCTCTTGGTTACCTCTTCAAAAATCTCTAAAAGATTTATAGAGTCATTTAGTGATTTGGCATTGCAAGGTGCCCACCTGGGCTTGCTCCATTGGCCCATATCTTTCTTTACCTCTCCTATCCTGACTATTAAATGATGTCATTGTGTCTGCTGCAGCTACTTTTCCACACAAAAAGCCATGTGGACTATCTAAAAGTTGATAGATCCTGTTTCTCAAAATACCCTCCTGTAACTTACCCACTGTTGATGTCAGACTCACCAGCCTGTCATCCCTGACTTGACTTTGCTCCATCATAAGTGTTATGTTCCAGGAACCAGGCCCCATAAACAAGCCACATCCATCATTCGCAGATATTGGTCTCAAGATCTGGGATGGGGCAGTGGGCTGTTCCCTGTGCCAGGAATACAATAAGATACCTGGAACCTGGAAGAGGCATCAGTAGCAGGAATTGGCCAGAAATGTGGGATGCCAGGGATGATTAAGAAGCACTTTGGGAAAGTACAATGAAAAATTCCATGCCTCACTCCTTTCATCACTGTTCTTCCCTGACCCTTCTAACTAGAGCTACAGGAAGGATGTGGATACTATAGAGAGAGTGCAGAGGAGATTTATGAGAATTTACAAGGATATTGCCTGAATTGGAGAGCGTGCCTTATGAGAATAGGTTGAGTGAACTTGGCCTTTTCTCCTTGAGCGACGGAGGATGAGTGGTGACCTGATAGAGGTGTACAAGATGATGAGAGGCATTGATCGTGTGGAGAGCCAAAGACTTTTTCCCAGAATTGAAATGGCTAACACAAGGGGACATAGTTTTAAGGTGCTTGGAAGTAGGTACAGAGGACATGTCAAGGGTAAGTTTTTCACACAGAGAGTGGTAGGTGCATGGAATGGACTGCTGGTGACGGTGGTGGAGGCAGATACAATAGTGTCTTCTAAGTGTCTCTTAGAAAGGCACATGGAGCTTAGCAAAATAGAGGCCTATGTGGTAAGGTAATGCTAGGCAGCTTCTAGAGTAGGTTACATACTCGGCACAACACTGTGGGCCGAAGGGCTATAATGTGCTGTAGATTTTTATGTTCTAGAGTTGGCAAATCCATCTTTGTAACTCTAATTTTACAACAAATCATCAGTAAGATAATATCTTTCTTAAAAATACATTTTACTGGTTCTGCACTGACAGAGTTATTGATGCAGTCCTGTCTTCTTACATGGTGAACTTGGTACAATCCAACTCAAAGAGAGGCAACAATTGAAGAAAAAGCCAACGCTCTGAGTCGCTATGACTGAGTCAGTCAGTAGAGTCATAGAATCATGGAACACTACATCCCAATCAACCCATCTAGTCTGCACTGAACCATTAATCTGCCTGGTCCCAATGACCTGCACTGGGACTGTGGCTCTCTGTACTTCTCTCATGCATGCACCAATTCAAATTTCTCTTAAATGTTGAAATCAAACCTGCATCCACCACTTGCACTGGTAACTCTCACCACCCTCTGAGTGAAGAAGTTTCCCCTGAAGTTCCCCTTAAACAATTCAACTTAACCCCTGATCTCCACTTGCAGTCTCCACCCAACCTCAGTGGAAAAAGCTTTCTTGCATTTACCCTATCCAAACACCTCATCACCTTTTTATGCCTCTATCATATCTCCCCTCAATTTTCTATATTCTAGGGAATGAAGTCCTAATCTATTCAATCTTTCCCTGCAAAATCCTTTAAATTTTCTCTGCACATTTCTGTAGGTAGATGACCAAGACTGGACACAATACTCCAAATTAGGCCTCACCAACATCTTATACAACTTCAACATAACATCCCAACTCCTGTACTCAATACTTTGTTTTTTGAAAACCAAGATCTTTCTTTAAGACCTCATCTACCTGTAACACCAGTTTCAAGGAACTATGGATCTGTATTCCCAGATCTCTCTGTTTTACTACACTCTTCAGTGATACCATTCACCGTGTAAGACCTGTCCTGGTTGGTTCTCCCAAAGTGCAACACTCACACTTGTCTGCATTAAATTCTATCTGCCATTTTACAACCCATTTTTCCAACTCGTACTGATCCCACTGCAAGCTTTGATAGTCTTCTTCACTGTCCCCCACACGCCCAATCTTGGTGTCATCTACAAATCTGCTGATCCAATTTACCACATTATCATCCAGATCGTTAATGTAGATGACAAACTGAGCAATGGCCCCTGTAGCACGCCACTAGCCACAGGCCTCCAGTCAGAGAGGCAACCACCTGGAACCATTCTTCTTGAAGCCAATGTCTAATCCAATTTACTACTCATCTTGAATGTGAAGCATTCTTGATGCTTCTTTCTTGACCTTTCTTGACCAGCCTTGACACAGGCCTTTCTAAAGTCTACATAGACAACATCCACTGCCTTGGCTTTATCATCTTTCCTGGTAATTCCCTCAAAAAACTCTGTAAGATTGGTTAGACATGATTTACCATATACAAAGCCATGCTGACGATCCCTAATCAGTCCCTGCCTATCCAAATACATACATATTCAGTCCCTGGGAATACCTTTCAATAGTTTTCCCACTACTGATGTCAAGCTCACTGGCCTATAATTTCCTGGCTTATTCTTAGAGCCCTTCTTAAACAATGGAACATTGGCTATCCTCCCATCCTCTGGTACCTCATCTCTGCTCGGGCTCCTGCAATTTCTGCATTGGCCTCCCAAAGGCTCTGAGGGAACACCTTGTCAGACACTGTGAATTTATCCATCCTAATTTACCCTAAAGACAGCAAACACCTCCTCTTCTGTAATCTGTAGAGTCCATGACCTCACTGTGGCATTGCCTCATATCTATACACTCTGTGTCCATCTCCTGAGAAAAAACAAATGCAAAAAATTCATTTAATCTCCCCCCATCTCTTTCAGCTCCATGCACAGATTACCATTCTGATCTTCCAGAGGATCATTTTTGTCCCTTGCTATATTTCTGCTTCAATTTATCTGCGAGAGCAACCTCATGTCTTCCTTTAGCTTCCTGATTTCCTTCTTAAGTGTTCTCTTATTTCTTATACTCTTCAAGTAACACCTGCTAAACACCTCCTTTTTCTTAACCAGGGCCTCCGTATCTCTCTAAAACCAAGGCCCCATAAGACTGTTATCCTTGCCTTTTATTTTGGCAAGAACATACAAATTACCGTACGTACTCTCAAAATTTCAATTTTAAAGGCCTCACACTTACCAAGTACACCTTTGCCAGAAAGCAGCTTATCCTACTCCACTCTTGCCAGAACTTTTCTGATATCATCAAAATTGGCTTTTCTCCAAATTAGTATCTCAACTTGTGGACTAGGCCTATTATTTTCCATAATTACCTTGAAACTAATGGCATTATGGTCATTGATGCAAAGTGTGCCCCGACATAAAGACATCAGAGTCATCAGACAAACGAACCATGGTGGTATTCTGGATCAATAATCTGAAAAGTTGAGTAACACCAGAGACAGGCAACAGCAGAGGAAGTAAAACCAACAGCTGGCTTATGATATGGTATTTTTATGAAAACTACAACGAACTGTCAGGTCAGCAGAAAAGATCATTGACTGGATCTACTATCACTCTAGGACTTACATGTGTACAGGACAATGAAGCGGGCAGGGAAAAAAATAATTGTGGACACTACACATCCAGAAAAATTTCTTTTCTAAAATCTCTGTTCTGAAAAGTGCTATAGGGCTATTAAAACAAAAACTTTTTAATAAACATTTTAAATGTTTCTACCCCCAAGCAGTTAATCTGGTCAACCAATCTAGTTAGGCCCCCTTTAAACTACTTTATATAAATACATGCTGGTATTTATGCATTTATACACATTTTATTCCTAATCTTTTTTTAACCTTTTGGTATACTTTATATATAATTCTTTAGTCTTGTAACTGTTGAATTTTTTTGGTCGTATGTTGAATCGACACACCGCATCATATTCCTAATACATGTAAATGTACTGTATATGGCAAATAAAAGTTGGTCCTTGATCTTTATACATATTTATAAACAAGTTGTGTGATCAGAGGATTGGGAGAATCATCACATGTATTTTAATTGCGCACACCAGGTGTAGTGAATTTCTCACTGTAGGTTTAGAATAAGTATCTTTATTCAAAGTGACTCATTAGAACCAACAGAAACCCAGCAATATCAAAGGTTTATTTCAGGATGCTTTACAGTGGGCTCTCATCTGAACCAAGTGCTCCAGAGCAGTCCACCAGCCGTTGGAGCATCAGCAGTCCCACATTGATTCAGAGAAGGAAGAAAGGAGGTCGAAGGAGAGGACAGGGGACACATTGAGTGACAGAGGCCAGGAAGTCTGAAGGGTCAGTTCTGCTCAGTAAAACGCACAAGCTCACCTCTAGGTTTCTCAGCGGATTCTGGATGGACCAGAAAAGGAACCTGCATTTTAAAGGTTCCATCTGCCCAGGGGTGGGTTAAGATCCATCAGACCTCTGGACAATTACACCCTCGTCAAAGAAAACAATGAATGTAGCAAAAAGCACAGTAAATACTGAGAAGGTCACTTTAAATCTCCACCCTACATCGGATACATTAAAGTACTAACAAGCAATTCAGATTCATATCTGTGAAAGTTAATCCCTGACATGGATTGGAATGGTGAGTGGAACAGGTGAGTCCATTAGATTTTCTTCTCCTGTGATGTAAAACCGAACCTACAGAGTTTCAACATACACTGGTCGGTAGGTTGACTTTAACCATAGCAAATCAAATTCTCATTTGTGATCAAGAAACAAGTTATATAATCAGGTATTCCCTATTCTGTCTGAAAAGATGTACACATGCAAACTCCACAAAGAGAAGGGCAATAACTGCTTATTTATTGTTCAATACTGAAAACCCTTCCTCAAAGCTGTCCGTTTCTCCTGGATCTAACAGAGTTATGAACATTAAATTCCCAGAACACTTTCTCTGTAGCTGTTGCATTTTATTTTGTATTCTGTTACTGTTTTGCCTTATGCTACCTTATTGCACCTTGCAATGATTTGATCTGTATGAACAGTATGCACAAAGAGTTTTTCATTCTGTTTTGGTACAAAGCAATTCCAATTGCATTTCCAACTTGTACTCTTAAGAGCAGAATTCCATCCTTGATAACAAGTACATTGCATACGACCTTACTGGAAGTTTGATCACTCCAGCCCAGCCTGTGGTTTGCTGTTCCTCTGTAATGTCAATTCTTTTCTTCTTGTGTGGGGTGAGTCAGGCCACCTACATGCTACTGCTCTTGGGAAACTACTGTATATAAAACATAAAATGATGGGTTTTGATGCAATTGCTAGGATGCAGCATCATAAGGGTGTCAAAGTTACACAGTGCATGTGGGGGAGTGCAGTCAGTACGGGTCAAAGGCTGAGTCAAATGTGGTGACGAATCAGCATATAGGAGGGGCACTGAAAATCTGGCTGAGTGGTGCCATAACAACAACCTCTCACTCAATGTCAGCAAGACCAGGGAGCTGAGTATTGACTTCAGGAGGAGGAAACCAGAGGTCCTTGAGCCAGTTCTCATCAGAGGATCAGAAGTGGGGAGGGTCAGCAACTTTAAATTTCTCGTTGTTTTCATTTGGAGGACCTGTCCTGGGCCCAGAATATAAGTGCAAGAACAGAAGATGAAGAGTCCTTGAATGTGGGAACATTTCAGTGATGGGGTAAGTGAAGTTGAGTGATATTACCCCCTATGGTTCAAGAACCTGATGGTCAAGGGGTAATAACTGTTCCTGACCTGGTGGTGTGAACCCTAATGCTCCCGTACCTTCTTCCTGTTGGAAACAGTGAAAAGAGAGCGTGTCCTGGGTGTGTGGGTCTCTGACGATGGATGCTGCTTCCTATGATAATGTCTCATGCACATGTGCTCAATGGTGGGGATGCTTTCCCCATGATGGACTGGACCATCTCCATTACTTTTTGTAGGACTTTCTGTTCAATAGCATTGGTGTTTCCATACCAGGCCGTGATGCAGTCAGTCAATATTCTCTCCACAACACATCTATAGAAGTTTATCAAAGTTTTAGATGTCACGCCAAATCTTCACAAGCGCCTAGGGAAGCAGAGACCTTGCTGTGCTTTCTTCATAATTGCACGTGCGTGCTAGGCCCAGGACAGTTCCTCAAAATTAATAACTCCCAGGAATTTAAAGTTGTGGACCCTCTCCATTTCTGATCCTCGAGTGAGGACTGGCTCATGGACCTCTGGTTTCCTCCTCCTGAACTCAATAATCAGCTCCTTGGTCTTGCTGAATAAGAGATTGTTGTTAGGGCACAATTCAACCAGATTTTCAATATGCCTCCTGTATCCTGCTTTGACAAAACCTCTGATTCGGCCTGTGGCTGTGGCGTCATCAGCAAATTTGAAATTGTGCTTAGCCACACAGTTATAAGTGTAAAGCGTGGAGTTAATCATGCAGTCTTGTGGTGCACCTATGCTGATGGAGATTGTGGAGATGTTATTGCCAATCCAAACTGACTGGGGCTTGTAACTAATAATCAAAAGTCTCCTTATTTTAGTTTATATAGAGGAACCCGTCAAGGTTGTCCCCTTAGTCCTTTATTATTTAATTTGGCTTTAGAACCACTTGCTATTGCTCTTAGGGATTCTAATTCTGTGCAGGGTATTAGGAGAGGGGATAAATTACATAAGGTTTCGTTATACGCAGATGATTTATTAGTTTACATTTCGAACCCTAGGAAATCTATTCCTTTTATGTTATCTATATTTAGGAATGTTGCCTAACGATAGGATTCAGCGCGCTTGGAAAATAGAACTTCAACATTCACTTTCAGATAATTAATGGAGTAAAATTTATTATCTAGTTAATAATTCATCTATCTGCGCACGCCATACCTTAATTCAGTTTAAGATAGTACACAGGGCTCATATGTCCAAAGATAAATTGGTGCGTATTTTTCCTAATATAAGCCCTATTTATGACAGACGTAACGCAGAAGTGGCTACTCTAACTCATATGTTTTGGTCCTGTGTAAGCTTAAATAATTTTTGGAAGGATGTGTTTGGAATATTATCTAAAGTTATAGGTGTGGATGTTCAACCCAATTCACTTACAGCAATTTTTGGGATCATTCCAGAGGAAGCAAGCAAAGGGTCTGCTTCCACTCAACATGTGATAGCCTTTTCAACTTTACTGGCTAGGAGAGCTATCTTGCTATACTGGAAAGACTCTAATCCACCTACTGTTTTTTATTGGCTCTCCACCATTATGTCATGTCTAAGCTTGGAGAAAATTAGAAGCCAGACATTTGATACATATTTTAATTTTGAAAAAGTCTGGCGACCCTTTATTCAATATTTTCACATGATTTAATATAATTTTTATTTATTTATTTTTCTTTACTCTCTTTAGGGAAAATCCTTATCCGTGAAATGTTCAGAGATGACTGGAAGGATGCTTTTTTTTCACTTTCTCTTTTTTCTAATTTTATCCTCAAATGGACTGCCCAATCTTTCTTTTCTTTTTTTTATTCTGTTTAGTTAGTGGGTTTTTTTCTTTTATTAGATAAAATTTTCAATTTTTTTTAAGATTGTCAAGAGGAGTTGTGTTTTTTTTATTATACTGTATATAGAACAACGTAACATTTTACCTATCTGATTTTGACGATATATTCTTCCTTTTTTTACTGCTGTTTATATATCTTTTGTATTATCTGTTTGCTAAACTTCTCCTCTGATTTGTATATTCTTTACTGGAAAATCAATAAAAAGATTGAAAAATGCTTCTCAGGCAGGAGTTGCTATGTTTCATCAACAACCTCTCAAAACACTTCATCCTTATTGTATCTGAAATTTTGAGTGGGAATGCTTTGACTGTATTATGAAGTATGATTTTGCATATGAGAATTCACAGAAGTATCTATCAAGAGAAATTTATTTCCTTTTCAACAGCTGGGGATGGATCAAAACACAGAACCTAACAAGTTTATTGCCCTGTGGAGTGAGATGGAAAAGTGGCAGAGGTATTAAAATTAAGGTGGTTTTATTCTGGCTTTCTGTTTCATGACAAGCTCAGCCAGAGGATAGGCTCTTCCTTCACACCTACTTTTCAATCCTGCTTTGTGCTGGCTTTCTTCAATGGTAGGTTCAGGGTCAAAAACCAAGTTTATACTAAGGAAATAGGTAGCTTGACCTGATGAGCTTCAGCAAATGAACAGTGGAAAGCATTCTGATCGGTTGCAATGCAAAGAACACAAAAGGCTACAGAGTGGCAGACCTGACTAGTTCCATCAAGGGTAGAGCTCTCCCTGCTATTAAGGACATCGACAACAGGTGATGCCTCAGGAAGGTGACATCCAAGTTCAGAGAGCCTCCCCATCAGGGCCACACCCTCTTCTCATTGCTGCCATCAGCAGAGGGTGCAAAAGTCTGAAGACCCACACCTCAAGGTTCAATAACAGCTTCCTTCCCATTACCAACGGGTTCTCCAACTGACCTAAAAAGCCCTCACGCTACATCGAATTATGTTGCTTTTTCGCTCTCTCAATTTTGCACTGGTGCTATCGTTTATTTTTGCGCATGTGACCTATGTATAATTTCTGTTAATTGAAGTCTGTTAACTTACAGTACATTTGTCATGTTTGTAATATACCTCACTACATTTTTCTGTTTATATTTTTGCACTACTTAATTTAACTATTTATTAAACTATATATATATATATATACCCATAGTAATTCAGTTTTTTTCTCTACTATTATGAATTATATTGTACTGCTGCTGCAAAGATGACAAATTTCAAGGCATATACCGGTGATATTAAACCCGACTCTGATATACTGTGCCACTGCTGCAAAAAGCTAATTTTCATGGTACGTATACCTTGTACGCATTTGTATGACAAACTTCAACCTGAACTGATAGATATCAAAGCATAGCTTGAACTAAAGGGAACATGGATTCCAATCATCAGAGTCAACTATTTCATCAAAAATTTCTATACCCAACAAGATGGATTCAATGTGTACTTTGAGATTATTATTTAAGATCCACAATGAGTCAGTGCCATGACACACCAAAGCATTATAGTGACAGGAAGAGTGGTTTGAACAGTAGGTACTTACACAACATATTGAAAAAAAAGTTGGAATTGATCAGATATAGAAAAACTCAGCAGATCAGATTTCCTGTGGAGAACCACATACCATGTGCAGATGTACCGTAGAGAGCATTCTAACTGGTTGCAGCACAGACTGGAATGGAGGGACTTCTGCACAGGATCGGAAAAAGCTGCAAAAAGTTGTCAACTCAGCCAGCTCCATCACAGGCACAAGCCTCCCTAGCATCTTCAAAAGGCGGGTTCTCAAAAGCTGGCACCCAAGACTAAGGGTCCCCTGCACATGCCCTCTTCTCATTGCTACCACCAATGTGGAGGTACAAACACACACACACTCGATATTTCAGGAACAGCTTCTTCCCCTCTGTCATCAGATGTCTGAATGGGCAATGAACCCAGGAACAGTATTTCTAGATTTTTCTCTCTTTTTGCACTACAGTACTGAGCAAAAGTCTTAGACATTATATATATATAAAAAGACAGGGAGAGGGGGAGGGGAGAGAGGGAGAGACTTTTGCACAGTACTGGAGCAGAGAACGAGTTTGTAAATCTGGTGAGAGTAAAGGAAGTTGGGAATGGCGAGTGTGGTGTGCTGCAGGAGAGGTGGGAGGTAGGTGGCAGAGAAAGAGTGCAAGGGCAAGGGTGGCACAGATACAGACACAACCAGCCCTGAGACACAACGCAAGGCTATTTGATTCCAAACAATTAGTTTATTGATCATTACAGAATGTTTCTCATGCTTCCCGCTCCTTCCCCTCTATGAATCCCAACTATGAATCCCTTCTCAGTGCAATACCTAAAATTGCTATAGTGCTGTGCTATATAAGTGTGCCTAAGACTTTTGCAGAATAGGGACTATATCTCTTATAGATTTTTTAAATGATGTATTACAATGTACTACTAACTGCAAAACAACAAATTTCACGGCATATCCCAGTGATTCTGTCTTTGATTATTCTGCTGGATATTTCCGACATGTGTTTCAGAGCCAGATAATTTAGTGATGATGTCAGGGAAGGGTCTCTCAAACGAATTATAATGAAGATTTGTAGATTTTTTTACAAAAATAATTCCAAAACTTGCATTTGTGAAATTACGTTGTATCCTAATATTGATGGTTATTGATAAAAATATTTTTGATTAGCCATGATCAAATTAAATAATCTTATGAGCCATATCCCTAATTATGTAAAGACTCACAATACTGCAGAATAAAATACATTTGATTTCACCATTGTTTTTATTTCTCCATTGTTCACAAAAAAGTAATAAAATTGGCAAATTGTTCTAATTAATTAACCAGTAGACAAAATAGATTCTCAATTGAATATATGTTTAAAAATAAATGTTTCAAAATCCCATTGGGCCACGAAAATTGTTCTTATGCTCCATTTTGTTCATTATATAGCTGTAATCTATTGTAATCTCATCTCAGTAGTAAATTGGTCACTGTGCTCACAAGCGCTTACAACTTCCAGTCATACAATGTGGAAGATCCTTCCTGTGTTGATCTAACAAATAAAATCAATGCTAGTTCACTTTTTTCACAGATCTAAACCAAGGATATTCACAAAAAAAAACATAAATTTTATGCTATTGATACATCACAGAAGAATAAAGAGAGAATCAAGTTTTTAAATCCTTTTGTTATATTCTCTCTATTGTGCAAATAATCCCACAGGCAGACTTCAGTGCAATGCATAAGGATGTACAAAATTAATTATGAGTATTCACATTGCTTCTAGAATTCAGTTTTTATTTACAGATATTTTACCCTATATTTAGTAGACTGAATGCTAAAGAAATATTGAGCAGGACACAATATGTTCATGAAGTCTACTCACATAGTTAAGCATGTAGAAAAAAAAGACAGGGCAGCATAATGGGCCCCATTTCTTCTCTCTCCCTTTTCTGCCAAATCATTAAAGACCTCTAACTCAATCCAAACATTCATTGCTGAAAAGTCTAGAGTTGCTAATCATTACATTGAGTTCATGAGCACTATATCACTGAATATTTGGCCCAATGCACTTCCTCATTTATTGCTGAATAGCACAAGATTTATGTCACACAGTGACACCAATTTAACTCGTGAGCACACATATTTGATGAACATGATTTGAGATTCATTGGACAAAATAGATTTCTCGTTGCTACAAAATGCAACCATTGTTTCCTTAACTTTAAAGTTATTGAAGGACCTTCATATTCCAAAATATGCTCAAAACCTGCAAGAGTCACCCTAATCCATACAAAGTTAATAATGTAAACAACATGTAGATATGTAAACATTCCATAAGGTGGGAAAAAGACACCTTCTTCAACATATAAATTTTGAAGATTTTTTCTTTTGGCACAGTTCCAGAGAATTAGGTCAATTACTTTCAAAGTGAGATGCAAGGAGTAAAGACGGAGATTGCAGGCCTCTCATCACGATAGAATTGGATCCAATCAGCCACAATGCATCAGAATGGCCCTAGAGAATCTGCCATATTTAGCCTACATAAAAAGTTAAATATCTGGCTCCCTAGTGAAGCAATTCTGGTTTATGATACCACTAGCAACCTCTCAACATCAGGTTTTTATTGACTTTTCTTAACACTAGGTGTTACGCCAATGTTGTTCTAGAATCAACTGATACAAGGCATAACATTAAAAATATATACATTCCTATCTTAAAAGGTCTCTTCGAGCTACCGGACCTCAGAAATCCGTTGTACACAAAGGAGACAGAGCTTAAAATGAGAGAATTCCTCTATATTACACTTTCGTTCATCGACCCAAGATTAGATGATGACCACAAAAATCTACTTCTCCAGTTTTTCCATTGGGTGAAATAACAATTAATAACCATCATACTGAGTGACCTCTACTTCAGAGTTTTAATTCTAGACAACTGATTCCTTCGTTTATCTCCTTAAATTTTTGGTCATTCTTTGCTGGGATTCGAATTTATTTTAAATTTGACTTTATCTTATTGTACCCATGAAGCTTTTGCTGAATTCAGAGCATGGTCAAAACTTGTAAGGACACCTTGGAGTCCCTGAACAATGCAGGCATTTTGTCAGAGCCACCCGAGAAAGAAAGTATCAAAGATATATACACAAGCTCATTTTCTTGGCCAGTTTCACTCAAGCACAGTTACATCATTTTCTTCTCTATTTTTCAATTCTTCCATAATTTTATCAGCTGTGTAACTATAACCTTCCTTTCTGAGTGCATCTATCAGTTTAGGGAAAGCTCCTTTCTTCCCATGACTTTGGAGCCAGGAATACAGGACATAATATCCCTGCCGCATTATATCATCTCTGTAATCAGCTTCAAGTTGTTGCAATTTAGTTTCACCCAGACCTAAACGTATCCCAAGCTGGTGGTAGGATTTTGGTTCAATCTCTCTTGCAATGCGCTGCAGAGTCTCCTCTGTAAGGTCAAAGTCTGCTCAAGAAAAAAACAAAGATATTGTAATCAATACCAAGTTAGACAGGGAGAACGCTTACATGTAAATGTCCTCTGCACATAGTGAATAAATATGTTCCTCTCAATATTCAGAATGATTTCTGCACAGTAAAAATGTTGAAACTAACAATCCCTCTCCAACCTTCCCCACCACCTGGTCCTCTCTTCTCCTCCCCAGTGAACAATCAAGACTTATTGCAAAGGCCACAACAAAGGTTAAAACACCAAGAAAAAGCAGAAGATGAACATTAGGAACTGTTAATCTTTCTAGCCCTTGATGGTAAGTGGTTCAATCAGGATCAAGGTTGTACACCTAGGTACTGGGCTCAGGGATCTTATTTGGTTTTATCATTTACAAGTATAGTCAATACCAATGAAGACTGCGTCAGAATATAAGCAATGACAAGAAATGACAGTAGAAGTAGGCCCCAAACACTCTCACTATTCAATACCATGATGTTGATTGCACCCCAGTCCACAATCCTGACAACTTGCATATCCTTCTCATTGAACTGCTAGGTCATTAAGTACTGGCTAGCAAATTTTAAAAACCAAGTGAAATATATACGTAACCAGCTCAATCAAGTGTACAGAACAGCCAGCAGTATGAAGGCAGAGTTTAGATTTGTTCAGGTGCAAGAAGGAAATGGGTTTGGTAGGAAAATCTGTAGGTCACTTGAGTACAGAAGGCAGGAAAGGTGCGAGTCATTGAATTGTACAGCACAGGAACAGGTCCTGTGACTCATACCTAATACTGATCTTTTCATCCATCTACGAGTCCCATTTGCTCACATATCCTTCTAGGCATTGCCTATTCAACTGTCTATCTAAATTCCTAACCATAGCAATTGCATGGGTAAAGACACTTAGCACTCGAGATACCTTTTAAAACTCCTTCATCTCACCCAAAAATTATACCCTTTTATTAGTGATATTCATACTTTGGGGAAAAGATTCTGATATCTACCCTAGTGTAATTTTATATGCCACTATGAGGTCATCTCTCAGCCTCCTAAACTCCAGTTAAAAGTAGCCCAACTTTTCTAAACTCTCCCAATAACAAAAGTCCTCCAATCCAGCCAGCAATACAATGAATCTCCTTTGCACTTTCTCCAGTGTTATTGCAATATTCTTACAATGTAGTACCCTGAACTGTACATTAGTGTATGGTAAAACTGAAAAATTATATTCTAACTTTGATATTCACTGTTGCAATCTATGAAGGAAAGCTCATCATATGTCTTCATCACCACCCTATCTTCTCACCCTAGTTCCTCCCTTTCCAAGTTAACATCAATCCTCTCCCTTATAATTTTCTCCAATAATTTCCCTACCACAGGGTTGTGACTACTTCATTCTTCCCTGCTGCCATTTTTAATAAAGGAACAATATTAACCATCCTTAGCTTCTGGCACCTCTTCCACAACTAGCAAAAATGCAAAATTCTTTATCAGAGCCCTCACTATCTCCTCTTTTGCTCCCCATAGCAACCAGGGATAAATACCATCCAGCCCTGAGGACTTGCAAACTTTATGCATTCCTTTGTGGGTAAGTAACAACCCAATTTCAGGTAACCCATGCCTCCCTGTTTTCTTCCCTCCCCACCTAGTTTTTTTCCCCTCCTGCTTCAGCTCTAGCCACACATTCACCTACTCTGTCCTGCTATTTCTATCTCTCACTTGCACGACCAGTAGGGACTCCCACACCTTCTGTCTACACCTACTGCCTTTCCTGATGATCACCACCCTCCTTTCTTACTGCAACTTACTATAAGTATACCTTCCGGAATACTTTCGGTAACCTGGATACTCCATAGTGGGTATATGGAAACATCCCTGTGGATGTCGACATAACCAGCTTTCATATCCTTCACCCCCAGTCTCTTCTACAAAGGAAGAGAAAAGAAACACTTTCCCCAATAACTATGCACCATCCTTGTCAAAGCCCACAATTTGACCTCACCGCCTCTCACGAAATGGCCTCTCTCATTATATCTGCCTTTCTAATTACACACCTCACTTGCTGATGACCCTAATGGTGCTATGAGTCCACCTGCCACTAACTCACCTCCTCAGCTGAGCCCTGTGGCTTCAGGTGCAATTCCAGGTACAACTGAGGCGGGCACAGTGGCCAGGTACATGGATAGGAAAAGTTTTTAAGTGACGTGGGCCAAATGTGGACAAATAGGAATAGCTCAGTCAGGCAATTTGATCGACATGAACGAGTTTCCCTGCTATATTACTCAATGATTTATGTAGGAACTAAAGGCAAGAGGCTACTATCACCTCAGAAACACATTCAAGACAGCCTAGTTGTCACTACAAGGGGCTTAATTCCTGCGGGCTGGAGAAAAAAATGGGCAAGAGCTCAGAATGAGCCCATTGAGTACTGTGTGCATAATAGAACATAGAATAGTACAGCACATTACAGGCCCTTCGGCCCACAATGTTGTGCCAACCCTCAAACCCTGCCTCCTATATAATCCCCACCTTAAATTCCTCCATATACCATAGTTCCTCCATACTCTCTCAAATTTCACTAGTGTATCTGCCTCCACCACTGACTCAGGCAGTGCATTCCATGCACCAACCACTCTCTGAGTGAAAAACCTTCCTCTAATATCCCCCTTGAATTTCCCTCCCCTTACCTTAAAGCCATGTCCTCTTGTACTGAGCAGTGGTGCCCTGGGGAAGAGGCGCTGGCTGTCCACTCTGTCTATTCCTCTTAATATCTTGTACACCTCTATCATGTCTCCTCTCATCCTCCTTCTCTCAAAAGAGTAAAGCCCTAGCTCCCTTAATCTCTGATCATAATCCATACTCTCTAAACCAGGCAGCATCCTCGTAAATATCCTCTAATCTTTCCAATGCTTCCATATCCTTCCTATAGTGAGGCGACCAGAACTGGACAGTACTCCAAGTGTGGCCTAACCAGAGTTTTATAGAGCTGCATCATTACATCACGTCTCTTAAACTCTATCCCTCGACTTATGAAAGCTAACACCCCATAAGCTTTCTTAACTACCCTATCTACCTGTGAGGCAACTTTCAGGGATCTGTGGACATGTACCCCCAGATCCCTCTGCTCCTCCACACTACCAAGTATCCTGCCATTTACTTTGTACTCTGCCTTGGAGTTTGTCCTTCCAAAGTGTACCACCTCACACTTCTCCGGGTTGAACTCCATCTGCCACTTCTCAGCCCACTTCTGCATCCTATCAATGTCTCTCTGCAATCTTCCACAATCCTCTACACTATCTACAACACCACCAACCTTTGTGTCATCTGCAAACTTGCCAACCCACCCTTCTACCCCCACATCCAGGTCGTTAATAAAAATCATGAAAAGTAGAGATCCCAGAACAGATCCTTGTGGGACACCACTAGTCACAACCCTCCAATCTGAATGTACCCCCTCCACCACAACCCTCTGCCTTCTGCAGGCAAGCCAATTCTGAATCCACCTGGCCAAACTTCCCTGGATCCCATGCCTTCTGACTTTCTGAATAAGCCTACCATGTGGAATCTTGTCCAATGCCTTACTAAAATCCATGTAGATCACATCCACTACACTACCCTCATCTATATGCCTGGTCACCTCCTCAAAGAACTCTATCAGGCTTGTTAGGCACGATCTACCCTTCACAAAGCCATGCTGACTGTCCCTGATCAGACCATGATTCTCTAAATGCCCATAGATCCTATCTCTAAGAATCTTTTCCAACAGCTTCCCCACGACAGACGTAAGGCTCACTGGCTTGTAATTACCTGGACTATCCCTACTACCTTTTTTGAACAAGGGGACAACAATTCGCCTCCCTCCAATCCTCCGGTACCATTCCTGTGGACAACGAGGACATAAAGATCCTAGCCAGAGGTTCAGCAATCTCTTCCCTTGCCTCGTGGAGCAGCCTGGGGAATATTCCGTCAGGCCCCGAGGACTTATCCGTCCTAATGTATTTTAACAACTCCAACACCTCCTCTCCCTTAATATCAACATGCCCCAGAACATCAACCTCACTCATATTGTCCTCACCGTCATCAAGTTCCCTCTCAGTGTGAATACCGAAGAGAAGTATTCATTGAGGACCTTGCTCACTTCCACAGCCTCCAGGCACATCTTCCCACTTTTATCTCTAATCGGTCCTACCTTCACTCCTGTCATCCTTTTGTTCTTCACATAATTGAAGAATGCCTTGGGGTTTTCCTTTACCCTACTCGCCAAGGCCTTCTCATGCCCCCTTCTTGCTCTCCTCAGCCCCTTCTTAAGCTCCTTTCTTGCTACCCTATATTCCTCAATAGACCCATCTGATCCTTGCTTCCTAAACCTCACGTATGCTGCCTTCTTCCACCTGACTAGATTTTCCACTTCACTTGTCACCCATGGTTCCTTCACCCTACCATTCTTTATCTTCCTCAATGGGACAAATTTATCCCTAACATCCTGCAAGAGATCTTTAAGCATAGACCACATGTCCATAGTACATTTCCCTGAAAAAACATCATCCCAGTTCACACCCGCAAGTTCTATCCTTATAGCCTCATAATTTGCCCTTCCCCAATTAAAAATTTTCCTGTCATCTCTGATTCTATCTTTTTCCATGATAATGCTAAAGTTCAAGGAGCGGTGATCACTGTCCCCCAGATGCTCACCCACTGACAGATCTGTGACCTGACCCGGTTCGTTACCTAATACTAGATCTAGTAGGGCATTCCCCCTAGTCGGCCTGTCAACATACTGTGACAGGAATCCATCCTGGACACACTTAACAAATTCTGCCCCATCTAAACCCTTGGAACTAATCAAGTGCCAATCAATATTAGGGAAGTTAAAGTCACCCATGATAACAACCCTATTATTTTTGCACCTTTCCAAAATCTGCCTCCCAATCTGCTCCACCATATCTCTGCTGCTACCAGGGGGCCTATAGAATACCCCCAGTAGAGTAACTGCTCCCTTCCTGTTCCTGACTTCCACCCATACTGACTCAAAAGAGGAAGCTGCTACAGGTATTACCCACCCTTTCTGCAGCTGTAATAGTATCCCTGACCAGTAATGCTACCTCTCCTCCCCCTTTCCCCCCTCTCTATCCCTTTTAAAGCACTGAAATCCAGGAATATTGAGAATCCATTCATGCCACTGTGCTAGCCAAGTCTCCATAATGGCCACTACATCACAATTCCATGTATGTATCCAAGCTCTCAGTTCATCACCTTTGTTCCTGATGCTTCTTGCATTGAAGTACAGAACTGTATATTGTACATTGAAGTATAGAACTGGATAACAGGAAAATTATTATTTTCATTTAGATTTTTGTTGTTAGGATCTCATTATTACTTGCTGGCTAATTGTCCTAGATCTCAAGGTCATTCTCAATCAGCCACATGGGTGAGTCTGGAACATAAAATACTTCAATGTCAGGAGTGGGGTAGTTGTATTTTTCTCAGAAAAGATCAGGGAAATAATTGAAGGCCAAGGGATTCAATAAAAACTGTCCCCGCAGAGAACTGGCTAGATGTGACAAGCTAAATTCAGTGTCACTTGGTATATTCCTCACAGTGGTATCATATGTGGAGTAGCACAGCAATAACCAGTTAGAACTAATGTCACCAACACTCTGGTTTCACTCTTCAGCCTGAGAAGATCACCCCTTGCTAGGATAGTCATGGGTCCATCAAGTTTAGGCCAACTGAGTCAGCAATCCCATTCCCCCATTAACCAACTGTTAGCTAGCCAGCAGAAATAAGGACATCATTGATGAATGAAACTCTGTCTGGTCCAGAACATAAATTAGACATAAACTGTATTATGTATGCTCACTGTGTTATTTGAATCTACACACCTGCAACGCTCCATTGTATCTGGACCTCACAGTACTTGTACCTATGACAATAAACTCAATACGACGTGAAAATGGCCCAAAATATGTCTGGTGTTGCACTATTACCATTCTACAATTAAATTAATTTTAGTTCACGTTTGAAATCTCAGAAAAGTTCCTTCAAGTCTAATCTGTCTCTCTGTAACTACATAAAAGGATATAGAGAATACAGGAAGTTGTGTTCTTGAACAGAGCTATGGAAGGAGAATGTGTACGAGCCATATACAGTAGTAGCCAATACCTGGTACAACTGGTTCCTGTGAAAAATAAAAGAAAACAATGTTTTAGAAAATAATTACAGAAAAACAGTTCTGAAATGTCAAACTGAAGGAAATAGCTTAGTCCTCTGAAGACCACAGGTTCAATTCTACCCCCTTGAACAAGCATCAGCTATATTTTGCTTACTTTACAAAACACTGCCAAGTGTTGAGAAATTATGAAAATGTGAAGTTGAGAAAATGTGAGGGCAAATTTCAGTTGGTTGTGGTTTTCAAAACCTCTGTGAGCTCCCTCCCCACACACTACAGATAAAGTATTTCTTCTGCACTTTTCTTCCTGGAAGTGACAAGTATGAGCTCAATGTACCCATTGAAACCTAAACCATAGGGAATCCCCTACAGATACAGGATCATTTTATCATAACTATTTTAGCAATTGATTTGGTAAAACATTTTCTTCACAACAGAAATAACTCTTATTTTTTGCCACACAAAAAGCCAGATTTCCCAGTGGCCAGCCATTTCAATTCCAATCCCCATTCACTTTCGGACATGTTAGTCCATAGTCTCCTCTACTGCTGTGACTTCCCCTCTCAGGTGCTGGCTGAGCTACTGATATCCTCCAGCATTTTGTGGATATTGCTCAGGATTTCCAACATCTGCAGAATTTCTTGGGTTTATGACTCAATATGTTTATTGATTATATTCACATGAAGACCAATTTTCCTTATACAACCCTCACAGCTAGGATAGATATAAGTGGCAGTGGCTGACTCTGCTGCCATTATCCCGCATCAATTGATCTACAAGAGCAGAATCAAATGAATTCACCTCAAGAATTATCAAACCAGTTTTTTTCCACTGTTCCCCACCCCCAAGGAATATGGATGTCACCAGTTGGGCTTGCATTTATTGCCCCAATGAGGAGTATTCCCAATAACCTCACTATTTTATCTCCCTTTTTGCACTATTTATTTCATACATATTTCTTATTGTAGCTTCTTGGTTTCTTTCTATGTATTGTACTCCTGCAAAACAACAAATTTCACAACATGTGTCAGTGAAGTTAAACTAGAATCTGATTCCTCATAAGGAATGCTCAATTGGGAAATCTGCTCTGCATGGCTTACATAATATTTATTATGGGATTTCTTTTTCCTTTGCAGGATGTTTGCTGAGCATCGCTGACAGGGGTGATTTTATTGTCCACAGCAAGTTTCCCTGAGAAAGCTGGTCATCCAGCAATGTGATATTAATTCAGATCAAGATGATTCCTTCAAACCTGCCCCTGCTCATCCTGCATTCAGACAGAACCCCTCAGATTACTAACACGAGAAAGTCTGCAGATGCTGTAAATCCAGCATTTTTTTTTCCAGTCCTGGTGAAGGGTTTCAGCCCGAAACATTGACCCGTTCTTTCATTTATACACAAGGGGTGATTGATAAGTTTGTGGCCTAAGGTAGAAGGAGGCAATTTTAGAAAACCTAGCACATTTATTTTTCAACATAGTCCCCTCCTACATTTACACACTTAGTCCTGCAGTCGTGGAGCATATGGATCTTGGACCTCCAGAAAGTGCCCACAGCTGGGGTGGTTGATAAGTTTGTGGCCTAGGGTAGAAGGAGATAAGTTACACAGCTCTGTTTACATGCATGTGCAGTTCAACTCCTTGAGTGATTATGCAGAAAGTTTGAAGTTAATAACTCATCAGGGGTGATTGATAAGTCTGTGGCCAAAGGTAGAAGGAGATGAGTTATTAACTTCGAATTTTCTGCATAATCACTCAAAGAGTTCACCTGCACATGCATGTAACAAGAGCTGTATAACTCATCTCCTTCTACCTTAGGCCACAAACATATCAGTCACTTCTCATAGATGCTGCCTGACCTGCCGAGTTTCCCCAGCACTTTGTGTTTTACCTCAGGTTACTGCTTCTTGACTACCATTTGGGAGTTGGCTAATCATCAGATATTTGACACAATGTCCGTTTATATATAATTTCCATACCTCATGAAACATCGAATGATTACCTACCTCTGGTTTAGGGTTATTGCTCTCTGGAACATAAATAAAACCAGTTAAGTCTTCAATATTAATGACCACTTATTAAAAATAATTAAAACATTTGCAAGGTATCCCATTATAAATTCACGTCAGCTTCGGCCCTATGCAAAAGGGCGGCATGGTAGCGTAACGCTATTACAACCCAGGTTCAATTCTGCCACTGTATATAAGGAGTTTGTACATTCTCCTTGTCACCATGTGGATTTCCACAAAAATTATTTTAAATAAACATACATAAATTTACAAAAGCAAAGGATGGAATGGTCTATCCTGGACTGGCTACACAAGGACATTACGATAGTGACATGCACGAATAGATGGAAAGTGAAACACAGCAGTGCCGGATTAATTGGTGCCAATTACATTAACAGTGGGGTTTTGAATGTGGATAATCAACGGCAGATCCGTAATTGAGGGGGAGGTCTCTGATATAACAGACACAGTCTGGGGAAAGATTGGGGATACAATAAATATATTCCATATACAATGATAGACTATGACCGTTAACAACAATTATATTTACACACCCAACTTTCTGGTAAGTAAATATTAATAAATAAATAATTACCAATGAATGGTGAAAATTCCTGTGAAAGAAAGGAGACAAAATATTTCAGAAATATGAAACACCCTGGTTTCCTTGGCTGCAAAAGTCTAAAACTTGAGAGATTGAGATGGCTCGATCCCACCCTAAACCCCAGTTTGTGTGGATGCTGTGTAATTTTTGCTACCCTGTTACAAATTAATGGCACGAAATAACAGACAATACTACTACATACAATTAAAGGAATTATATTTATGAATCTTAACTAAACTAACGGGTTAGTAAAGAATAACAAAAAGGACCCATTCTAATTGAAGAGTCAAATGTGCACAAGTTCGAGTTCATCTTGAACTTCTCTGTCACTCATGTGCTGGGCCCTCGGTCAAAGTTAGTATCCCTCACCAGAGAAACCTCCCCTTAATTCAACCATCCTAACTGGATGGCACACAGTTCTCCTCATCTCTTATCTTCAACAATAACCCAAACAAGCTGAAAACAAGCCGCTCTTACAGAACTGCCAAAATGAAATACATACAGCATAACAGTAAAAATATGAACCAGGGCATTTCAAATATATCAGGAGTGGGTGACAAGTACTGCAATGAAAAGTTTGTCTAGAACAAGGGCTCCCAACCTGGGGTCCATGGACATCCTGCTTAATGGTATTGGTCCACGGTATAAAAATTATTGCAAATCCCTGGACTAGAATTTGCATTTAAGGTTGCTAGAGTGTGACTTGAACCCACAGACTTTGCCTAGTGTGTGGTTCATAGTATGTGGTTTCACCATGCGTAGTATGCAGCACATGCTTTGGAAATTCAAGTATTTACTCTTGCAAAAATAAGCGAGAGTGATATAACCATCTTGAAAGAACTACCACATAAAAAAGTCTAAAAGCTATAATTACTAAGCTTTCCGCACGAAATATTTACAAGGCTACATTATTCTGTAACAAATGGAGTGCACCAGGCCATCCAGCATCAGAGGAAGTCTCGATCATAATAATAATTGTCAAAGAAACTATGTCCATAGCACACGTTTAAATTGCTGAAGCTTCTTCCTTCCGGATTTTTAAATTTTACAAATCACTTAATTTTTGGAATATTGTAGCATTGAAAAGTTTCACAAAGTGAATTAGAAATTCAGAATCCAACTTATGTACAATAGGGATTTTTCCAGTTAAATATTACATTACTTAAAATTTTCCACAATTTCTTTGGAGGTAATATTTACCTTCATATCAAAACTCTGTTTCTTTTTGTTACCTGTAATCAAATAAATGGAAACATATTTTAGTTACGGATCCACAAATATTTCAATTGATGCTCAAATTTATAAAACTCCATTTACTGCTAGTTGAGTATTTCTCAAGACACTGGCAGGAATACACTCTGTTTACCCGTTAACATTACATAACTTCTTGCATTTCAGAGTAAGCAGCAGTGGAAGGAACATTACAACAGGCAACTAAACTGAACAATACTGCAGTCATTTTTGCAATTGTATCACAGGCCTGTCAGGTTTCAAATACAACTCAATGGCTGACCACAGTTCCTGCAGGCAGAACAATCTTTTATATATTAAGATATTAACAAGGCAAACAAACAAAACTACTTTTAGTTATTCTTACAGTGCTGGTAGAGTAGCAACTAAAATGGTCTATCTTGTCACAGTACATTTATGTGCAATTTCAATCAATACAAAACCTCTTATTATATATGTAAGAGTGCTGTATTTGACTTATTGAATGTCAAAAATATTGTCATTTCTATACCTTTCACAACATCAACTTATCAAAATTTACTTGGCTTCAATGAAGAACTTTTGAAGTATTGCCTTTAAGATAACAAATCGCATCTATGCAGACTAGAGGGCTATGCAGTAGGGAAATTCTAGGCAGTTTCTAGAGTAGGTTACATGTGGCACAACATTGTGGGCTGTAGGGCCTGTAATGTGCTGTAGATTTCTATGTTTTAAATTCTATCTTGCACAATATATTGACTCACTTATTCTGAGTTAATGACCAGACGATGTGTAGATGACACTGGCTGAATAATAAATACAGAACACTGAGGAAAATGCTACACTTTTTCTCAAATCAAGTTGTGGGATCTTTCATGTGGTCTCATAGGGTTTATACATGCTCCTGAAACAAGGTTTTCTGTACCAACCTGAATGCTACTTCCCACTTTGAATCACCATCAGCCAGGGATCCCCGCAAGTATGCAAGAGATACAGCACTTCTGCAAGGAAGCTTAGAGAATATCAAATCTTTTCCACTCTCTACACGATAATCTTGTATTGTGGCAGAGCTCACAAAAGTATTTGGGGAATCTAGTGCCGGGTATGTGAATGATGTACTGCCCAAAGGAGCCAACTGAATGTAATTAGTGCTTTGGTAGCAGGGGTGTTGGTTTAAGAAAGGATTCTGTGGTTGGGTTGCTTATCGTGCTAGTAGAGTTACGGGATTTTGCAGAGAGCATTGGTATCATCATACCAGCGTCAGAAACGTAAAAGAGAACAATGATCACTACTGGCCGGTACACCACAAATATGTCTAGTTACAGACCTAGATTCTCAGATGCCAAAGGCGGCACAGCCATGTTGGAAGTAGCGCTGAATTCCATCAAAATTGTCTGCCTTTGACGAGAGACACCGCTCAAGGCAAGGTTTGTTATTTGCAGGAGTTGTACAGCCTGTGGATTTTTATTGCCAGTACAGTGTTGCACAGCAGGACTTGTAGAAGATCTTTTTCATGAACATTGAGGGTACAGCCTATTTTCTCTTATACATCCGCAAAGATAGAACATTAAAGCACAGTACAGGCCCTTCGGCCCACAACATTGTGCCGACCTTTTAACCTACTCTAAAATCAATGTAACCCTTCTCTTCTAAGTAACCCCCCATTTTTCTATCATTCATGTGACTATCTAAGAGTTTCGTAAACACCTCTAATCTATCTAGAAGGTTGTTCCGCACACTCACCACTCAAAAAAAATGTAACTCTGACATCTCCTGTCCTTTCCTCCAATCACTTTAAAATTATGCCTCCTCATATTAACCATTTCTGCCCTGGGAAAACAGCTCTGACGATCTACAGTATGTCTCTTATCATTTTGTGCACCTCTGTCAAGATACTTCTCATCCTTCTTCACTCCAGTGAGAAAAGCCCTAGATTGCTCAAGACGTGCTCTCTAATCCAGGCAGCATTCGGGCATATCTCCTCTAAACCCTCTCTAAAGTTTCCACCTCCTTCCTATAATGAACAAGCCTACAGTAACTTGGAGCACAGCCTCAGTACCTGTTCAAACACAAGTGCCACCTGCATTCCAAAGCTCATTGGCTAAAGTTTAAGATCTTATTGCTGGAATGCAGATGATGCAGGTTGAACAACAGAAACACAGCGAGTAGCACCGAACACCATGAGGTTCTGATCTCACCGAAACCTCTGACCCCATCAATCAGGAGAGACCGGGAAGCACCTTTCTCAAACTTAGCTGCCCACAAAATTTGATCTGCCTCTTACATTTGTTTCGTGATGGCTTGTAAGCCATGATCCTAAACAAAGGCACAAAAAAGAGCAGCTCTCAGTGTGGACTGGTGATTCCATGACTTCTCCTAATCTTTTCAATCACAATACTGGCCCTTAGAGATCACCACCATCTGTCACACTCTAACCTGGAAATCAAGCATTTCTGATTGTTCTCTAATGTTTGCCTTTAATCCAATTTCTTGTTCCTGACCCCTTAAACCTTTAAGATATAATGTTGCTAACCAGTCACACACCTTTTAAATTCCATGTAAACAACATCTAATATGCACCCTTCACCAAACTTTGTCCAACTTTGCTTAATGTTCGGTATTTAAACCAATATTATGCAGGATAGGTCAGATTGTTATTCCTTACAAAGGCAGAACAGCCTGGATGTGCTTGGACTTACATGGGAGGCCTTTCATTTTCCAGTATAGTAGAAATAAAATCGCTGCTATTGGTATTAGTACCAAAGCAATAAGCCCTGGGTGGCTTCCTTTTCCTACAAGCAAAAGAAAATAATATATAACATCCATTATAATTACAGTCACCATCCTGATGATCTCGAATCAGAATCAGCTTTATTGTCACCAGCATGTGTGGTGAAATTTTGTTAACTTAGCAGCAGTTCAATGCAATGCACAATATAGAAAAAAATAATAAATAAGTAAATCAATTACAGCATATATGTCAAACTCAAGGCCCGCGGGGCAAATCCGGCCCGCGGTGGAATTATCTTTGGCCCGCGAGATAATATCTAATTACTATTAAAACTGGCCCCAGTAATCGAAGCGTCTATGGCGTATGATTATGGCTAATGCTGAGTTTATTCAGGTACCAGGTTTTCAGGGTTTTTAGTGTTTATTCGGCAGTCTTGCTCGGCAGCCTTCTTCATAAGAAACGGAATTTGTAAAGTGAAACACTTTATAGTTATAGCAGAGACTGAGACACATGAGAGCAGGCTGAAAAAACGGAGGCAACGAAAGCTGCGTTCGCACGCGTCCGACTGATCCGGCCCTCATGAAGCTGCATTTTGCTCAATCCGGCCCGTGACCTAAAATGAGTTTGACACCCCTGAATTACAGTATACATATATTGAATAGATTAAAAATCATGCCAAAAACAGAAATAATATATACTAAAAGAGCGAGGTAGTGTTCAAGGGTTCAATGTCCATTTAGGAATCAGATGGCAGAGGGGAAAAAGCTGTTCCTGAATCACTGAGTTTGTGGCTTCAGGCTTCCTACCTGATGGCAACAGTGAGAAAAGTTCATGCCCTGGGGTGCTGGAGGTCCTTAATTATGTACGCTACCTTTCTGAGGCACTGCTCCTTGAAAACATCTTGGGTACTTTGTAGGCTAGTACCCAAGATGGAGCTGACTAAATTTACAGCCCTCTGCAGCTTCTTTCGGTTCTGTGCAGTAGCCCCCCCATACCAGACAGTGATTAAGCCTGTCAGAATGCTACCTCAGTACAACTATGGAAGTTTTTGAGTGTATTTGTTGACATACCAAATCTCTTCAATGAAGTATAGTCACTGTGTTGCCTTCTTTATAACTGCATCAATATGTTGGGACCAGGTTAGGTCCTCAGAGATCTTCACACCAGGAACATGAAACTGCTCACTCTCTCCACTTCTGATCCCTCTATGAGGATTGGTATGTGTTCCTTTGTCTGAAGTCCACAATCAGCTCTTTCATCTTACTGACATTGAGTACGAGGTTATTGCTGTGGCACCACTCCATTAGTTGGCATATCTCATTCCTGTATGCTTTCTTGTCACCATCTGAGATTCTACCAACAATGGTTGTATCATCAGCAAATTTATAGATGGTACTTGAGCTATGCTTAGCCATACAGTCATGGATATAGAGAGAATAGAGCAGTGGGTTCAGCACACACTCCTGACGTGCACCAGTGTTGATTGTCAGCGAGGAGGAGGTATTATCACCAATCCACACAGATTGTGGTCTTCCATTTAGGTGATGGAGGATCCAGTTGCCGAGGGAGGTACAGTGGCCCGAGTTCTATAACTTCTCAATCAGGATTGTGGGAATGATTGTGTTAAATGCTGAGTTACGGTCGATGAACAGCATCCTGACATGGGTGTTTGTGTTGTCCAAGTGGTCTAAAGCCCTGTGAAGAGCCATTGAGATTGCATTTGCCATTGACCTATTGTGGTCATAGGCAAATTGCAATGGGTCCAGGTCCTTGCTGAGGTAGGAGTTCAATCTAGTCATGACAAACCTCTCAAAGCATTTCATCACTGTCAATAGTGCTACCAGGCGATAGTCATTGAGGCAGCTCACATTATTCTTCAGAGGCACTGGTATAATTGTTGCCTTTTTGAAGCAAGTGGGAACTTCCACCTGTAGCAGTGAGAGGTTGAAAACGTCCTTGAATACCCCCGCTAGTTAGCTGACACAGGTTTTCAGAGCCTTACCAGTACTCCATCGGGACCTTCCACCTCTTTAAAGACAGCCTAACATCAGCCTCTGAGACAGAGATCACAGGGTCATCAGGTGTAGCAAAGATCTTCACAGTTGTAGTTATATTCTCCCTTTCAATACAGCCATCAAAGAGTAATGTCAGGCCGAGACCCTTCATCAGTCCTGAACCATCTCACCTGAAATGTCGGCTGTACTCTTTTCCATAATGCTGGCTGGCTTGCTGAGTTCCTCCAGCAATTTGTGTGTGTTGCTTGGATTTCCAGCATCTACAGATTTTCTCTTGTCTGCAATTGGCCCAAATCACGTTCGTTGATTCAGATTACCCATATCTGCAATTTTTAATTTTCTTATAGTTATCATTTTCTATACAAAATTTGTGACTGCCACAAATTTCATTTGGTACAATGCAGCAAACATATAGCTGCGTGAAGTTGTTGAATCAGCATTCTGGCCAAAGAGAGGCTGAACCTCACAGACTAGAAATGGCAGAGCAAAAGACAACGCATTCCATCTGATCAGACTCATACAGTTTTGATGCCTATTAATGGAGAATGTGTGGAGCAGGTTAAGACCTACAAGTATCTGGGAGTACAGTTAGACGAGAAGCTAGACTGGACTGCCAACACAGATGCCTTGTGCAGGAAGGCACAGAGTCGACTGTACTTCCTTAGAAGGTTGGCGTCATTCAATGTCTGTAGTGAGATGCTGAAGATGTTCTATAGGTCAGTTGTGGAGAGCGCCCTCTTCTTTGTGGTGGCGTGTTGGGGAGGCAGCATTAAGAAGAGGGACGCCTCACGTCTTAATAAGCTGGTAAGGAAGGCGGGCTCTGTCGTGGGCAAAGTACTGGAGAGTATAACATCGGTAGCAGAGCGAAGGGCGCTGAGTAGGCTACGGTCAATTATGGAAAACCCTGAACATCCTCTACATAGCACCATCCAGAGACAGAGAAGCAGTTTCAGTGACAGGTTACTATCGATGCAATGCTCCTCAGACAGGATGAAGAGATCAATACTCCCCAATGCCATTCGGCTTTACAATTCAACCGCCAGGAGTAAGATATGTTAAAGTGCCGGGATTAGGACTCAATGTATTTAAGTAAACTACTTAAGAACTTTTTAAAAGCTATTATTAATGCTTTTTGAGAGAGTGATTTTAGATGCATATCATATTTTTACTGAGTTAAGTATTGTATGTAATTAGTTTTGCTACAATAAGTGTATGGGACATTGGAAAAAATGTTGAATTTCCCAATGGGGATGAATAAAGTATCTATCTATCTATCATCAATACCCTCCCAGTTTGGTCTGATCTCCTAAGCAAAGGGGAAGAAGCAGAGCAATTAGGATATTAAAAAAACATATCAACAAACAGTTATTGGACACTTGTTTGGGTGACAATATTAACATGGTTAAAATGAAAGGGATCTCAGATTCCGGAGTTTATCTGTAGTGACAGCCAATCTCACTCTTCACACAAACGGGGACTGCATCGAACCTTCAACTCCAAAGTTTGGGAGGAGAAGCAAAAAAAACTGGAAAGGGAGTCCAGTTCTGATCAGTAACCACTGATCACTAGAGGAGGTGCATGGACAGGGATTTGGAATGAAACAGACAATGGAACCAGTTAGGCAATTTAATATCCTGGCGACAGCCACTGTCTGAGCCCATGTGATTGACAGAGTAAATCAAGCAAGAAGAGAATCAAGAATAAAGTAACAGGGAAAATGTCAGTCAGGAAACTCTTCAAATACATTGATCAAGAAATCGTCTTTCTTAGAAGAGAGGAGAAAACAGCATATTAAAAAAAATATATGACTGTTTGGCAATTATTTTAAATCTATATTTGCCCTCATGAAAAATGTTTGCGAAGAAAGCTATTATTGGAGCCTATCGCCACAATAGGTCAAAGGCAGACGCAATCTCAATGGCTCTCCACATGGCTTTAGACCACCTGGACAACACAAACACCGATGTCAGGATGTTGTTCATTGACTATAGCTCAGCATTTAATACCATCATTCCCACAATCCTGATTGAGAAGTTGCAGAACCTGGGCCTCTGTACCTCCCTCTGCAACTGGATCCTCAACTTCCTAACCGGAAAACCACAATCTGTGCAGACTGGTGATAACATATCCTCCTCACTGACAATCAACACTGGCGCACCTCAGGAGTGTGTGCTTAGCTCACTGCTCTGCTCTCTATATACACATGACTGTGTGGCTAGGCACAACTCAAATACCATCTATAAATTTGTTGATGATACACCCATTGTAGGTAGAATCTCGGGTGGTGACGAGAGGGCGTACAGGACCGAGATATGCCAACTACTGAAGTGGTGCTACAGCAACAACCTGGCACTCAATGTCAGTAAGATGAAAGAGCTGATTGTGGACTTCAGGAAGGGTAAGACAAAGGAACACATACCAATCCTCATAGAGGGATCAGAAGTAGAGAGAGTGAGCAACTTCAAGTCCCTGGATGTCAATATCTCTGAGTATCTAACCTGGTCCCAACATATCGATGCAGTTACAAAGAAGGCAAGACAGCAGCTATACTTTATTAGGAGTTTGAAGAGATTTGGCATATCAACAAATACACTGAAAAATTTCTACAGTTGTACCATGGAGAGCATTCTGACAGGCTGCATCACTGTCTGGTATGGAGGGGCTACTGCACAGGACAGAAAGAAGCTGTAGACGGTTGTAAATCTAGTCAGCTCCATCTTGGGGACTAGCATACAAAGTACCCAGGATATCTTCAGGGAGCGGTGTCTCAAAATGGCAACGTCCATTATTAAGGACCTCCAGCACCCAGGGCATGCCCTTTTCTCTCTGCTACCATCAGGTAGGAGGTACAGAAGCCTGAAGGCACACACTCAGCGATTCAGGAACAGCTTCTTCCCCTCTGTTATCCGATTCCTAGATGAATATTGAATCTTTGGACACTACTTCACTTTTTTAAAAAAATACAGTATTTCTGTTTTTGCACTATTTTTAAAATTTATTCAATATACATTATTGATTTACTTGTTTATTTTTTTTCTTTGCTAGATGTATTACATTGAACTGCTGCTAAGTTAACAAATTTCACGTCACATGCCGGTGTTACATACCCGTGTCACGTGACAGTGGTGTTGAAGCTATATTGGACTTAAGGTAGTGGTCTTGTGATGGTGGAGTGACGTCATTTTCCCGCCAGTAGAGGTCATGTGACAGGTTCTTTTTACAGGGTATAAAAGGAAGACCCCTCCCTGTGAGGAGAGGCAGTTCGTGGCTGGATTTGCCATTTTGACTTCATGCCACTGCGTGGTCCAATATTATGACGCAGTTTGGTTGAAAGATGGAGTTTTATTTAATGCCTAAAGTTTAAAAGGTCATTGCCGGCAGTTTCTTTATAATATTGCCAGTTAAAAATCAGTGGAGAGTGAAGATCGGAGTTCGGGAGCTAAAAGATCGAGGAAAGTCGATTTCGACGGTGAAACAGGTTCGACCTTGTTTGATCCTCATTCGGAAGGAATTCGTTGGCTGTGCTCGTGTTAACCCCTGCAAATAGCAGAAAGGATTGGGAACAGTTTTGTAAAGGAAAGGTCAGTGCCTTTAAGCCGTTTCATTTCCATCTTCATAAATTCTTTGTGGGAAAAGTATAGTTCGACTGGGAACCACAACGACACGACATGAAAGAGAATTTAAACTGTCTAAAAAGTCTCTCCTTTAATGGACTGTAAGCATTTTGAACTTTTGCAGTACTACTTTGAAGAACTGTTTTTGCAACATTGCTTTAAGAACTGTTTAAGCTGCCGCACAGCAGCTGACTTCCGGTTACGTTAGTTGTTTGCTTACTTTTGGGGGTTTGTTTTCAGTGTTTAATAAACGTTTTGTTTGTTATAAAAACCCCTGCCTCACTCATATATTTATTGTTGCTGAATCCGTAACACCGGTGATAATAAACCTGATTCTGATTATAATATTTTAGCAGCATATTAACCAGCATGTTTAACCATTGCTTAATTCTCTCTGCAGAAAATTATCCTATAGTAGTACCACCTGAGTAATTTGTCAACCTGTTTGCAGTAGCCTTGAGTGGTATATTTAGCACTACAGATAATGGAGAGAAAAAGAGAAACATACCTTTTGCTTTGCAGACTGTGTCATTGGTTTTTGTACAATTCTGTACAACCACTTCAGTTGTAGTGTTGCATCTTGGGAGAGAAATAAAGTGCTTAGGGAAATAACTGGTTTTAGTAAACAAAAATTAAATCTTCAGTCAGTTACTTCTGATAGAAGAGCTGTGCCTAAAGAATGGACGGCTTTTATTTTTCTTTAACAATGCTACACGACTCACTAACAACTCTGCATGTTTAAGATTGAGTACTTACACCACGATTTCAGACAACCACAGAGCAGAAGCAAATCAACAGGCACAAGCTGACACCACTAAACACTACTGTTGCATTCATAATTTTCCAATTGTGGGCAGCCAGCTGATGACAGCAAACTCTACAATACTTTGAAGCCCCCTTGGTCAGAGGTAACCAAAGCAATATCCCACCTTCTTGACTCCACAGGACCCCCAACTCAGGGATATGCCTTTCCACCACTCTTTAAACCCCCGAGCAGAAAACTGGAAATTTTGCACCAAGCTTTGTTAAAATACAACAAAAACAGAAAATGCAGTAAATACTCAGCACGCCATGTGGCATCTGTGGAAAGAGAAAAAACTTTCATAATTCAGGTCAGAGATGAAGAGACATAGGGGTAGAATGAGGCTATTCAGCCCATTGAGTCTGCCTCACTATTCCATCATGACTGATTTATTATCCCTTTCAACCCTGTTATCCTGCCTTCTCCCCATAACCTTTCAAGAGCCTAGCCACCTCCACTTTAAATATACCCAATGACTTGGCCTCCATGACCATCCATGGCAATAAGTTCCCACAGACAGCTGTGGAAGCCAAGTCATTGGGTATACAGTATCTGAAGTGGAGGCTCATAGACTCTTGATTCTGTTGAAGGATCTCTTTCTATCCACAAAATAATGCACAACCTGCTGAATATTTCTAACATTTTGTTTTTATTTAATTTTTCCTTCATCTGCAGTTAGCTCTGGATTGCATTTGTTAAACTACAGCTAGTCTCAACCTGCACCTAACACTCCCAGGTAAAGCAACTTGAAGCCATCCAAGCTCGATGGAAAATGAAGCTATATTTTCAGGTTTATGCACTGCCAGCGAAATGCAATCGGACATCTTGCCAAAGAGTAAGGGATTGGGCTATAGCTTCATTAAATGGAATGAGAATGCAGAATCGTTTTCCATTGCATTTAAATTACATTCAAAAAGCAAACTAATCAAAATGATCGTCTGTATCCAATAATGGGAAAAGAGTATGAATGGGATACTAATGTTGTTGAGTAGACACTTAGCAAAGGTCATAAACTATCAAATTGGAAAGAAAGAATGACTGTTAAAATACTCTCTCTTACAGGGTAGTGAACTTTTCAATTTCTCCAATGCTCAGAATTGTGGAGGGCAAATGACTAGGTATATATTAAAGGTGGAGATAGACACACATTTGAAAGATTAAGGAAAAACTTTCGGGTTAAGGTGCCGCTGAAGCACAGTAATGACTTGCTGGCACCAAAAACAACTGTTAATTATTTTAATAATCACGCCTTTTTCTCAAAAATGATCAACAGCCTGTAACTTCCCTTTCAGAACTGAGCTTTCGAACCGGCTGTACAACCTGGTATTCTTGCGGTGTGCACGGAAGTCTCGAAGGCACAGGACAGTTACAGCGTGACGTATGTGAGGCAAATCGACGCAGCAGGACTCCGGCTTGCGAGCGAGGTATGAGCCAATGTTTGGCTGCTGGAGCAAACTTGGAGGCAATTCAAAATGAGGCAGAGTCGAGGTGGCGGGGTGCGAGCCCGTGAGCGAGAAACTTTAAGCAAAACTTTTACTGATTTATGCCGCAGGCCAAATCAGAAAGGTCGGGTACAGGCCAAATCAAGGTAAAGGGTCCTGGGCCTGACTGCGTATCAAAGCAGCAGGGCCCAGGCCCAAGAGTGAGGAACGACCCACTGATTGGCTGATTTAAGTGCCAGGCCAGATTGAAAAGGTCAGAGGTGAAGGATGGGCCAGTGCTCTGTTCACTGCTCAGCTAGGCTTACAGGTCTCTGTGCTGAACTGAGGTTGTTGGCCTGCAACTAACAGGTCCCTGGATTGGCTGCAGTGATGACAGGCCTCGTGGCTGTGGACTCATTTTTATGAATTTCGGGCCTGAGTACTACTAGTTTACTTTTATTGTTCGCATGATTTGGATTCTTTTCTGTACTTTGGGTGTTTGACTGCCTTTTTTTTAGTGAATTCTATTGGGTTTCTTTGTTTTGTGGCTGCCTATAGGGAGACAAATCCAAAGGTTGTGTATAGTATACACACTTCGAACTTTGAATTGCAGGTTTTGGGGGAGATGGCACAGAACAGGAGTGAAGTGTGCATAAATCAGTCATGACCATATTGAATGGTGAGGCAGGCTTAGATAAGCCAAAGCCTATTTTTGTGTGTTCTTGTGCTCTTGTTAGCCAATGTTCAAGCATTTAGTCATGATTCAGCAGGGTGTCTGACAACACCAGACAGGTAATAAAGGCAGGCATGAATGCTCAAGAAACCTTGGATTAATAGTTCATTTGAAAGATTCCGTCACCAACAGCGCATCATTCTTCCCCCCCCCCCCCCCACCCACCCCTCCCAATTCTGAATCATCAGTCCATATTCTCTTCAACTTCATCCTGCTTCAGCCCTGGAAAAATACTTAATTTTGCAATCTTTTGACTCAAGAGGTAAGGTGCGATCGTGAAGCCAAGCAAGGCATGGTAGCTAAATATACAAATCATTGTCTTGATGCATTTCACTTACTGTTTGCAAGGAAAACACATGACACATTTTTCAGGAGTCTTACAGAAGTGGTTGCTCATGCAATGACACTTTGTGTTGCTGGTTTTCGTACAATTGGTTTCTACTTCTTGACCTGTGAAGGTAAAAGAGATCATAGTCTTGAAATAGTCAAAGAGCATGGATAGATGCAGAAAAGATATGACTAATTCTCTACATGACTACCTTGCACAAGAAAGTTGGATTAAATATTGGAGGATGACAGAAAATATCATTGACCACATGGCTTCTGATTAGGGTAGTTCTTTGCAGGGATAAAGATAACTTTTTAAAGCAATACAGCAAAAAAAGAAAATAAATTAAGTGAAATCCTAAGAAAACTGGGAAATGGAAGAAACCCTTTGCAAGTTAGGCAGTATTTGCAGCAATAGAAAATGAGTTAACATTTCAAGTTGAAGATTCTTTATAGGTGATACAAGATGCTAACTCTGTTTTCCTTTTCACAGAGGTTGAGTATTTGCAGCATTTTCTGGTTTATTTTTAAAAATCCACAATCATATCACATTTTTAACATTAAGCTCAATCAAAGGCAATTCAAAAAAGATGACTAAACCAGAAACTTAGAAAAGTAATGGTATGTTCCCTGCTGACGGGAGAAGCAGGGGGATTTGACGGCCCTGAAAACAGGGTGCAGAAAGGTAGGTGGCGAAATAGGACTGACGTAGATGCTTTGAGAGCCAGGATAAATTTGATCAGTTATAAGAAACTATGGTGAAATAAAAATTATAAGGAAAGATTCGGACTTGTTATTCAGCATGAATATTTAACATTTTCACAAGCAACTCTCTACACCTACAGTATAATTAAAATTTACTAATATCAAATCTGCTGTTGTCAAACTCTAAATATTGCTGGATTTTTTTTAAAAAAGATCTTCCTCCACTTGGCTTTCTGATCATAACAAGGTCTTGAATTATATGCATTAACTGCAGATTTCAGTAAGGAATTTTGAATTTGGTTAAACTGACACGTCTTTACATTCCCTGTTGACTCTGGGCCCAGAACCCTAAAAAACGCTCCCACAATGCATCAGCTTTCTGTCACTGCAAGTTCAGTACTCAGCCAGGTACAGATAATAATTAACTGGCTTGAGTGTTTGTTGACATCTTTACCTCTCAGATCAGCAGTGTGAGGTACCCACCTGCTTCAAGTAGGATTCAATTCTACCAGTGTCCAAGAAGACAGGGGCAACCTGCCTCAATGACTATTGTCCAGTAGCACTTGCATCCACTGTGATCAAGTGCTTTAAGAGATTGGTCACAAAACCTATCAACCCCTGGCTGCAGTGATTTGGATCCACTCCAATTTGCCTAACATCACAAAAGGTCAACAGCAGGTACCCTTCTATTGGCTCTTCAGCTTCGGAATAACTAGACAGTGAAAGTGCATATATCAAGATGCTCTTTATTAGCTACAGCTCAGCATCTAATACTATCATTCCCTTGAAACTAATGAATAAGCTCCAAGACCTAGGCATCGACAATTCCTTGTGCAACTGGGTTCTTGATTTTCTCAGTGGTAGACCTCAGTCAGTTTAGCAACACCTCCTTCACAATCACCAGCACAAGTGCACCACAAGACAGTGTGCTTACCCCCTGCTCTACTTGTGACTGTGAGGCTAAGCACAGCTCCAATACCACATTGGTGACACCGATACTGGTCAGATCTAATGTGGTGACGAATGGCCACGTGGGAGGGGGACTGAAAATCTGGTTGAAAGTTGCACAACAACAACCTCTCACTCAACATCATCAAAACCAAAGAGCTGATTGTTGACTACAGGAGGAAGGAACTAGAAATCCATGAGCCAGTCTTTATCCATGGACTGGAAGTAGAAAAGATCAGTAACTCTAAATTCCCTGGTGTCATCAGTTCAGAGGTCCTGCTCTGGAACCAACAAATAAGTGCCATTATAAAGAAGTCATGGCAACACCTGTACTCTCTTAGAAGTTTGTGCATGTCACCTAAAATCATGACAAACTTAATGGATGGAACTTCACGATGCAACTTGGCGGCTGCATCATGGCCTGGTATGAAAACAGCAATTCCTAAAGTCTACATAAAGCAGTGGATACAGCTCAGTCTGTTACAGAAACAGCCCTCCCCACCACTGAGCACGTCTACCCAGAGCACTGACACAGGAAAGCAGTATCCATTAAAAAGGACCCCCACCAGCCAAGCCATGCTCTCTTCTCACACTGCCATCAAGAAGGAGGTACAGGAGCCTTAGGTCCCACACCACCAGATTCAGGAACAGTTGGTACCCTTTATTATTCATCATGCTCCTGAACCAACGTGAATAACTTCACTCAACATTGAGCTAACTCCACAACCTACCAGCTCACTTTCAAGGACTCTGTGACTCATGATCTCAGTACTATTCATTTATTTTTGCATTTGCACAGTCTGTCTTCTTTTGCACTTTGATTGCCAGTCACTGTGTAATTTTTCATTGATTCTGTGATATTCCTTTGTTCTACTGTGAACACCTGCAAGAAAGTGAATCTCAGGATAGTATATAGTGACGTATACATAAGGTTACTTTGAACTTTGAAGTTCCATTGCCAAAATCTTAGAGTAAGTTGGTGGCCAAGTGAGTTTCTGAACTAGTCTAAAACTATAACCACATTAGCTCTTTGAAAGAATTATCTGATAATTTTCCACCAAACTCTAAAATCTAATTCAATTGATGCAAGTTACAGTAATAGCTAATCCAGTGCTGGTAAAAACACATGCTTTGTCACATCTTTCAGTTTCAATATTAATGGTCATCTTATGCCACTGACGAATCTTTTCTTTTATAAAAAAAATCAAAGATGCCCTGCAAAGTGAAACTGAATTCCATAAATATCTCACACTTACAATTACAGTGGCTTGCAAAAGTTTGGGCACCCCGGTCAAAATTTCTGTTACTGTGAATAGTTAAGTGAGTAGAAGATGAACTGATCTCCAAAAGTCATAAAGTTAAAGATGAAACACTCTTTTCAACATTTTAAGCAAGATTCATGTATTATTTTTGTTTTGTACAATTTCAGAGTGAAAAAAAGGAAAGGAGCACCATGCAAAAGTTTGGGCACCCCAAGAGATTTGAGCTCTCAGATAACTTTTACCAAGGTCTCAGACCTTAATTAGCTTGTTAGGGCTATGGCTTGTTCACAGTCATCGTTAGAAAAGGCCACATGATGCAAATTTCAAAGCTTTATAAATACCCTGACTCCTCAAACCTCATCCCAACAATCAGCAGCCATGGGCTCCTCTAAGCAGCTGCCTAGCACTCTGAAAATTAAAATAGATGATGCCCACAAAGCAAGAGAAGGCTATAGGAAGATAGCAAAGCGTTTTCAGGTAGCCGTTTCCTCAGTTCGTAATGTAATTAAGAGATGGCAGTTAACAGGAACAGTGGAGGTCAAGTTGAGGTCTGGAAGACGAAGAAAACTTTTCGAGAGAACTGCTCGTAGGATTGCTAGAAAGACAAATCAAAACCCCCGTTTGACTGCAAAAGACCTTCAAGAAGGTTTAGCAGACTCTGGAATGGTGGTGCACTGTTCTACTGTGCAGCGACACCTGCACAAATATGACCTTCATGGAAGAGTCATCAGAAGAAAACCTTTCCTGCATCCTCACCACAAAATTCAGCATCAGAAGTTTGCAAAGGAACATCTAAACAAGCCTGATGCATTTTGGAAACAAGTCCTGTGGGCTGGTGAAGTTAAAATAGAACATTTTGGCCGCAATGAGCAAAGGTATGTTTGGAGAAAAAAGGATGCAGAATTTCATGAAAAGAACACCTCTTCAACTGTTAAGCACGAGGGTGGATCGATCATTCTTTGGGCTTGCGCTGCAGCCAGTGGCACGGGGAACATTTCACTGGTAGAGGGAAGAATGAATTCAATTAAATACCAGCAAACTCTCGAAGCAAACATCACACCATCTGTAAAAAAAGCTGAAGATGAAAAGAGGATGGCTTCTACAACAGGATAATGATCCTAAACACACCTCAAAATCCACAATGGACTACCTCAACCATGGTTTTGTCATGGGTCTCACAGTCCCCCAACCTAAACATCATCAAAAATCTGTGGACAGACCTCAAAAGAGCAGTGCATGCAAGACGGCCCAAGAGTCTCACAGAACTAGAAGCCTTTTGCAAGGAAGAATGGGCGAAAATCCCCCAAACAAGAATTGAACGACTCTTAGCTGGCTACAGAAAGCGTTTACAAGCTGTGACACTTGCCAAAGGGGGTGTTACTAAGTACTGACCATGCAGGGTGCCCAAACTTTTCCTACTGGCCCTTTTCCTTTTTTGTTATTTTGAAACTGTTAAAGATAGAAATAAAAAAGGAATCTTCCTTAAAATAATAAAGAAATGGGTCATCTTTAACTTTATGTCTTTTGGAAATCAGGTCATCTTTTACTCGCTTATCTATTCACAGTAACAGATATTTTGACCAGGGGTGCCCAAACTTTTGCATGCCACTGTACATTCCTTTTAATGTAAATGGGATGCAACTGTATTCTTTGTGTGAGTGATAACATCAGTCATTAAAAGCAGATCACTGAATCACCAGCAATTAGTGATGGATTGGAATCTCTTAAAACAGCCTCACCAAATTAAAATAACGCAGCGATACACACACACGCAGACACACAGGAATGAGTGCTAAATTACAAACATAAATACTCACCAAAAATTTTACAAAACCCTTATATAATGTTCTGTTGCTGCTCCTGGTTCCACAGATTTAGTAATGATAAAGCAATACAAATCAGACGAGCACCATTCACTGTTTTCCCACACAAGGAACAAATATCTCCAAATTACCACATCTCATAGTGCATCTTCAAACTTGTACACATTTGTTCAGCTACAGAGCCCCCTCTGGGTGGGAATATCTGTACAGTTGTACAAAGGTACAGAAGCTGTCAGCTCTCACGCTCCATGCAACAGCCATCTCTACTTTGGACTGCATGCATTTACCCAGAAATCTACCACTGCACCATTTACACTGCATAGACTTGTGTCTGGTTCCCATCTCGAAACCAGCTGCACATCTTACACACCAAAGCAAGCACACACGCACATCTGCACAATCTCCTCACATCTCTACCTCATGCAGGTATGCAGGCCTGGCCCAGCTTTGCCATTTGCATGCTCTGTCTTCCTGCTACAATCAAGTGGTGCTTCTGGTACGGGCTGTACGTGGTGTCACTGGGCCCTGGGGTTTCGGATAGAGGAAACAAGAGAATCTGCTCCCACTGTAGGAGATCTAGCAAAGAGAGGATACAGATCACATAATTACAGAAGAAGTTTAAAAGAGGAAAGGAAAATTGTTAGGATCTCTGATGTGGTGGAAGCAAAGGCAGCAGTAATAGTCAAAAGAGGTGTGGACAGAAACCTGAAGAGAAACCTTAGCTATGTAAGTGCTTGTTGGTTTTAATTATAACAGAGTATGTCCTGAATATACAGCAAGTGCAATCTTTACCCAATTAAGTACCTAACAAGTAAAATGTAGGCACAAGAGATTCTGCAGATGCTGGAAACCTTGAACAAAATGCTGGGAAGTTTCCAGCATCTGCAGAATCCCTTGTGTCTACACGTTACTTGTTAGGTACTTTACACAGAAACATAGAAAACCTACAGCAAATACAGGCCCTTCGGCCTGCAAAGTTGTGCCGAACATGTCCCTACCTTAGAAATTACTAGGCTTACCTATAGCCCTCTATTTTACCAAGCTCCGTGTACCTAACTAAAAGTCTCTTAAAAGACCCTATCGTATCCGGCTCCACCACCATTGCTAGCAGCTCACTCCATGCCCTCAGCACTCGCTGACTAAAAAACTTACCCCTGACATCTCCTCTGTACCTACTCCCCAGCACCTTAAACCTGTGTCCTCTTGTGGCAACCGTTTCAGCCTGGGAAAAAGCCTCTGACTATCCACACGATCAATGCCTCTCATCATCTTATACACCTCTATCAGGTCACCTCTCATCCTCCTTCACTCCAAGGAGAAAAGGCCGAGTTCACTCAACCTATTCTCATAAGGCATGTTCCCCAATCCAGGCAACATCCTTGTAAATCTCTTCTGCACCCTTTCTATGGCTTCCACATCCTTCCTGTAGTGAGGCGACCAGGACTGAGCACAGTACTCCAAGTGGGGCCTGACCAGGGTCCTATGTAGCTGCAACATTACCTCTCGACTCCTAAATTCAATTCCACGATTAATGAAGGCCAATACACCATACGCCTTCTTAACCACAGTGTCAACCTGCGCAGCTGTTTTGAGCATCCTATGGACTCAGACCACAAGATCCCTCTGATCCTCCACACTGCCAAGAGTCTTACCATTAATTCTATATTCTGCCATCGTATTTGACCTACCAAAATGAACCACTTCACGCTTATCTGGGTTGAACTCCATCTGCCACTTCTCAGCCCAGTTTTGCATCCTATCAATGCCCTGCTGTAACCACCGACAACCCTCCACACTATCCACAACACCTCTAACTTTTGTGTCATCAGCAAAATTACTAACCCATCCCTCCACTTCCTCATCCAGATCATTTATAAAAATCATGAAGAGTAAGGGTCACAGAACAGATCCCTGAGGTACTCCACTGGTGACCAACCTCCATGCAGAATATGACCCGTCTACAACCATTCTTTGCCTTCTGTGGGCAAGCCAATTCTGGATCCACAAAGCAACGTCCCCTTGGATCTCATGCCTTCTTACTTTCTCAATAAGCCTTGCATGGGGTATCTTATCAAATGCCTTGCTGAAATCCACATACACCACATCTACTGCTCTTACTTCATCAATGTGTGTAGTCACATCCTCAAAAAATTCAATCAGGCTCATAAGGCACGACCTGCCCTTTACAAAGCCATGCTGACTACTCCTAATCATATTATACCTCTCCAAATGTTTATAAATCCTGCCTCTCAGGATCTTCTCCACCAACTTACCAACCACTGAGGTAAGACTCACTGGTCTATAATTTCCTGGGCCATCTCTACTCCCCTTCTTGAATAAAGGAACAACATCCACAACCCTCCAATCCTCGGGAACCTCTTCCGTCCCCATTGATGATGCAAAACTCATTGCCAGAGGCTCAGCAATCTCCTCCCTCACCTTCCACTGTATCCTGCAGTACACTTCATCCGGCGACTTATCCAACTTGATGCTTTCTAAAAGCTCCAGCACATCCTCTTTCTTAATATCTACATGCTCAAACTTTTCAGTCTGCTGCAAGTCATCACTAGAATCACTAAGATCCTTTTTCATAGTGAATACTGAAGTATTCATTAAGTACCTCTGCTACTTCCTCCGGTTTCATACACACTTTCCCACAGTCACATTTGTCAGGTCCTATTCTTTCACGTCTTATCCTCTTGCTCTTCACATACTTGTGGAATGCCTTGGGGTTTTCCTTAATTCTACCCGCCAAGGCTTTCTCATGGCCCGTTCTGACTCTAATTTCCTTCTTAAGCTCCTTCCTAGTAGCCTTACAATCTTCTAGATCTTTAACATTACTTAGCTCTCTGAACCTTTTGTAAGCTTTTCTTTTCTTCTTGACTAGATTTATTACAGCTTTTGTACACTACGGTTCTTATACACTACCATAACTACCCTGTTTCATTGGAACGTACCTATACAGAGCTCTACACAAATATCTCCTGAATATTTGCCACATTTCTTCCGTACTTTTCCCTGAGAACATCTGTTTCCAATTTAAGCTTCCAATTTCCTGCCTGATAGCCTCATAGTTCGCCTTACTCCAATTAAACGCTTTTCTAACTTGTCTGTTCCTATCTCTCTCCAATGCTATTGTAAAGGAGATAGAATTATGATTACTATCTCCAAAATGCTTCTCCCACTGAGAGATCTGACACCTGACCGGGTTAATTTCCCAATACCAAATCAAGTACAGCCTCTCCTCTTGTAGGCTTATCTACACACTGTGTCAAGAAACCTTCCTGAACACACCTAACAAACTCCACCCCATCTAAACCCCTCGCTCTAGGAAGATGCCAATCGATATTTGGGAAATTAAAATCTCCCATCACGACATCTGTGTTTCCAGGATCTGTTTCCCTATCTGCTCCTCGATATCCCTGTTACTATTAGGCAGCCTATAAAAAAACACCCAGTAAAGTTATTGACCCCTTCCTATTCCTAACCTCCTCCCACAGAGATTCCGTAGACAATCCCTCCATGGTGTCCACCTTTTCTGCAGTCGTGACACTATCTCTGATCAACAGTACCATGCCCCCAACTCTTTTGCCTCCCTCCCTGTCTCTTCTGAAACATCTAAAACCCAGCACTTGAAGTAACCATTCCTGTCCCTGAGCCATCCAAGTCTCTGTAATGGCCACTACATCATATCTCCAAGTTCTGATCCACGCTCTAAGCTCACCCGCTTTGTTCACAACACTCCTTGCATTAAAATAGACACATCTCAAGCCTTCGATCTGAGCGCGTCCCTTCTCTATCACCTGCCTATTCTCCCTCTTGCACTGTCTACAAGCTTTCTCTATTTCTCTGGGGAACCTCCTCTTCCCCAGTCTCTTCAGTTCAGTTCCCACCCCCCAACAATTCTAGATTAAATTCTCCCCAGCAAACCTCCCCGCCAGGATATTGGTCCCCCTGGGATTCAAGTGCAACCCGTCCTTTTTGTACAGGTTACACCTGCCCCAAAAGAGGTCCCAATGATCCAGAAATCTGAATCCCTGCCCCCACTCCAATACCTCAGCCACGCATTTATCCTCCACCTCATCCTATTCCTATTCTCACTGTCGCGTGGCACAGGCAGTAATCCCGACACTATTACCTTTATGATCCTGCTTCTCAACTTCTTTCCTAACTCCCTGTAGTTGGCTTTCAGAACCTCCTCCCTTTTCCTGCCTATGTCGTTGGTACCAATATGTACCACAACCTCTGGCTGTTCTCCCTCCCAACACAGGATATCTTGGACGTGATCCAAAACATCCTAGACCCTGGCACCTGGGAAGCAAAGTACCATCTGAGCTTCTTTCCTGCGTCCACAGAATCGCCTGTCTGACCCCCTAACTATAGAGTCCCCCATCACTGCTGCCATCCTCTTCCTTTCCCTAACCTTCTGAGCCACTGGAAAAAGATTGCACTTACTCTATATTCCATTATTTTGTGTGTGCCAGATCTGCTGAGTTATTCCTGTGTGCGTGTGCGTGTGTAAAATGTAAGAAGCGTTGAGATTGGCATAAGACTCTGGAAAGGGAACAGCCCAGTTTTATCAACCACTGGGTACCTAGGGCAGGATAATGAATGCTGCAGCCACATCCCAAGAATTGAAGACCCTTTTAAAGAGTGGGCACTGGCCAAAAGGGCTCAGGAACCTATGGTGGAGTAGGATTCTCCCGATTCTATTTTACTGTCATTCTGTTCAGAAGCGATCTGATTGGACACTTTTGCTCAAGTTTACTCACCATTTTCTTTCTGGCACTGCTTACATCGGAGACAGGAATCCAAGGAGTTTTTAGTATCTGTATATCCCTGATCTCCACATGGAACACATTGAGTGTCAGAAGTATTGCTGCAGTGTTCCCGCCAATGAGTTCCTAAATTGCAAATAAAAGAAATGCATGGATAGTCAGAAATACCAAAACAAAACTCCAATTGTCTTACAAATAACTAGGTGCAGAATAAGATGTTTGAAACACTACATTTACAAATTCTGAACCTTCACGAATAATGGAATCTTTCTTAAAATGTTCTAATTTAATAAGAACATAGGAATAATCACAATAGAAGCAGTGGTATATCAATCAATCTCTTGGACCTGCTCCACCAAACACCATAGTCATGGTTGATCCATGCATCAGACTCAACTGTTTTGGTATTACCCTTCAATCTTCTGTGGTCCAGAAATCTGCCTCACCCTGCAATAGATTTCATAACTCAGCTTCAACATATCTCTGCGTTGAAGAATTTCTAAGATCTGCGACTCTCTGAGTGAAGAAATTCCTCCTCAATCCAGCCTACATGGTCGACATCTTATCATTATACTATGTCCACAGGTTTTAGTACCCCCATCAGGTTAAACTTCTTCACGACATCTACAGTGTCAAGTTCCTTACGATCCAATATGCATTCTGTCCCATTCTTCAAGACTCCATAAAGGCCCATTTGGTTCAATCTTTCTTCATAAGACAAATCCATCTCATTCTAGTAAACCTTCACTGCAGGGCTTCTAAGGCAAGTATGTCTTTCTCCAAATAACAAATTCAAAGCAGCAAGTAGAATCTCAATGCAGTTTCAGCAAAGCTTAGTGTGGTTATCAAACACAACACAGTACAGGTCCTTTAGTCGATGATGTGGTGCCGACTTTTTAACCTACTCGAAGATCAAACTAACCCTTCCCTCCTGAATAACCCTCCGTTTTTCTATCATCCATGTGCCTGAGATTCTTAGATGCCCCTACTTTATCTGCTTCTACCACCATCCCTGGCAGCTTGTTCCATGTACCCACCATTCCTTATGGTGTAAAGAACTTACCTCTCATATCCTCCCCCCCTCTATATTTTTCTCTAGTCACCTTAAAATGTTTCCTTATATTAGTCGTTTCTGCCCTGGCAGTCCACTCCATCTATGCCTCTTTTCATCTTGTATACCACTATCAAACAAGACCTCCTCTGACTAACAATCCAGCCTGCTTAAGCATTAAAGAATTTGCATTTTTAATTACATGCTGCAATTCTCGTACGAGAACATCAACATTTAACAGTTTAAAGCCATTTAAATGACACTGCTGATCTATTCTATCTGCTACCCCGTTACAAATGTCGCCCAGCCTCAAATCCAGTTGTGGGCTGGTTTCACTTCCAGGCTCAAATTTTCCAGTAGCCCCTAGCTTCCCCTCCCCTTCTTTCCATAAACTTCAGCTCACTGGAAACGCAAGGTTTTATACCTCATCCCACACTAATTCTCATTCATCAAACATGCCTGACCTCAGAAATTTAGCATAGGTCTGTCTCTCAAAATCAAAATAGAAAACTGGTGGACTTTTATAGGAGAGGAAAACTTTTAATTGGGGAAGAGCAGATTGTGAGGCTATAAGGCTAGAACTTACGGGTGTGAATTAGGATGATGTTTTTGTAGGGAAATGTACTATGGACATGTGGTTGATGTTTAGGGATCTCTTGCAGGATGTTAGGGTTAAATTTGTCCCGGTGAGGAAGATAAAGAATGGTAGGGTGAGGGAACCATAGGTGTCAAGTGAGGTGGAGAATCTAGTCAGATGGAAGAAGCCAGCATACATGAGGTTTAGGAAGCAAGGATCAGATGGGTCTATTGAGGAATATAGGGTAGCAAGAAAGGAGCTTAAGAAGGGGCTAAGGAGAGCAAAAAGGGGGCATGAGAAGGCCTTGGCAAGTAAGGTAAAGGAAAACCCCAAGGCATTCTTCAATTATGTGAACAACAAAAGTTTGACAGGAGTGAAGATAGGACTGATTAGAAATAAAGGTGGGAAGATGTGCCTGGAGGCTGTGGAAGTGAGCAAGGTCCTCAATGAATACTTCTCTTCGGTATTCACCAAAGAGAGGGAACTTGATGACGGTGAGGACAATATGAGTGAGGTTGACATTCTGGAGCATGTTGATATTAAGGGAGAAGAGGTGCTGGAGTTGTTAAAATACATTAGGAAGGATAAGTCCCCGGGGCCTGACGGAATATTCCCCAGGCTGCTCCACGAGGCAACGGAAGAGATAGGATCTTTATATCTTTGTTGTCCACGGGAATGGTACCAGAGGATTGGAGTGAGGTGAATGTTGTCCCCTTGTTCAAAAAGGGTAGTAGGGATAGTCCAGGTAATTATAGACCAGTGAGCCTTATGTCTGTGGTGGGAAAGCTGTTGGAAAAGATTCTTAGAGATAGGATCTATGGGCATTTAGAGAATCATGGTCTGATCAGGGACAGTCCATTGTGAAGGGCAGATCATGTCTAACAAGCCTGATAGAGTTCTTTGAGGAGGTGACCAGGCATATAGATGAGGGTAGTGCAGTGGATGTGATCTACATGGAGTTTAGTAAGGCATTTGACAAGATACTACATGGTAGGCTTATTCAGAAAGTCAGAAGGCATGGGATCCAGGGAAGTTTGGCCAGGTGGATTCAGAATTGGCCTGCCTGCAGAAAGCAGAGGGTTGTGGTGGAGGGAGTACATTCGGATTGGAGGGTTGTGACTAGTGGTGTCTCACAAGGATCGGTTCTGGGACTTCTAATTCTCGTGATTTTTATTAACAACCTGGATGTGGGAGCAGAAGGGTGGGTTGGCAAGTTTGCAGACGACACAAAGGTTGGTGGTGTTGTGGATTGTGTTGAGGATTTTCGAAGATTGCAGAGAGACATTGATAAGATGCAGAAGTGGGCTAAGAAGTGGCAGATGGAGTTCAAGCCAGAGAAGTGTGAGGCGGTACACTTTGGAAGGACAAACTCCAAGGCAGAGTACAAAGTAAATGGCAGGATACTTGGTAGTGTGGAGGAGCAGAGGGATCTGGGGGTACATGTCCACAGATCCCTGAAAGTTGCCTCACAGGTAGATAGGGTAGTTAAGAAAGCTTATGGAGTGTTAGCTTTCGTAAGTCGAGGGACAGAGTTTAAGAGTCGCGGGATAATGATGCAGCTCTATAAAACTCTGGTTAGGCCACACTTGGAGTACTGTGTCCAATTCTGGTTGCCTCACTATAGGAAGGATGTGGAAGCATTGGAAAGAGTACAGAGGATATTTACCAGGATGCTGCCTGGTTTAGAGAGTATGCACTATGATCAGAGATTAAGGGAGCTAGGGCTTTACTCTCTGGGGAGGAGGATGAGAGGGGATATGATAGAGGTATACAAGATATTAAGAGGAATAAATAGAGTGGACAGCCAGCACCTCTTCCCCAGGGCACCACTGCTCAATACAAGGGGACATGGCTTTAAGGTAAGGGGAGGGAAGTTCAAGGTGGATATTAGAGGAAGGTTTTTCACTCAGAGAGTGGTTGGTGCGTGGAATGCACTGCCTGAGTCAGTGGTGGAGGCAGATACACTAGTGAAATTTAAGAGACCACTAGACAGGTATATGGAGGAATTTAAGGTGGAGAGTTATATAGGAGGCAGGGTTTAAGGGTCGGCGCAACATTGTGGGCCGAAGGGCCTGTACTGTGCTGTATTGTTCTATGGTGACAGATCAGAAGGAACAAGGTGTGTCCTCATACATAAATCACTAAAAGTCATCCCCTGGTTCCCCATCTCCCTTCTTTATTCCGAGTCCTCTACTATCAGATTACTTCTTCACCCCTTTATCTCTACCACCTAACCTCTTCAAGCTTCTCATATTTTTACCCACCCAGATCCATCTATTACTTGCCAGCTCCTCCTCCTCCCCTCCCCTCCCCCCCAGCCATTTATTCTGCAATCTGCTCTTCCTTTCCGGTCCTAACAAAGAGTTTCGGCCAGAAATGCTGACTGTTCATTTCCCTCTGTAGAAGCATCCTGGCTTCCTGAAGTCCTCTGGTGTTTTGTGTGTGTTGCACTAAACATTCACAGAGCATATTAGGGATATTGCCTGGATTGGGGAGCATGCCTTATGAGAATAGGTTGAGTGAACTCGGCCTTTTCTCCTTGGAGCGACTGAGGATGAGAGGTGGCCTCTTTGAGGTGTATCAGATGATGCGAGACATTGATCATGTGGATAGTCAGAGGGTTTTTTTCCGGGGCTGAAATGGCTAGCACAAGAGGGCATAGTTTTAAGGTGTTCGAAAATAGGTAGAGGGGAGATGTCGGAGTAATTCCCCCCCCCCTTTTTTTTATACACAGAGAGTGGTGAGTGTGTGGAATGGGCTGCCGGTGGTGGAGGCGGAAACAATAGGGTCTTTTAAGAGACTCCTGGATGGGTACATGGAGCTTAGAAAAATAGAGGGCTATGGGTAAGCCTAGTTAGTTCTACGGTAAGGACATGTTCGGCACAACTTTGTGGGCCGAAGGGCCTGTATTGTGCTGTAGGTTTTCTATGTTTCTAAGTGCATGGTCTAAAACCAATTAGGACCATATCTGCTGTATTTTGTATAAATCTATTCTAAGGTGCATTTGCAATATAGGCAGCAAAGGTTTGGCAGATTGACTGGACGGATCACACCCATGTCATATAAATAGAGATCATGCAGATTAGGTCTGTACTTTCTTGAGTTTAGAATACAAGTGGCTCTCTTTGAAAGGTATAAAATTATTACATGGATTGACAAGGTAAACATAGGGTTAATATGTCCCTGTCTAGAACCAGTGGTCAAAGTTCAAAGTCAATTGATTATCAAAGTACATATACTGTATGTCACCATATATCATTTTCTTTCAGGAACACAGTAAATCCAATAAACACAATAGAATCTGAGAGACTGCACACAACAGGACAAAAACAACAAGCTGCAAAAGACGACAAACTGTTCAAATACCAAAGAAAAATAATTAATTAATTAATTGATTGATTAATTGATTAATTAATTAATAGATAAATAAATAAAGATAAATAAATAAATAAACAAACAAACAAACAATAAATATCAAGAACATGAAATGAAAAGTTCTCGATTGTGAGTCCATAGGTTATGGGAACAGTTCAGTGATAGGGCAAGTGAAGTTGAGTGAAGTTATCCCCAAAGGCTCCAGGGGGCTAATAACTGTTCCTGACCCTGGTGGTGAGAATCCTGAGGCTCCTGTATCTCCTTTCTGATGGCAGAAGCAAGAAAGGATCATGGCCTGGGTGGTGTGGTTCTTTGATGATGGATGCTGCTTTCCTATAACAGCATTCCTTGTCCTTGTAGATGTGAGTATAGGTATAGAATGAGGTGGAGGATAAATGCGTGGCTGAGGGATTGGAGCAGGGGACAGCTCTTTTGGGGCAGGTGTAACCTGTACATAAAAAAAGGGCTGCACTTGAATCCGAAAGGAACCAATATCCTGGAGGGGAGGTTTACTACAGCTATTAGGGTGAGTTTCAACTAGAATTGCTGGGGGGTGGGGGGGGGACCAAAATGAAGAGACGGAGGAAGAGGCGGTTGGCTCACAAATAGAGAAAGCTTGGAGACAGTGCAAGAGGGAGGATAGGCAGGTGATAGAGAAGGGACGCGCTCAGACTGAAGGTTTGAGATGTATCTACTTTAATGCAAGGAGTATTATGAACAAAGTGAATGAGCTTAGAGCATGGATCAGTACTTGGAGCTATGATGTGGCCATTACAGAGATTTGGATGGCTCAGCAGTAGGAATGATTACTTAGAGTGCCAGGCTTTAGATGTTTCAGGAAGGACAGGGAGGGAGGCAAAAGAAGTGGGGGCAGGGCACTGCTGATCAGAGATAGTGTCACGGCTGCAGAAATGGGGGAAGTCATGGAGGGAGTGTCTGCAGTCTCTGTGGGTGGAAGTTAGAAACAGGAACGGTTCAATAACTTTACTAAGTGTTTTTTATAGACAACCCAATAGTAATAGGGACATCAAGGAGCAGATCGGTAGTCAGATTCTGGAAAGGTGTAATAATAACAGGGCTGTTGTGCTGGGAGATTTTAATTACCCAAATATTGATTGGCATCTCCCTAGAGCCAGGGGTTTAGATGGGGTGGAGTTTGTTAGGTGTGTTCAGGAAGGTTTCCGGACACAATATGTAGATAAGCCTACAAGAGGAGAGGCTGTACTTGATTTGGTATTGGGTTGAACCTGGTCAGGTGTCAGATCTCTCAGTGGGAGAGCATTTTGGAGATAGTGATCACAATTCTATCTCCTTTACCACAGCATTGGAGAGGGATAGGAACAGACAAGTTAGGAAAATGTTTAATTGGAGTAAGGGGAAATATGAAGCTATCAGGCAGAAACTTGGAATCATAAATTGAGAACAGATGTTCTCAGGGAAATGTACGGCAGAAACGTGGCAAATGTTCAGGGGATATTTGCATGGAGTTCTGCATAGGTACGTTCCAATGAGACAGGGAAAGGATGGTAGGCTACAGGAACCACGGTGTACAAAGATTGTAGTAACTCTAGTTAAGAAGAAAAGAAGAGCTTACGAAAGGTTCAAAAAACTAGGTAATGATAGAGATCTAGAAGATTATAAGGCCAGCAGGAAGGAGCTTAAGAAAGAAATTAGGAGTGCCAGAAGAGACCATGAGAAAGCTTTGGTGGACAGGATTAAGGAAAACCACAAGGCATTCTACAAGTATGCGAAAAGCAAGAGGATAAGACGTGAGAGAATAGGTCCAATCAAGTGTGACAGTGGAAAAGTGTGTCTGGAACCAGAGGAGATAGCAGAGGTACTTAATGAATACTTTGCTTCAGTATTCACTACAGAAAAGGATCTTGGTGATTGTAGTGATGACTTGCAGCAGACTGAAAAGCTTGAGCACATAGATATTAAGAAAGAGGATGTGCTGGAGCTTTTGGAAAGCAGCAAGTTGGATAAGTCTACTGGGACTGGATGAGATGTACCCCAGGTGACTGTGGGAGGTGAGGGAGGAGATTTCTGAGCCTCTGGCAATGTTCTTTGAATCATCAATGGGGACAGGAGAGATTCTGGAGGATTGGAGGGTTACGGATGTTGTTCCCTTATTCAAGAAAGAGAGTAGAGATAGCCCAGGAAATTATAGACCAGTGAGCCTTACTTCAGTGGTTGGTAAGTTGATTGAAAAGATCCTGAGAGACAGGATTTATGAACATTTGGAGAGATATAATATGATTAGGAATAGTCAGCATGGCTTTGTCAAAGGCAGGTCGTGCCTTATGAGCCTGATCAAATTTTTTGAGAATGTGACTAAACACATTGAAGGTAAAGCAGTCGATGTACTGTATATAGATTTCAACAAGGCATTTGATAAGGTACCCCATGCAAGGCTTATTGAGAAAGTAAGGAGGCATGGGATCTTAGGGAGCATTGCTTTCTGGATCCAGAACTGGCTTGCCCACAGAAGGCAAAGAGTGGTTGTAGACGGGTCATATTCTGCATGAAAGTCGGTGACTCAGGAATCTGTTCTGGGACCCTTACTCTTTGTGATTATTATAAATGACCTAGATGAGGAAGTGGAGGGATGGGTTCGTAAACTTTCTGATGACACAAAGGTTAGGGGTGTTGTGGATAGTGTGGAGGACTGTCAGAGGTTACAGTTGCAATACTGGGCTGAGAAGTGGCAGATAGAGTTCAACCCAGATAAGTGTGAAGTGGTTCATTTTGGTAGGTCAAATATGATGGCAGAATATAGTATTAATGGTAAAACTCCTGGCAGTGCAGAGCATCAGAGGGATCTTGGGGTCAGAGTCCATAGGACACTCAAAGCTGCTACGTAGGTTGACTCTGTGGTTAAGAGGACATATAGTGCATTGGCCTTCATCAATCGTGGGATTGAGCTTAGGAGCTGAAAGGTAATGTTGCAGCTGTATGGCACCCTGGTCAGACCCCACTTGGAGTACTGTGCTCAGTTCTGGTCGCCTCACTACAGGAAGGATGTAGAAACCATAAAAAGATAGAAACGGTTCAGAGGAAATTTACAAGGATGTTACCTGGATCGGGGAGCATGCCTTGAGAAGCATGCAATCCATGAGAATAGGTTGTGTGAACTTGGCCTTTTCTCGTTGGACTGACAGAGGATGAGAGGTGACCTGATAGAGGTGTATATGATGAGAGGCATTGATCATGTGTAGAGGTTTTTTCCACAGTGCTGAAATGACTATCATGAGAGGGCATAGTTTTAAGATGCTTGGAAGTAGGTACAGAGGGGATATCAGGGGTAAGTTTTTTTATTAAACGCAGAGAGTGGTGAGTGCGTGGAATGGACTGCCAGTGACAATGGTGGAGGCAGATATGATAGGATCTTTTAAGAGACTCCTGGATAGGTACATGGAGCTTAGAAAAATAGAGGGCTATGGGTAACCCTAGATAATTTCAGTAATGACAGGTTCGGCACAGCTTTGTAAGTCAAAAGATCTGTATTGTGCTGTAGGCTTTCTATGTTTCTATGTGCTTAATGGTGAGGAGCGCTTTACCCATAATGGAGTGGGCTGTATCCACTAATTTTTGTAAGATTTTCTGTTCAAGGGCTTTGGTGTTTCCAGACCAGGCCAGGATGCAGCCAATCAATATACTGTCACCACACATCTACAGAAGTTTGTCAAAGTTTTAGATCTCATCCTGAGTCTTCTCAAACTTCTGAGGAAGCAGAGGAGCTGCCATGCTTTCTTCGTAATTGCACTTACATCCTGGGCCCAGGACAGATCCTCTGAAATGGTAGCACAGAGGAATTTTAAGTTGCTGACCCTCTCCATATCCGATCCCCCAATCTCTCTGCTCATGGACCTCTGGTTTCATCCTCCTGCAGTCAATAATCAGCTCCTTGGTCTTGCTGACATTGAGTGAGAAGCTGTTGGCATGGCACCTCTCAGAGATCTTCAGTCTCCCTCCTACATGCTCATTCATCGCCACCTTTGGTTCAGCCAACAATGGTGGTGTCATCAGCAAAATTAAGTATGGCATTGGAGCTGTTCTTGGCCTCACAGTTCTAAGTGGAATGCAAGTGCAACCGGGGGCCATGCACACAGTCTTGGGGTGCACCTGTGCTGATGAAGATTGTGGAGGAGATGTTGTTGCCGATGTAAACTCACTGAGGTCTGCAAGTGAGGAAATCGAGGATCCAGTTGCGCACGGAGGGTTTGAGGCCACGGTTTTGAAGCTCATTGATTTGCTTTGAGGGGATGATAGTATTGAATGTAGAGCTTATTCAATATAGGACATCCTTATGTTTGTATTTTGCTGTGGACCTGTGAGGCTGGTAGGCAAATTGGCATGGATCCAAGTTGCTTCTCAGGTAGTTGATATGTTTCATCACCAACCTCTCAAAACACTTCATCACAGCAGATGCAAGTGCTACTGGACGATAGTTATTGAAGCTGTTAGCACATTCTTCTTAGGTACTGGTATTATAGAAGCCTGCTTGAAACAGTTGGGTACATCAGAACCTCTATATAAATGACTGGCCATTCAGGTCTGAAACGAGAAGGAATTACTTCACCCAAAGAGTGGTAAATCAGTAAAATTCATCATCCGAGAGGAATGACGACATTGACTTGCTTTGCATACCCAAGGTGAAACTTCAGAATGAGGAAGAAATGTGATCTGAGTTTCTTTGACAATAGAATGATTGTTGGTGCCAGACAGGGTGGTTTGAGTATCTCAGACACTGCTGATCTCCTGTGAATTTACAGAGAATGGTGCGAGAAACAATAAAAAGAAATCCAGTGAGCTGCAGTTCTGTCAGTGAAAATGCCTAGTTAATGAGTGAGGTCAGAGGAGAATGGCCAGACCAGTTCAAGCCAACAGGAAGGAGACAGTAAGTCAAATAACCTTGTGTGCAGAAGAGCAGCTCTGAATGTTCAATAAGTTAGACTTTGAAGTAGATGGACTACAGTAGCAGAAGACCATAAACATACACCCAGTGGCCGCTTTATTAGATACTAGAGGTACCTAATAAAGTGGCCAGAGGGTATGTCATGAAATTTGTTGTTTGAATCAGAATCAGGTTTAAAATCACTGGCATATGTTGTGAAATTTGTTTTGTGACAGCAGTACATTACAATACGCAACTATAAGTTACAATAAAAAGTATATATAAAAAGTAAGTTACAGAAGTCATGCAAAATAGAGAGGGAAAAAGTAATGAGCAAGTGTTCATGGGTTCATTGTCCATACAGAAATCTGATGGTGGAGGGGGAAGATGTTCCTGAAATGTTGAATATGTGTCTTCAGGCTGCTCATTGATGGTAGTAAACCCGCTTTCTTCCCGGGCGTCTCAGGAAATGTCTCGCTAGCCCTCGCTGGCAGTCACGCAACTCAGCACCGAGATATCCACCGTTCTCTGGCCTCGTATGTCTAGGGCATACACGTCTCTCCCACCAAAGCCCTGGTTTGTGTGATTTGCTGCCCTGTTACAGCTCGTCGGCAGAAAATAACAGACCACACACTACATATAATTAAAGGAAGAATATTTCTGAATATTAACTTAAGAGTTAGTAAGGAAAAGAAAGAAGAAAACAAGAAGGGCCCCATTATAATTAAAGTCAAACGTGCACAGGTTGGAACTCAAATTTTCTAAAAGTCATATTCACCAATCCTCAGTTGACTCCTGTACCTACTCCATCAAATCATGGTCCTCACTGGATCGAATCCTACAAACAGTTCTCTCCAGCGTCTTCTCTCTTCAACACCCACCAAACAAAGACCAAGGCTCACACCAGTGTCAGGCACAAAAAAAAAAACCCGCTCCCCAGCCTTCTCTCCTGATTGAATGGCCCACATTCCTAAGCACCCGTCATCTCCAACAATAAACCAAACATTGCTTAAACAGGAAGAAGATTACATGAAATATCCTACAACGTTAACAGTGAAACCTTCACCAGGGTGTTACAGTAGCAATGAGAAGAGAGCATGTCCTGGGTGACGGGGGTCCTGAATGATGGATGCCACCTTAGTGAGTCATTGCCTTTTGAAAGTGTCCTCGACGCTAGGGAGGTTGGTGGTCATGATGGAGTTGACTGAGTTTACAACTTTCTGCAGATTTTTCTGATCCTGTGCAGTGGCCCCTCCACACCAGATCATGATGCAACCAGTTAGAAAGCTCTCCACAGTATATCTGTAGAAGTTTGTGAGTGTCTTTGGTTTCATTCCAATACTCCTCAAACTTCTAATGGAGTTTGTGGAGACAATACAGTGCAAGATATTGAAAATTAGTAAAATTGCAAGAAAAATAATTTTTAAAATAGTGCAAAAGAAGAAAATACAGGTAATGTTCATGGGTTCATAGACTTCAGAAATCTTCTGATGGCAAAGGAGAAGAACCTATCCCTAAAACTTGCGCCTTCAGTCTCGTGTACCTCTTCCCTATGGTAGTAATGAGAAGAGGGCTTTAGTGTATCATGTAAATGAAGGCAGGATCTTTGTTTCTTCTATTTTTGGTCTTATAACATATAACCATATAACAATTACAGCACGGAAACCGTCCATCTCGGCCCTTGTAGTCTGTGCCGAACGCTTACTTTCACCTAGTCCCACCGACCTGCACTCAGCCCATAACCCTCCATTCCTTTCCTGTCCATATACCTATCCAATTTTTTTTAAATGACAAAATCGAACCTGCCTCTACCACTTCCACTGGAAGCTCGTTCCATACATCTACCACTCTGAGTAAAGAAGTTCCCCCTCATGTTACCCCTAAACTTTTGCCCCTTAACTCTCAACTCATGTCCTCTTGTTTGAATCTCCCCTACTCTCAATGGAAAAAGCCTATCCACATCAACTCTATCTATCCCCCTCATAATTTTAAATACCTCTATCAAGTCCCCCCTCAACCTTCTACGCTCCAAAGAATAAAGACCTTACTTGTTCAAACTTTCTCTGTAACTTAGGTGCTGAAACCCAGGTAACATTCTAGTAAATCTCCTCTGTACTCTCTATTTTGTTGACATCTCTCCTATAATTCGGTGACCAGAACTGTACACAATACTCCAAATTGGGCCTCACCAATGCCTTGTACAATTTTAACATTACATCCCAACTCCTATACTCAATGCTCTGATTTATAAAGGCCAGCATACCAAAAGCTTTTTTCACCACCCTATCCACATGAGATTCCACCTTCAGGGAACTATGCACCATTATTCCTGGATCACTCTGTTCTACTGCATTCCTCAATGCCCTACCATTTACCATGTATGTCCTATTTTGATTATTCCTACCAAAATGTAGCACCTCACACTTATCAGCATTAAACTCAATCTGCCATCTTTCAGCCCACTCTTCTAACTGGCCTAAACCCCTCTGCAAGCTTTGAAAACCTACATCATTATCCACAACGCCACCTATCTTAGTATCATCTGTATACTTACTAATCCAATTTACCACCCCATCATCCAGATCATTAGCGTATATAACAAACATCATTGGACCTAGTACAGATCCCTGAGGCACACTACTAGTCACCGGCCTCCAACCTGACAAACAGTTATCTGCCACTACTCTCTGGCATCTCCCATCCAGCCACTGTTGAATCCATTTCACTACTTCAATATTAATACCTAAAGATTGAGCCTTCCTAACTAACCTTCCATGTGGAACCTTGTCAAAGGCCTTACTGAAGTCCATATAGACAACATCCACTGCTTTACCCTCGTCAACTTTCCTAGTAACCTCTTCAAAAAATTCAATAAGATTTGTCAAACATGACCTTCCACGCACAAATCCATGTTGACTGCTCCTAATCAGACCCCATCTATCCAGATAATTATATATACCATCTCTAAAAATACTTTCCATTAATTTACCCACCACTGACGTCAAACTTACAGGCCTAAAGTTGCTAGGTTTACTCTTAGAACCCTTTTTAAACAATGGAACTGCATGAGCAATACGCCAATCCTCCGGCACCATCCCCGTCTCTAATATTTTGGATTTAATTAAGATGCCCAATAAGGAGTCCAATGGTGGAGCCATCAAGTCCACCACTGCGGCTCACTTGCCGCTTATGAATCCCTCTACTACGGGAAAGGGCTGCATTTGTCTTGGGGGTGGGGCTGTGCAGTTGAGAAGGGCAATTGCAGGTCTAAGGTGGCCCAGGCTACTCTTAACAAGCTCGTCTGAAAAGTCTGCACATCAATCAAACATGTTCTTGCAAATCATTGCATTGTACTTGTTCAGAACTCACACTCACCTGGCTTACACTTATTGCAACACCTTCCTGAACCTAACGGATACTGATCAGACGGACAGCCACTCTGCCTTTTCAACCGCCTCAAATTGAAATGAGACGAACTGTAGGTGTTGGTAATCGATGAATCACGTTCAGAAGCTGTTGAAGTTGTTAGGTGGGCCCCTTTTGTATTCTGTAAAACATTTTACACAACAGTGATGAGCAAAATTTCCACGAAATATGCTTTGACAAAATTGGATTTTATATTTAAAAAAATAAATTATGAAATAACACCAAGCTGTTTAAAATAATATTATCTTCTTAATGGAGTTTTGACCTAGTTCTTAGGGTTATTTCAATATTTTCAAAAATACATGTACTTATATATCAACAATTCATGCGCAAAAATATACACGGTAAGCCAACTAATTGTTGAAACATTCACATGGCCAGCACGGCAGTGTAGTGGCTAACATATTGCTTTACAGTGGCCAGCTGTAAGATTGACAGCAGTACAATTCCTGCTGCTGTCTGTAAAGAGTTCTCCCCGTGACCACCTGGGTTTCCTCAGGGTGCTCCAGCTTCCTCCCACATTCCCAAGGCAGAGGGTTAGGTTTAGTGAGTTGTGAGCATGCTCTGTTGGTGCCAGAAGTATGGCAATACTTTTAATTTGACGCAAAACAATGCATTCCACCGTTTGCTTCAATTATGTGCATGCGACAAATAAAGCTTTTTTTTAAAAAAGAAAAATCAGATTTTTTAAGTTTTTGTAGCAATAGTGCACTATTGCAGTTAGCATTATAGAATTATTTAGCATAGGGCAACCACAAAGAAGGCACACCAGCATCTCTGCTTTCTTAGAAGTTCAAACAAATTTGGCAATTTAGTGAGGATTCTGACAAATTTCTACACATCTAAGGTGTAAAGCATTCTGACAAGTTGCATCATAGCCTGGCATGGAAACTCCAATGCTCAGGATCACCAGGATGGAGGACTCAGTCATTTCCATCGTTCTCACCATCTAGGACATGTAACGTCTGAGGGAGATAGCATTCATCGTATGGGACACTACTCTCCAGGCCATCCTCTCTTCTCAATGTTGCCAGAGAGGTAAAGGAGCTTGAAGACCCACACCTCAAGGTTCAACAACAGCTTCTTCCCCAGTGCCACCAAGTTCTTTAACCAACCTGGACAACCTTAAAACTACCGCATTATACACTTTTCTCCGCTTTCTCGCTCTCTCTCTCGCTCTCTCTCTCTCTCTCTCGCAGTATTGTAATTAAATATATTTTGCTGTTTATTTTGCACATGTAAGTTATATATAATTTAAGTTTATGTTAATGTTAGTTTGTGATCATCTTTAAATGTTCTGTGCAGCTACTGTAGAAGGCTCATTTTCGTGGTACATACCCTATGTATGTATTCCAATGTCAACAGTGTACTTGACTAAAACTTCTCTCCCAAGAAGACATTGAACGCAATTTAAAGTGACTTACACCCAGAAGGAGGAGCTAAAATAAGATCTGTACGGACCCCAGTAGGGCCATGCTCGGCTAAGCAGAGGGATAATCACCAGGGGCATCCATATTGCCATTCCTTCTTCAAAGAGGCCACATACCACAGCAGCAACAACCTTTGTCGATGCAAGGGAGAAGGAGAAAATGTAACTTCAGCAAAAGAGTCATTGTTGTTCCAGTGTGTGGGAAATATTCCAGGAGGGAGATTTTATACAGCAGTAGGAAGAGGATGAAGGGACAGGCGACCCCTACCCTACCACCCCACCCTGCCCCCACCAGTGACACAGTTACTAGAGCCTTGGGAAGCGTGATGTCCCACAGAACAAAGCAATAATGCAGGAAATTTCAAGATCTTGCCTGGTATGTGGTGACCTTCACACCAATCGCAATACTGCTCTCTTGATACAAGCTTAACCAGACGCATACTCACACAAACCGCTTCTCCAACACTCTCCCCACTCTTCCTCTACACCGCCCTCACCTTCTCCTCACCATCATTCTGCTTTCCCCCCTTCCAGACCAGAAGCTGAGCCTCTAAGAGATTAAACTTGAACTTGAACCTGAAAGCTACTAATAGACTGTATTTGTTGCAGCAACTGACATTTTTGGTACTTAAGATTTCAGTGAGTGTAATTTAACATGATTCAAAACTAGAATCATGTTAAATATCACTAGCAATGTCATTAAATTTGTTGCTTTGTTGTTGTTCTGCAACAATGCAGTACAGTACTTAAAAAAATCCACAAATTACAATATTTATTTGGGACAACTCTTACAGAACAAAAGCTAAATTGAGAAAAATTGCTGGAATTCCCTTCATTTATTTGGGACACTATGCCAATTAATTTGGAAAGAAGACTGCTGCCGAATAGCTTCCAGCTAGTGCCAGTCACATGCACTTGTGTGACCATTAGAAACCACACTGCTTGAGCAAGCTGTTTTTAATTTGCATTAGTTCTGTGTGTTTGTGTTGAAAGAACAGTGGTGAAAAATAAGCAGTAAGACAATTTGGAACTGTTTTGCACATTGCAGTTTCAAACACTCTGGTTTGGAAATGCCAGAAATTGCAGGAAATGAAAATAAAACAATTTCACTACTTCAACAAGTTAGGACCGACAAAGAATTTGAAGATATCAACAATCATCTTGAATGTTACAACGGAAATGAAGATTTGAGGATGCAAATATCAAAAGCATTGTATGAAGCCAGTTCCATTATTTGCACTGATCTTGTTAATTTACAGTTAATCAAAAGAAACCGCAGTGTACAGGGAACAAATTACTCCGTTAACTATTGGGAACTAATACATAGTTTTATAGTTCAGCAGCAGTATTGAGTGTTCCAATTTGTTTAGTTTTTCATTTAAATGTATAATTTGTTACTCAGTTAAAAAGTAGTTTGTCTTTTTTACAATCTTTTAATTATTTCCATGAAACTTCAGTTAACTGGGGCAGTGGCTTAACTGGGCCAAAATGTACTGGTCCTGTTGTTTCCCAATTAACCAAAATCCACTGTATTTCTATTTTAAAAAAACAAAATTAACTAGAAACTGAAATATTCTCATTTCATTAATGCCTTCACAAATTCTTACCTTTATTAGAATCTCTTTCTTGGAAGAGTTCTTGTGTGCATTTAGCACAGGAAGTAGTAGATATTTAAATATTTGAATGCAGATTTTTTTATTAATCCAAAACTATTGCTAAAATTCATCCCAAAAATGAAGAAACTTTTAGCAACATCTTTTGCCCTGGCACTAAGTCATATAAATGCCCAAGTAGCAGCTAAACAAATTTATATTGGGTATGCTTTCTGCTAAACAAGAGCCCTATACTAACAATTTGGCAGTGTATCTTCAACTTCTCAGGGCCGGAGGTGGGGAAATCCCTTAAAAGCAACGATGGGGAATTCACTGAATTCAATACACTGCCACAATCAACCTAGTTCACCACAAACATGCTTCAGCTGCTGAACACCCAGAACAACGCACAGTAAATGCTGGAAGACCTCAGCAGGCCAGGCAGCATCCACGGAAAAGTGTTTCTGGGCGAGATCCTTCATCTGGACTGAGGTCACCCATAACTTTTCACTTCACGACTCCCTTCATTATTAATTTTTGCAGTAGAAAATTTGGTGTCATGTCTCCTGCCTGTGAAATCGAGGAGCACACCACCCCGTTACAACATTAACTCTTGAAGTCCCTGGCATCTTTAAGAGACAGTCCCTGGAGAAAGCGACATCGTCATTAAACATTGAAATAGTGGAACTGACTCGATGCACCAAATGGCCTAATTCTGCTCCTATCCTATATCTTATGGCCTTAAAACACCGTCATCATCCAGATTATGTCCTTTTCTTCCCTTCTTGCTACTACCAGCAGGCGGGGGTACAGGAGCCTGAAGGCCCACACCCAACGACTCAGGAACAGCTTCTTCCTCTCCACAATTTAATTTCTGAACAGTCCATGAACCCATTAACACTACTGCCACTTTTTTTTTGCACTGTTTATTTATTTTGTAATTCACAGCAATTTTATGTTTACACTGTATTGCTGCCGCAAAACAATAAATTTCAGGTCCTATAAGACAGAGATAATAAACCTGAATTTGAATTCTGATTCTCATTCACCCCCCCAGAAGGATATGGCTAACGTTACTCATATAAACAGATGTCGACTTCCCAAGTATGCGTTAAAAGTTTTTTTATGTTTCGATTACTGGCACCAATAATTTGGGCCTCCCGATACTTAATTACCCCATTCTAAACTTGGGTGAACGATTGTGAACCCCGCAGCGACGTGTTCATTTGTCATGAATTCTGGATTTTAATGCCGATTGTAATAAAGGCTGGAGTCAGGAAGGAAAACACAGCGAGACTTCTCCGCGACGCGGTAACACAAGTGTGGATCACCAGCCCAAGACAAGTCCCGGCCGGTCAGCTCCGGGAGTACAGTACTTGCCATGGCGTAGAAACAAGCCCGAACAACGCACCCGGGACTAAGTGGCTGACGCAATGAGCCACTTAAGTTAAGTTGGCAATATTCACCATGGAGGACTGGCGGAAACAGTCAGCCCGACTTTTCATAATAATACGACTACAGCCAGCCATCGTTGGGAGTGACTCAGCTATTTCTCCCGACTGCTGGAGATCTGGGGTGTTCAATGAAAGCTCTCCGAGCCTACAGTTTTTTGTGCGCTTACCTGCAGTACAAGCAACAGGACGGTCAGATACAGCGGCTTCATTTTCCCAAACCAGTCGAACGGACTGAAGTCCCTGCGCCTCCAGAGCAAAAACGACAGAACAAAAAGTGAAACGAGCTACCGTATTGCATCCAGCTCTGAAAATAACCCCAGGAAAGACCCGTCGGCGGGCACGCAAGACACCAGCCTTTCCCTCACCAGTACATAACATTTGCTACATCCCCCCCGTCACCGCGCCCAAACTGGGTTTATGGGTCACAGATGGCAGGTCTCGGTTCAAGTTCAGTTTCAAAGATCAAAGCACAGAAGCACAACTGTTGCTTCCGTGTTCAGGCAGAAGGAGAACTATTTCCTTTAACCCGACAGACGTTCCTTCGGGATGAATGATTACAAGGTCCCGGCTTTCTCTCGGTAGGAGTGGGATAACCGGTGGTGTCGTTTTAAAAGCTGTCTAAACCACCCCCGGATAAACGTGTGCAGTTCTAGTCGTTACACCCCAGGAAGGACGTTTTACTCTGGAGAGAGTGAAAGGGAGATTTGCCTTAATGAGGTAGTTTCAGTTTTAGGGAGAGAGTGGATCGGCTTTGTTGTCTCTGGAATGGAGGAGGCTGAGGGGGATACACTGATAGAGGGTTATATAAATTATGACAGGAATGGAGAGGACAGATAGTCAATAACATTGAAGCCTTACCAGATTCACTGGGGAATATACGACAATGCTGCGTGATGCCTACAAAAATCATAACTAAACCCACTGAAAGCTAAATAAGAAATGCACCATGGAGCAAGTATTCGCAGCCTGGGGTCCGATAGTGGTCTGTGGCATAAAAGGGTTGGGGAAACGCTGACCTAGAGCCTAACCTTCACAGCACAAGGGTTTATTTCTGACCTTGGGTGCGCCTGAATGGTGTTTGCACGTTCCTAAAGACGTGGATTGATAGGTCAATTGACCACTAAAAGCTCTCCCTGATGTTGAGTGGTAGAATCTAGGAGAGGAAGTAATAATTTGCGAACAATAGGAAATGGGATTAATAACACTGAGGGTCATAAGATATTGGAGCAGAATTAGGCCATTCAGCCCATTAAGTCTGCTCTGTCGTGCAATCCTAGCTGATTATTTTTTTCAATCCTATGCTATTTTACCCATAAACCCTAAATCTACTTATGAATGAAGAACATATCAATCTCTGCCTTAATTGGACACAATGTCTTGACCTTCACAGTCTTCTGTGGCAACGGTTTACCACCCTGTGGATGAAGAAATTCCTCCTCCTCACTTTTAATGGGATGTCCTTTTACTCAGGGGCTGTGCCCTCGGGTTGTAGACTCTCTTACTAAAGGAAATGTCCTCTCCGTGTTGATTCTACCCAGGACTTTCAGTATTTAGTGGATTTCAATGAGATACCCACCCTCCATCCTATTGAATTCTATTGAGTACTGACGCAGTGACATCATACATTATGCAAATGTGGAAGCAGTGTTGGGTCAAGAACAGGTGCATGCAAAAAAGAGTTTAAGAAATCAACTAAAACATTGGTAATGTGACATGCAATGGGCTTTTTGGGGCTGTTCAAGGTAATCTACCATTTTTAAACACCCAAGGTCTCACCTCAGTAAGAACATGGGGAAACAGGTGATCCTATTAAGGGCAGGTAAGTGGCCCAAGTCCACTGGAAGAAAGATGTCAAAGAATTCGCCAGCTGTGATTCTGTCCTTGTCTCCATCACGCAGAAAAACATGGACTGCAGCCTCATCACCATTCCTGACTGACAAAAATTTACTAAGGCCGTACTTAACTGGAAAAACCAACAATGTATTTCCTGAAGTTCTAAAATTTGGTGACAATCAGCTTCATTCACAGATTCACAACCTATTCCCATGTCTGGATACGCTATAATCACAATGATCTTCAAGACTGGAGGTAATTCTGATCTGCATTAAGTACAGAGGGTCTCCCTGCTCTCTGCCACTGAGAACAACTTTGTCAGGAAGCCCAACAAGTTATTTCCTTTCATTGGCAACATGACTGCTTTCTGAATCAGAATGGGGATTACATATGCAAAGCACATAGAACAATACAGCATAGCACAGGCCATTTGCATCATGGCTTTGTACCAACTTTTAACTGATTCCATAATCAGCCTAATCCTTCTCTCCCACACAGACAATAACCCTCCATTTTTCTTTTATTCACATGCATATCCCTAATGTATCAGCCTCCACCACCACTACGATCGGTAGTGCGTTCCAGGTATCTACCGCTTTCTGTATAAAAATCCTACCTCTGACATCTCCCCTAAACTTCCCTCCTCTCATTTTAAAAGGTTGTCCTTTGGTATTGGCCATTGCCACCTGGGAATCAGCACTGGCCAGTCCCTCAGTCTATGCCTCTTACGATATTATACATCTCTATCAACTTGCCTCTCATCCTCCTTTGGTCCAAAGAAAAAAGACCAATCTCCCACAAACTTTCCTCAAAAGACATGTTCTCCAATCCATGCAGCATCCCGGTAAATCTCTTCAGCAGCATCTACAAATCTACAGAAGTGTAGTTATGATACTCACTATATTTCAACTGCAAAGGAATGCAGTACCAACTGAACAGTACCAAATATGAGATGGCTTTTTTGAACTCACTAAAGGCTTCATCTTTTTCAATTCAGAGGGAATATGGAGCATCTCCTTAAATTTGCCTTCCTACAGAAATTCATCTTCATCTTGCAAGATTACATCTTAAACAATAGGTCCAAAATCAGACCAATCTTAATGCAGACTAGCATTAAGTAGGCCTAATCCCAACAGGATTAGTCTGTTTAACAAGATGGTGCTGGTGAACCACAGTGACATGTTGCAGGAACTTACAAAATTTCTAAAAATACTTCTTTTGAACTACACTCACTGCAACCTGCAGTCTGTGATTTCCCTTTAAGTAATGTATATTTGAACCATCTCAACAAGCTAGCAATTTTACAATCCTCTGAAGGACACAGCAGATTTGACTGTCAGGCATACTCAGGGCAGACAAAGGTATGTACAATGCCATGGCCAAAAGGAAGGGAAATTCTTTGTGGTGCTCCGATGCAGCAGTCTTGTCACACTCTTGTTCCCCAACCCTGATCAAAAGATTAAGTAGCAACCAATCTTCTTACCGAAAGAGTTCTCCTCCATGATCCTGACTGCAGTTTACACACCGCCAAAGGCTGATGTTAAGCAGGTACTAGATGTATAGAGTGTTGCCATCAGCAAACAGGGAACAGCCTGCCCAGCTGCCTTTTAAATCATTTTTGGGGATTTCAGTCAGGCTTGTTTGAAGAAATCTCTGCCCAGTTATCACCAACATATCACCTACAGCACCAGTGGTCCCAACACACTCTGCCACTGCTATACAGTGATGAGGGATGGCTACCATTCCATGCATTGTGCAGAAGCTGACCGCTTGGCTGTCAGCCTCCTCTCTGCATACAGGCAGAGGCTGAAGAGCAAGGTTACAGGTGTAAGGACAACAAAGAGGTGGTTGCAGAGGAGCAGCTGAGAGATTGCTTTGAGTCAGTGGGCCATGTTCAAGGACTCATCAGAGGATGTGAACCGATACACAATGGCTGTCCTGGACATTTATAGGAACGGTCATGGATGAGTATGTCCCCACAATATCATTCAGAGTCTTCTCCAACCAGAAACCCTGGATGAACCTGAGATCTACAATCTACTGAGGGCCAGAACACTGCCAAACAGGTCTGGCAACCAAGTAAAACACAAGAGTATTAGATACAATCTCTGGAAAGCCAACTAGTGTGCAAACTGGCAATTCAATACCATCTATAAGTTTGCTGACAATACAGCCATTGTTGGTAGAAACTCAGGTGGTGACAAGAGGGCTTACAGGAGTGAGCTATGCCAACTAGTAGAGTGGTGCTGTAGCAACAACCTGGCATTCAACATCAGTAAAACGAAAGAGCTAACTATGGACTTCCAGAAGAGTAAGACGAAGGCACACATACCAATCCTCATAGAGGGATCAGAAGTGGCGAGAGTGAGTACTTTCAAGTTCCTGGGTCTCAAGATCTCTGAGGATCTAACCTCATCGCAACATATTGATGTGGTTATAAAGAAGCCAAGACAGTGGCTATACTTTATTAGGAGTTTGACGAGATTTGGTATGTCAACAAATACTTCTGTAGATGTAGTGCGGAGAGCATCCTAACAGGCTGCTTCACTGTCTGGTATGGGGGGGTGGGGGAGAGGCTACTGCACAGGACTGAAAGAAGCTACAGAGGGTTGTAAATTTAGTCAGCTCCATCTTGGGTACTAGCCTACAAAGTATTCAGGACATCTTCAAGGAGTGGTGTCTCAGAAAGGCAGCATCCATTAAGGACCTCCAGCACCCTTTTCTCAATTACCATCAGACAGGAGGTACAGAAGCCTGAAGGCACACACTCAGTGATTCAGAAACAGCTTCTTCCCCTCTGCCATCCGATTCCTAAATGGACATTTGAACCCTTGGGCACTACTTCACTTTTGAAAATATATAGTATTTCTGTTTTTTGCAGGATTTTTAACCTATTTAATATACATATACTGTATAAACTATACTGAATAAGATTTATTTATTTATTATTATTTATTTTTTTCTTCTCTATTATGTATTGCACTGAACTGCTGCTGCTGTTAACAAATTTCACATCACATGTCAGCGATAATAAACTTGATTCTGATTCTGACATGAATTACTAAAGGATGCTCAACAGCTGTGTCAGGGGTTGAATGTTATCACCTCTTAGAAAGTGAAACCAAGCAACAAAGGTGACAGCAAGAATTCATGTCCAGATGAGATTTGAGTCTCTTACGCTCACTTTGACTACCAAAACATGGAGGAACATTCATGAACTCCCACAGCTCCCGATGACCCTGTGATTTCCAAGATCAATGTGAGAGTATCCTTCAGGAGGATGAAGTCAAGAAATCATCTGGCCCAGACAGGGCCAGATTGGCTAATTGGCTAATCAATGTCAATCAATTGGCTGAAGAGCTCACAGATATCATTAACCTCTCACTTGTGCAGTCTGAGGTACCCACCTGCTTCACCCAGGCTTCAATTATACCAGTGCCTAAGAAAAACATGGTAACCTGCATTAATGACTACTGTCCAGTGGCACCTACATCCGCAGCGATTAAATGTTTTGAGAGGTTGGTGATGAAATAGATCAACTCTTGCTTGAGAAGCAACTTTGATCTGCTCCAATTTGCCATTTGTCACAACAGCTCAACAGCAGATGCCATTTCATTGGCTCTTCACTCAACACAAGACCATCTGGACAGTGAGAATGCATACATCAGGATGCCCTTTAATGACTACAGCTTGGCATTCAATATCATCATCCTTTCAAAACTAATCAATAAGCTTCAAGTCCTAGGCCTCAATACTTCCTTATGCAACTGGTTCCTTGATTTCCTCACTTGCAGACTCCCGTTGGATCAGATTGGCAACATCTCCTCCATACATTCCATCAGCTCGGCTACAGCACAAGGCTGTGTGCTTTGTTACCTGCTCTAGTCACTTTCATTTATGACTGTGAGGCTAACGACAGCTCTAATACCTTAAATAACTGTATTGACAACGCCGTTGTCGGCCGAATCAAAGGTGGTGACAAATCTGCAAACAGGAGGGAGATTGAAAATCTGTGTGAGCGGTGTCACAACAACAACCTCTCACTCAATGTCAGTAAGACCAAGGAGATGATTATTGACTGCAGGAGGAGAATACCAGAGGTCCATGAGCAGTTCTCTTCTGAGGAACTGAGGTGGAGAGGGTTAGCAACATTAAACTCCTTGGTGTTATCATTGCAAAGGACCTGTCCTGGGCCCAGCACATAAGTGTAATTATGAAGAAAGCACAGCAATGCCTCTACTTCCTTAAGAGTTTGCAAAGATTCAGCATGTCATCTAAAATGTTGACAAACTTCTATGAATGTATGGTGGAGACTATATTGACTGGTGCATCACAGCCTGGTATAGAAATAGAAATACTAATGCCTTTGAACATAGTTCAATAAGTAATGATACAGCCCTGTCCATCACGTGTAAAGCTCCCCTCCCCTCCTTTGAGCACATCTACATGGATACCTGTCACAGAAAAGCAGCATCTATTATCAAGGACTACCGCCGTCCAGACCATGCTCTCTCCTTGCTACTGCCATCAGGAAGAAGGTACAGGAGCCTCAGGACCCACACCACCAGGTTCAGGAACAGTTATTACCCCTCAACCATCAGAGTCTAGACCCAAAGTAGAGAACTTCAGTCCCCCGCAACAGATGGACTCTCTAAATGACAAAGCACTTCTATATTTAACCAGGCAACTTTAGAGTATTTCAACACAGCTGCCTGCAGAAAGGCAAATAACTTGTGCAACTGCTGCATGTTGCAAGCATCTGATGTTATAATATTAAGATGATTCGGACCTTGTGTGTAATGTAGTGTGATCAATCTATTTAGTCCATCTCAGTTTTCCTTCTGCATCAAGCCGTTTACAAGTAAATGTTATTGATGGCACATTGACTGGTGATTGTACTACTGCAGCACAAGCCATGCATTATTAATTTTTAAAATTTGCATGGGTGAGTATAGATTTCCTGTCTTGCCTTCATGGTTCTGAGTCAGTTTGTTCCTTTGTAATACAGTGTAACTAACACCAGGCATTCATTATCCATTGATTTCAAGTGTAAACTGAAGCCTAATTCAACTCACACAGTAGCATTGTGGTCAGTGCGATGCCATTACAACTCAGGGTGTCAGAGTTCAGAGTTCAATCCCAGCATCCTCTGTAAGGAGTCTCTGTACGTCATCCCTATGGAACATCTGAGTTTTCTCCAGGTGCTCCAGTTTCCTCCCACAGTCCAAAGACCTACTGGGCAGGTTAATCGGTCGTTGTAAATTGTCCCATGATTAGTTTAGGGTTAAATCAAGCTTGTTGGGGTTTGCTAGGCACTGCAGCTCAAAATACTGGGAGAGCCTGTTCTGTGCTGTATCTTTAAGTAAAATAAAAAGATAAAATGCTGGAGGAACTCAGCAGGTACTGAAATTCAGAGCTCCTATATGCTTCACTGGTTTAAGTAACTATTTCATCTACCATCAGTGGTAGAAGCAAGAAGCCAGAAGCAAGAGCAAAAGTAAGTTATCTTGAACTTTGAGAATCAACCCTTCGGCAAGGTCACTTTCATTAAGCACCTGCTGGTTTCAGAGAGACATTTTCACTGACGACTTTAGTTAACATCCCGAAGGGAATTGTGAGCTTTTCTCCCATCACTGGAGCTTTTGGATTGGCAACTCTCCCCTTCCAATCCCTGTCCAGACAATGAATAGTGTGCCCTCATGCCTGGAGCAGTGATGAGACGTTACCACTGAAGTTCATGATATTCAGGCGTATGCTAAATACACCACATTTCACTTCTGCATAGTAGAAATAAATAGTATAATAATGTTATTATATTTTAGTAGAAGTAGGATTGAAAAATGTACTGTAAGTACACCTTTAGGAGCTATGTCCCATAGTGTGACTTTGATGCACTCTTATACCAGACATTGCTGATTAGTAATGATTGCCCGCAAAATAACTGTTGATAGCTCTGTCTGGTGTGAGTGCTAGTGCTTGTACCAACAATAATGTCTCCATATTGGTGTCAAGACTAGAACGTTATTGAATGTGTGCATAGCAGAGTCAGAGATTCGGCATAATGAAGCTAAAAAGCCATTTTAGTTTGCAAAGGAGGACACGTAGAGAGCATGGAAGGAAACACTTATGTCAAATAGCACATAGTGTATAGATCATGTGGAGTTGTTTCTTAAAGGTAACAATGCCCGTGATTTCCCAGGGATGGAGTACAATAATGAAGGACTGGGAGGCAAGGTTGTTGCTGACAATGGGTTCAAAACTATATGAAACAGTGATTTCTATACATGCAGATGTCTAAAGACCTTGAAGGGTTATTTCAATCCAACACTTTCAGAAATTCTGGAGAGAATTTAAACACAGAGAGTGAGTACAGATGAGTTAACATCCAAGTGATTGCACAAAATTGCCACCTGCAGAATGATGTGGGGCAATCTTGTAACTTCCCACCTTATCTCCAAGTCCTGTTTTCACGAGTGCCCAAAAATCTATCTATTTCAACCTTGGCTAATTTCAATACCTTAACACCCACAACCTTTTTAACCTACAGAATTAAAGAGTTCCAATCTTCTTTATGATGAAATTTATCCTCACAACAATCCTAATGACTGACACCTATTTTAAGGCCCTGCTCCACCAGATGAAGTTTCACTTTTCAGAGGAAACAGTCTCTCAGCTTCTCACTTACTAATCACGTGCAGAATCTTGAAAAGATTAGCACAACATCATGGGCCAAAGTGCCCATGCTATGCTGTACTGTCTTATGTTCTATGTACCCCAATAAGATACTCTCTTATTCTTTTAAGCTTCAGTGGGAATAGGCCAATCTTTCTGATAGAAACAGCCATTCATCTCATGGATCAAACTAATGGATCCTCTCTGCACCAGATCTGAGGCGAATATAGATCTCCTTAGGAATGGAGATCAAAGCCTCAGAGAGGGCTGCAGGGAGAAATAAAAGCCAAAGATCAAGTGGACACCCAGTACCTTTTAACAAAAGCCGAAGTAGCTAATATGAGGGGCATAATTTCAAAGTGATTGGAGGAAAGTATAGGCAGGAAGTCAGAGGTTAAGTTTTGTGTTGGGTGTGTGTAACACACTGTCAGGGTAGTGGTAGAGGCAGATACATTAGGGATATTGCAGAGACTCTTAGAAAGGCACTTGGATGATAGAAGAATGGAAAGCTATGTGGGAGGGAAATGTTCGATTGATCTTAGATTAGGTTAAAAGGTTGGCACAACATCGTGGGCCAAGGTGCATGTACTGTGCTGTAGTTCTCACTAAACCATTAATTCTCTTAGCAAGCATCCTCAATTTTACATTTTAACACCTTTTTAATAACTGTCAACATAGAGCTTCCTTTCATAATTACTTGCTGAACGTTTTGCTTTTCTTTCTACTTCTCATAAACCAGCAAATGCACGTCTCCAAACAAGAACAAACTAGTTTATCTCCATTTAAAAAGTATTCAAATTTATATTCTTTTAACCAAAGGTTACAATCTCACAATTTTTGACATTATACTCCATTGCCCCATTCTTCCTTTTCACTTAATTTCTCTGTATCACTCTGAAGATACTCTGTGTCCTCCTAATGGGTTAGTCTCCCATCGAACATTACGTCAGCATACATAGACTATACACTCTACCTTTTAATCCAGCGCATTCATAGCTGACATCCAAAGACACATGCCCAAATAAAAATATGAAAACTAACATATCCTCCACTTTTTTTCCTAAAAACCAATTTCCTAATATGTTACTGGACAAGTAAGTGTTTGGTGATTCCTCAGGCCCAACCCCTCATACCTATCAACAACCCTGCTGTTTACCATGCGAACCGTGACCGTCGGGCATATTCCATTTGGCCTAATATTTTTAAAGTCTCAGCAGAACTTGTTCTCAAATTTATTCACCTCTCATTAATGTTGGAGATGCCCTCTCACTCTATATTCTCACTGAAAAAGGCATAACTAACACAAACTTTCCTCTAACACCAGTCCTTTCATCTCAGAAATTAGTCTAATTAAACTTCTGTTGCACTTCTCTCATGACAAAAAATTTCATCCTCGGATCTTCTTGCACTTTCTCTTTTACCGTTGTATCACTATCCATAAAATTATCTTTCTGTTCATTGAACCAAAGCAGATAATCTCACAATTATCTCTGTGAAACTTGTCTAAATCATACTGGGGTCTCCTCACAGCCAGATTATCCCCAAGCTTTGTGTCATCTGGAAACTCACACATTTTACATTTAGTTCCCTCATCTATCACCTATCTTCTCATATTTTGTGAATGACTAGGGCCCGAGCACTTGTCCCTAGGGCACCCCACCACTCACGTCTGCCAGCTGGAAAAAAGCCATATTTATCCAATCTATTCCCTGTCAGTCAAACACTTCTCAATACATACTGGCATATTACCACCATTCTCTTGTGTTTTAATTTTACCTACTGACTTTGTATGTGAGACCTTATCAAGAGACTTCTGAAAGACCAAATGTACATCTCAACAGACTCTTCCTTAACCATTCTAATCTTTAAATCCTCAAAATAAAAACTCCAGTGGCCTTGTTATGCATGGTTTCCCTCTCATGCTGACTTTTTTCAACCATTAATACTTTTTAAGTTATCCTTTATCCTTTTTGTCTTTTCTATTAGATTATGTATAATCTTGTATAACATAGTCTAGCAGTTTCTTCATCACTAATGTCAGCCCCACTCGCCTGTAATTCCCTATCTTACCCTACCTTTTTATTAAATAGTGGATTTACATTTGCCACCATCCAATCTCTATGAAGTCTGAATAATTTTGGAAGATGACTACCCAGAAACAGTCAATAATAATTTCAATATTTATATTGGCATCTTCATTACAAATTTGTAAGTCTGAAATCATTTTTAATCACTTCACATAGTGCACATACAATTTAAAACATGCTGCTTACATTGCTCATCTGCCACCATGTCCTGTAAAGCTGCCTTCTGTGGTTTCCACTCTGAGTATTTCCATCCCTCCAGGGTGCTGCTTGACTGCTTTTTAGTGCATAGAGCCTCAACTTGCAAAAATAAACTGTCTTTGTCCAGCTGAAGCACCCTGCAGTGCTGAACTAAAACACTTTTGCTGAATGATTCCCATTGTCATGGGAACAGAATTTCCCATCAGACACACATTTTGTATTGACAGTACTCTCCGGAGATGTATCTGCTCTTGAAGCTCCCACCGTTACTCTGTGTCATGGTTACACTAAAATTCTGTGCAGGTTAAAATTATATCAAAATTAGAGGCAACATCAACAAAGGCAATCATCTCAGATACCGACTAGAAGACCATAAGACCATAAGCCACTGGAGCAGAATTTGTCCTGTCAGCCCATCTTGTCTGCTCTGGCATTCAATTATGGCTGGTTTAATATCCCTCTCAACCCCATTTTCTTTCCTTGTCCCCATACCCTTTGGTGCCCTTATGTGGTAAACTATGTGTACCTATCTGGACAAGCCCCCCTGCTGACTGCTCCTGTGGCTCCTCCCACAGACCCCTGTATAAAGGCGATTGGGGCACTGCTCCTTCCTCAGTCTTCGAGATGTCATGCTCCCTTTTGCTGTTACTAAAAGCCTATCATTCACTTCCAGTCTCTGAGAGTTATTGATGGTGCATCACCTTATTAATCAAAAGCCTATCAACCTCCAATTTAAATATACCCAATGACCTGGCCTCCGTAACTGTCTGTAGCAATAAATTCGATAGATTCTCCACCTTCTAGCGAAAGAAATTCTTCCTCATCTGTTTTGAAGGGATATCCTTGTATTCTGGGGCTGTGCCTTCTGGTCCTAGATTCCCTCATTACTGGAAACATTCTCTCCTGGTCCACTCTAGATTACAAAGAGATTCTGCCCCACCCCCATTCTTCTAAAGTCCTGAGAGCATAGGCCCAGAGTCAACAAATTTTCCTCATATATTAACCCTTTCACTTGTGGGATCATTCTAGTGAACCTCCCCTCAAGCCTCTCCAATGCTAACACATCCTTTCTTAGATAACACACCCAAAACCGTTCACAATACACCGAGTGCAGTCTGATTGATTATTTACAAAGTTTGTGCATTGCATCCTTGCTTTTTGTGGAAGAAAATTAAATGTTGAATTAAATTTTGTCATCAAGCTTAACTGGCTAAGTATTGCTCAAGACTTGGGCCATGAGGGTGCCAGAATAAGAGGCAGGCAATCCCTTGCTTGTGCTAGCTAACAATAGCTAGATGTAGATCATGCTAGCAATGAGGTATTGTTAACCTTTTCCTGAGATTGTCTAGCAAATAGAGGAACTAACTGTAGGCATTCATTTCCAATTTTGTGTTGTGCATGGGAACATTGGTAGACCTGCTGATACCTAACAAGTGTTTCTTGAAATCACTGCCAAGTTTGTTTAGCTATTGGCTATTGCCCAAAATTCACTGTATAAATTTAAGATGTAACCTGATATTGGCGGAGTCGTAAAACAATGGCTCCCCATGATCACACATTAAAGCATTAACTTTATACCAAGACCTGTGTCTTTATTTCTGTTTCCTAACAGAGTACAGTCTCTCACAGTAAATTGGCAACAACATTCTTTTACAGTAAAGTACGATAAATCAGGGTAAATTCTTTGACACTTTTTTATTCTATTCCTCTTGAAATGAATGCTAACATTCCACTTGCCTTCCTCACCACCGATATAACCTGCAAGTTGACCAATGGGGAATCCTGCACGAGGAATCTCAAGATCTTTTGCACTTCTGATTTCTGAATTTCCTCTCCATTTAGAAAGGAGCCTACACCTTTAAATGTGCATGGCCACGCACTTCCCTACACTGCAGTTCATTGGTCATTTCTTTACCCATTCTTCTAATCTGTCCAAAACCTTCTGTAGACTCCCTGCATCCTCAAAACTACTTGGACCTCCACCTTTCTTTGTATCATCCACAATTTTAGCCACAAGGCTATCATTTCCATCATGCAAATCATTGAAATATAACGTGACAAGAAGCACTCCCAACACTGGCCTCCATTTGTCAGCAGCAACCAGCCAGAAAAGGCCCCCATTATTCCCATGCTTTACCTCCTGCCACTCAGCCACCCCATGCAAGTATCTTTCCTGCTATACCATGGGTACTTATCTTGCTTAGCAGCCTCATGTGTGGCACCTTTTCAAAAACCTTCTGAAAATTCAAGTAAACAACATCCACTGACTCTCCCTTTATTTCCACAGCGAATTCCAACAGACTTGTCGAGCAAGATTTCTCCACGCTGACTCAAGGCTGTTTTATACAGTGCCTCCAAGAATCCCGAAACCTCATCCTTAATAATGGACTCTGATATCTTGCCAACCCCTGAAGTCATATTTCCTGTTTTTTTACTCCCTCCTTTCTTAAAGGAGCAGTCCTATCCTCTCCATAATTAATATTAAAACAAATGGAATTATGATCACAAGATCCAAAGTTTTCCTCTACACACTTCTTCTCTGTCGTCTCTTGTTCCCTAACAGGAGATCCAGTATTGGCCTCTCTTTATCCTCTCCTTCACTATTCCCCATCCCCATTTCCCTCTCTTGCCTTGTCTCCCTATCTACATATCACCTTCCTCTGGTTCTCCTCCCCCCTTTTCTTTCTTCCAAGGCCCTCTGTCTTCTCCTAATAGATTCCCCCTTCTCCAACCCTGTATCTCTTTCACCAATCAACTTCCCAGCTCTTTACTTCCCCCCTCCCCCTCCCGGTCCCACCTATCACCTTGTCTTTCTCTCTCTCCTCCCCACTCGCACCCCCACCCAGGGCTGGATTAAGCTAGTGCGGGGCCTGTAGCATATGTTATAAGGGGGCCCTAAATTTAAAAGAATGCACGTAAGTATTAAAACAAATTATTTACTTGCATAGTAAAGTAATTCAATTTTTTCATTTGCTATACAGCCAGATAATACAACAAATGTCTGACACTTCAGTAATAGTATTTCTTACATGTAGGTATCAATTTCAAATGTCAAAAGTAACAAAACTACAACTTAAAAGTTACATTTTCTAGATTTAGCATGATCAAATCTGTTGATGATACTGGAAATGTCTATTTCACGCAGAAGGTCATGTTCAATGCTCATTAGAGTGAGATTGTTCAATCTGTTTTGGCCCATGCTGATCCTTAGTTCATTTTTAAAATATTCTGCCAATGTACATGTTTTCGCTATCACAAGCTGGTCTCTTCTTTCTTTTTCTTCCTTCGCTTTACGTTTTGCACTTCCAGAAGCATTATGATGTCCAATATCTCTGGCTCTATTGCTCATTCCTATCTGCAAAGGGAAAAAAATTAATGAAATATGCATCTAAAAACAAATAATTTATGTTACAAAAGCTAAGTAGTGGTATCAACAAAGGCTAGTGAACAACAACCAATTTATGTGACTGTTGTGGCTATGAGCGCGTTTGGATCACATGCACTCAACAACCAACTGGGAATAGTGTTCTGAAAATTATCTGTTTAGTTGCTTATAACCATATAACCGTATAACAATTATAGCACGGAAACAGGCCATCTCGGCCCTTCTAGTCCGTGCCGAAGGCTTACTCTCACCTACTCCCACCTACCTGCACTCAGCCCATAACCCTCTATTCCTTCCTGTCCATATACCTATCCAGCTATCTTTTAAATGACAATATCGAACCTGCCTCTACCTGCTTACTGAAACTCATTTCATTGGGAAATACAGGTTGAAACTCACAGTCTAATCCGATCTCATATGTTCCTGAGCTGGTTCAGCCTACCTAAAATCAGGAAAAAAATGAAGAATCATGAACTGGGTCACATAAAACTGTTAAGTCGCACATCCCTTGTCGCAGGCTCACCGCGGCGGCGGAAGCTCCAGCGGCGGAACAGTGCACACTGCAGCAGCTTGGGAGCGTGGGAGATAGCTCAAAGGTCACCACGACACAGCAAGGAGCCAACACACGCCTGCACACACACCATGCAGCTCCCTCAACATGAAAACAACTGCGTTGCCAGATCATTGTGAGAATACAGTGAGATGCTGATTTCATCAGACTGCAGCTTACAAGCATTTAGTGCGGGGCCCATATCATATGCTACTTTTGCTACTAGGTTAATCCGGCACCGCCCCCACCTTTTAAATCTACTCCTTATCTTTTTTCTCTGTACTCGCCTATACTCTTTTCCGTTAATGCTGCCTGGCCTGCTGAGTTCCTCCAGCATTTTGTGTGTGTTGCTTGTGCTTACTTTAGTTGGGATCTCTACATATTAGTAAAATAAACTATCCCAAACACATCTTACAAACTCTCTCCCATCCAGTCCTTTTATAGTATGGGTGTCCCAGTCAATATGTGGAAAATTGAAATCTCCTTCTATCATAACCTCCAATTTCTTGCAACTGTCTGGTATTAATTCCCTCTAAATGGACTGACTATTGGGAAGGCTATAATATAATCTCATTGTATGGTCTTTGCTTTCTTATTCCTCAGTATTGACTCAGATGATGAGCCCTCCAGACTGTCCTGTCATGGCATTTTCCCAAATAAGTAATACCACCTTTAATGCCTCCCCTTCTATCATGTCTGGAACCAGAAACATTGAATCCTGCCCCTCCTGCAACCAAGCCTCACTAAAAGCTACAACATCATAATTCCACTTGCTGATCCGCATACCAAATGTATCTGCCTTGCCTATAATACTTGAGCTAGACAGATCTCAGAAAACTCGTTTCAACGTGTTCAACCTTGTAAGCTTGCCGTGTTTTGGATACTTCATGTGTGCTATGTTGGCGCTAGAAGTGTTGGCAACACCTACTGGCCACTCCCAGTGGAAGCACAAATTGTGTTGGCCATTGATGCAAACAATGCATTTCATTCTATGTTTTGATATGTTGATGTGCATGTGACATAAAAGATAATATAATCTAATCTAATTTAATCTAATCTTTGTAGGTGTAACATCTCGCCTCATCTGTCTCGCCTTTCTGGTTCTCACCTCCCTGAATTTCCATCTTTTTACAGTTTCAAAATAACAAAAGAAGAAAAGGGCCCGAAGCCAAAGTTTGGGCACCCTGCATGGTCAGTACTTAGTAACACCCACTTTGGCAAGTATCACAGCTTGTAAACGATTTCTATAGCCAACTAAGAGTCTTTCAGTTCTTGTTTAGGGGATTTTTGCCCATTCTTCCTTGCAAAAGGCTTCTAGTTCTGTGAGATTCTTGGGCCGTCTAGCATGCACTGCTCTTGAAGTCCAACCACAGATTTTCAATGATGTTTAGGTCAAGGGACTTTGAGGGCCATGGCAAAACCTTCAGCTTGCGCATCTTGAGGTAGTCCATTGTGGATTTTGAGGTGTGTTTAGGATCATTATCCTGTTGTAGAAGCCATCCTCTTTTCATCTTCAGCTTTCTTTTTTACAGATGGTGTGATGTTTGCTTCGAGAGTTTGCTGGTATTTAATTGAATTCATTCTTCCCTCTACCAGTGAAATATTCCCCGTGCCACTGGCTGCAACATAAGCCCAAGGCATGATCGATCCACCCCTGTGCTTAACAGTTCTTTTCATGAAATTCTGCACCCTTTTTTCTCCAAACATACCTTTGCTCATTGTGGCCAAAAGGTTCTATTTTAACTTCATCAATCCACAGGAATTGTTTCCAAAATGCATCAGGCTTGTTTAGATGTTCCTTTGCAAACCTCTGACACTGAATTTTGTGGTGAGGATGCAGGAAAGGTTTTCTTCTGATGACTCTTCCATGAAGGTCATATTTGTGCAGGTGCTGCTGCACAGTAGAACAATGCACCACCACTCCAGAGTCTGCTAAATCTTCCAGAAGGTGTTTTGCAGTCAAACAGGGGTTTTGATTTGCCTTTCTAGCAATCCTACAAGCAGTTCTCTCAGAAAGTTTTCTTGGTCTTCCAGACCTCAACTTGACCTCCACCATTCCTGTTAATTGCCATTTTTTAATTACATTATGAACTGAGGAAACAGCTACCTGAAAACACTTTGCTATCTTCTTATAGCCTTCTCCTGCTTTGTGGGCATCATTTATTTTAATTTTCAGAGTGCTAGGCAGCTGCTTAGAGGAGCCCATAACTGCTGATTGTTGAGACAAGGTTTGAGGAGTCAGGGTATTTATAAAGCTTTGAAATTTGCATCACCTGGCCTTTCCTAACGATGACTGTGAACAAGCCATAGCCCTAACAAGCTAATTAAGGTCTGAGACCTTGGTAAAAGTTATCTGAGAGCTCAAATCTCTTGGGGTGTCCAAACATTTGCATGGTGCTCCTTTCTGTTTTTTGACTCTAAAATTGTACAAAACAAAAATAATACATGAATCTTGCTTAAAATGTTGAAAAGAATGTTTCATCTTTAACTTTATGACTTTTGGAGATCAGTTCATCTTCTACTCACTTAACTATTCACAGTAACAGAAATTTTAACCAGGGGTGCCCAGACTTTTGCATGCCACTGTAAATGAAAGCACTGTTTGCAAATGAGAACTTGCAACTGCAACTTTAGGAGAAAAAAGTTTTCTTTCCTGCCAGTTGAGGGCGAAGTAGTAAAATCAAAATCTATTCCATTAATAACCGCAAGAGATTTTGTAGATGCTGGAAATCCAGAGCAGCACTCACAAAATGTTGGAGGAATCGTGTATGGAAGCAGCATCTATGGGAATTAATAAACTGTCAATGCTCAGGCCGAGTTCCTTCATCGGGACTGGAAAGGAAGGGGAAAGAAGCCCCCATAAGGAGGTGGGAGAGGGGAAGGAGTACAAGCTAGAAGGAAATAGTTGAAGCAGAGTGGGTGGGGGAGGGGTACGAAATGAGAAGGTGGAAAGTGATAGGTGGAAAAGGTAAAGACTGAAGAAGAAGAAATCTGATTGGAGAGGAAACTGGACCATGGGAGAAAGGGAAGGGGGAGGGGCAGCAAAGGGAGGTGATCGTCAGATAATGAGAAGAGAAGGGGCATGGAGGGGCAGAGTGGAGAACTGAAGAAGAGTGAAAGGGAGGGGGAAATTAGTGGAAGTTGGAGAAATTTATGTTCATGTGATTAGGCTGTGCAGACAGAATATGTGGTGTTACATTCTCCAGCATTTTGTGTGTGTTGCTCTATTCACTAACAGCCTATTTTAAAGCTTGAGAGTTTGTTATGGCCAACTCCAAACAGGGACACAGAATATCAAGGGGATTATGCAGATGTTAATACAGATGGTAAAGCTTTCTCATTCAGCAGCCATCTGTTCTGGAGATGTTATATCTTAAAAGGAAAATATCTTATTTACTCCTATAGACATTTCTTCATCTTAATAAATGAACTTCTTAGGTCCTGCTATTTAATATCAAAATGCCTCTTACAACATTATCAGCATAGAACTTTCTTGCAGGACACAAAATTGTCAGGATGTGAGACTTTAGACCACTTGGACAACACAAACACCTATGTCAGGATGCTGTTCATCGACTGAAGCTCAGCATTTAATACCATCATTCCCACAATCCTGATTGAGAAGTTACAGAATCTGGGCCTCTGTACCTCTCTCTGCAACTGGATCCTCAACTTTCTGACTGGAAGACCACAATCTGTGCGGATTGGTGATAAGATATCCTCCTCACTGACGATCAACACTGGCGCACCTCAGGGGTGTGTGCTTAGCCCACTGCTCTACTCTCTATATACACATGACTGTGTGACTAGGCATAGCTCAAATACCACTTATAAATTTGCTGATGATACAACCATTGTTGATAGAATCTCAGGTGGTGACGAGAGGGCAGACAGGAGTGAGATTTGCCTACTAGTGGAGTGGTGCTGCAGCAACAATGTGGCATTCAACATCAATAAGACGAAAGAGCTGATTGTGGCCTTCAGGAAGGGTAAGACAAAGGAACACATACCAGTCCTCATAGAGGGATCAGAAGTGGAGAGAGTGAGCAGTTTCAAGCTCCTGGGTGTCAAGATCTGTGAGGATTTAACCTGGTCCCAACATATCGATGTAGTTATAAAGAAGGCAAGACAGCAGCTATACTTCATTAGAAGTTTGAAGAGATTTGGTATGTCAACAAATACACTCAAAAACTTCTATAGATGTACTGTGGAGAGCATTCTGACAGGCTGCATCACTGTCTGGTAAGGGAAGCTACTGCATAGGACCAAAAGAAACTGCAGAAGGTTGTAAATCTAGTCAGCTCCATCATGGTTTCTAGCCTGCAAAGTACCCAGGACATCTTCAGGGAGCGGTATCTCAGAAAGGCAGCGTCCATTATTGAGGACGTCCAGCACCCAGGGCATGCACTTTTCTCTCTGTTACCATCAAGTAGGAGGTACAGAAGCCTGAAGGCACACACTCAGCGATTCAGGAACAGTTTCTTCCCCTCTGCCATTTGATTCCTAAATAAAATACATACTGTATTTCTGTTTTTCTGCATGTTTTTAATCTATTCAATATACATATACTGTAATTGATTTACTTGTTTATTTATTATTATTATTTTCTCTTCTATATTATGTATTGCATTGAACTGTTGCTGCTAAGTTAACAAATTTCATGACACATGCCAGTGATAGTAAACCTGATTCTGATATGTGTTTTATTAGCTGATAATTAATATGATCTAACAAAAATAATTAGAAACACAGAAAAATTAATTATTGTCATAAATATTTCATGTTATACTTAATCTTGTAGATACCAAGGCAACTGATAAAGAAACATTGATATTCAGAAATGTATCTGTTAAATTTTGTCAATAATACACATCAATGATTTATTTTGCTAATATTATCTTCATATTTTTGCCCCACTTCCATTATGCCCCTTCTAATCAAAGTCAACATCTTTTTGTATTTGTCCTTCTCTTTGTGGACAGAACTTGCCATGACAATGTTCATGCTCTTATGTATATCAAAGTAATATTTATTATCAGAGTATGTATTTGCCGATGACACGACTGTGGTGGGTCTCATCTGCAAGAACGATGAATCAGCTTACAGAGAGGAGGTGCAGCAGCTAACGGACTGGTGCAGAGCCAACAACCTGTCTCTGAATGTGAAAAAACAAAAGAGATGGTTGTTGACTTCAGGAGAGCATGGAGCGTCCCACTCTCCGCTGAACATCAACGGCTCCTCCGTGGAGATCATTAAGAGCACCAAATTTCTTGGTGTTCACATGGCAGAGAATCTCATCTGGTCCCTCAACACCAGCTCCATAGCCAAGAAAGCCCAGCAGCGTCTCTACTTTCTGCAAAGGCTGAGGAAAGTCCATCTCCCACCCCTCATCCTCACCACATTCTACAGAGGATGTATCGAGAGCATCCTGAGCAGTTGCATCACTGCCTGGTTCGGGAATTACACAGTCTTGGATTGTAAGACCCTGCAGTGGATAGTGAGGTCAGCTAAAGAGATTATCGGGGTCTCTCTTCCCGCATTACAGACATTTACACCACATGCTGCATCCACAAAGCAAACAGCATTGTGAAGGACCCCACGCACCCCTCACACAAACTCTTCTCCCTCCTGCCATCTGGCAAAAGGTACCGAAGCATTTGGGCTCTCTCGACCAGACTGTGCAACAGTTTCTTCCCCCAAGCCATCAGACTCCTCAATACCCAGAGCCTGGACTGACATCAACTTACACACACACACACACGCACGCACGCACACATGCACGCACACACACACACACACACACACACTCCCTTTGCAATTTTTGCACATTTCTTTCTCAATTCCTGCTAAAACATTGTTTACATTTCCATTTCCATTATCTATTATTATACTGTAATTTGCCCTTTACTGTACCTATTGTCTTGTTTATTAATTATTGTAATGTTTTGCACTGTTCTGTGCACTTTATGTAGTCCCATGTAACTCTGAAGTCTAGTGTAGTTTTGTGTGGTTTCATGTAGTCTAGTGTAGTTTCAGGTAGTCTAGTGTAGTTTTGTGTGGTTTCAGGTAGTCCAGTGTAGCTTTGTGTGGTCTCAGGTAGTCCAGTGTAGTTTTGTGTGGTTTCAGGTAGTCTAGTGTAGTTTTGTGTGGTTTCAGGTAGTCCAGTGTAGTTTTGTGTGGTCTCAGGTAGTCCAGTGTAGTTTTGTGTCGTTTCATGTAGCACCATGGTCATGGAGGAACGTTGTTTTTTTTTTACTGTGTACTGTACCAGCAGTTATGGTTGAAATGACAATAAAAGTGACTACACTTGATGTATACGTTACCATATTCTACCTTGAGATTCTTTTTTCCTGCAGATACTTACAGAAAAATAAAGAAATATGAGAAATAAAGAGCTACTGAGTGAGAGGGGCTTCCATCTATGGCAAAGAAAAAGCGTGACAGAATAGGCAACAAGTGAGGTCCTAAGGGTAATGCAGCCAAGGATTTAGACCAAAGAAATGGCATAAAAGAGAAATGATGACAGACATAAAAAATGGTTTGCGTGTTGGCAGACTAGGCAACAATCTAATAGGAAATTTACATCAGTAAAAAAGAGTGTGAATTTGGGCTTTGCCCAGAAATTAGACTCTTACCATTTCCAACAGAGGTGAGCAAATTCGTGAGCACAACTGTGGGCCCAGTCACAACAAAGCTCAATGGACAATGCCTGAGTTTCTTCTGTAGTACAAGAAGAAATCACCCAATATCTGAATACAACAGTGAAAGCCTCAGCTGCTATCAGTTGGCTTTTTGAAGCGCCAAATTGATGTCTTTTTTCAGAATTCTGAGCTTCATAATTCATTATTCGGTACCATAACTCTGGCAATGTCCCTGTTGTCTGTCAGTCAGATAGCCCAGTCACCATGCTGAAAAGATACGAGCTAGAGTAGCTCAATGCCAGGATCTGCAGTTTGCTCTACCGGTATTCACCACACTTGGAACAGCCTGAGCAGCTCTGTCTGGAAGCACCAGCACAGACATTAATAGAAAATGCAAGGTGGTGGGACAGCCAAGGAACAAATGATTCTTGTCCTCCATAGGATGTGGAACACTCTCTTGCTGTGTACGGTCACACAGCTGCTCCACTTTGTAACACATCACAGAATTGGCGTGATGCACTCCCTGTTAGATTTTTTGCCAGGGCTGCACTACGGAGAATCATGACGCCAGATGTTCACATCTCCTCCGGCCTTCCAGCATGGCGGCTCAAATGTACTCATTTCTCTTGGAGCAGAATGCATCAGTGATGTCCATCATTAAGCACCCCCATCATCCCAAATGTGCCCTCTTCTTACTAAAACCATCAGAGGTAAGGCGTTGAGCACTAAAAGTAGTGCACACTTATCAATATTTTGCACTGATGAACACCATGATCCGCCAATCGTGCATGTTTCCTGCAGAAATTATCACCATAAGTGTGAACACTTTTCCCATAAGATGAATCAACACAGCTCTTGCTATGAAGATGTGTGACGAGTAGGTATCAGAACTGGGTTTATTATCACTGAGACACCGTATGTACAGGTATGTTATGTGGCAACAGTACAGTGCAACAGTGCAATACATAAAATATATTATAATTTATAGTAAGAAACATATATATATATATAAATTAAATAAGTAGTGCTAAAAGAGAGCAAAACTAGTGAGGTAGACTGCATTGGCTCATTACCTACTCAGAAATTTCATGGTGGGGGGGGAGAAAGAAGCTTTTCCTAAAACATTGAGTCTGTATCTTTAGGCTCCTGTACCTCCTCTCCGATGCTTGTAATGAGGAGAGGGCATGCCCTGGCTGATGGGGATCCTTAATGATGGATGTCGCCTTTTAAAGATGTCCACAGTGGTGGGGAGGCTAGTGCGTAAGACAGTGCATACATCAAATGCCACACTGGGAACAGTTTAAGAGGTTTGAGACCCCACGTAGCCAAATGTTCAAGATTAAAGAGAAGATTGCCTAGTGCCCAGAATTAGAAATGCATAGCCATTTGTCATTTGCCATTTTTAAAAAAAAATGGATAGGTATATGGACAGGAAAGGAATGGTGGGTTATGGGCTAAGAGCAGGTCGGTGGGACTCGGTGAGAGTAAGCGTTCAGCACGGACTAGAAGGGCCGAGATGGCCTGTTTCCGTGCTGTAATTGTTATATGGTTATATAGTTTAAGTAATCTCTTTCATTTCAGAGATAAATATCAGCAATCAGGTCAGAAAAATCACTTTATTTTGTGTGTGGTAATAAATCAAGAATAACATAGAAACCTATCACCCACACAAAAACTTCTAAATAACTTCATGAGACAGGAAGGTATGTGAAGCAGATGAAGAAAAAGGTGATTACATTAAATGTTTTCTTGAGATACTTTCAAGTAGGAAAGCAATTAAAGGATAATATAAAAGACCACAAGACAATAGGAGTAGAATTAGGCCATTTGGCCCATTGAGGCTGATCTGCTAAACCATAATGGCTGAGTTATGTATTATCCTACTTAAACCCATTCTCTTGCATTCTCCCTGTAACCTTTGACACCCTTACTAGTCAAGAATTTATCAATCTCCACATTATGTATACCCAATGACTTGGCCTCCACAGTCATCTGTGGCTATGAATTCCACATAATCACCACTCTTTGCCTAAAGAAATTCCTCTCCATATCAGTTTAAAAGGAGCATCTTTGTATTCTGAAGCTGTGCCTTCTGGTCCTAGATTCTCCAATATAGGAAACATCTTCTCCAAATCCACACTGTTTGGACCTTTCAATATTCGATAGGTTTCAATGAGATCCTCCTCTTCCTTCTACATTCCTGTAAGGATGTTAATCCTTTCATTCCTGGGATCATTCTCATGAAACTCTTCTGATTCCCTCCAATCCCCGCACAACCTTTCTTAGATCAGGAGCTCAAAACTGCTGGTTTGACCTATTCCTCTTATAAAGCCTCAGCATTACATCCTTGCTTTCAAATTCTAGTCCTTTTGAATGCTGACATTAAATTTGCCTTCCTCACCACTGACTCAACCTGCAAGTTAACCTTTAGGGAATCCTGCACAAGGACTCCCAAGCACCTTTGCACTTCTAGTTTCTGAATTTGTCCCCATTTAGAAACTAGTCTATCTTTTATTCCTTTTACCAAAGTGCATGACCATACACTTCCATACACTAGATTCCATCTGCCACTTCCTTGGTCACCTCTTTGGCCATTCTCCTAATCTGTCCAAGTCCTTCTGCAGAATCCTCTACCTATCGTTGTATCATCCACAAACTTGGCCACAAAGCCATCAATTCCGTCTTCCAAATCATGAATATATAATGTGAAAAGAAGCTGTCCTAACACCGGCCCCTACAGGACACCACTAGTCACTGACTGCTTTATCCCACTCTTTGCCTCCTGCCAGTCAGTGAATCTTCCATCCGTGCTAGTATCTTTCCTGTAATACCATGGTTTCTTTTCTTGTTTAGCGGCCTCATGTGCAGTACCTTGTCAAAGGCCTTCTGAAAATTCAAGTGAACAATATCCACTGACTCTCCTTTGTCAATCATGCCTGTTATTTCCACAAAGAATTCCAATTGATTCGTCAGGCAACATGCTGACTCGAAGCTGTTTTATACAGTGCCTCCAAGAATCCTGAAACCTCATCCTTAATAATGGACTCTAATATCTTGCCAACCTCTGAGGTCACTTCTTAAAGAGTGTAGTGCCATTTGCAGTTTTCCAGTCCTCTGGAACCATTCCAGAATCTAGTGATTCTTCAAAGATCATTGCTAATGCCTTCACAATCTCTTCAGCTACTTCTTTCAGAACCCTGGGATGTAGCCTATCTGGTCCAGATGACTTATCTACCTTCAGACCTTTCAAATTCCCAAGCACCTTCTCCTGAGTAATGGCAACAATATTCACTTCTGACCCCTGACGCTCTCAAATATTTGCCACTTTGCTGGTGTCTTCCACAGTGAAGACTAACAGAAAAACATTGATTTCCTCTGCCATTTCCTTGTCTCCCATTACAACCTGTCCAATGTCATTTTCCAGCATTTTCCAATATCAATCGTCACCCCTTCCTTACTCTACAAATCTGAGAAAACTTTTTGGTATCCTATTTTATATTATTGGCTAGCATACCTTCATATTTCATCTTTCCTCTCCTTACTGCTTTCTAGTTGTCTTCTGTTGTTTTTTCCTAATACTCTAACTTCCCAGTAATTTTTGTGATATTGGATGCCCTCTCTTTTGCTTTTAAGCTGTGTTTGATTTCTCTTATCAGCCACTGTTGCCTCATCTTTCCTTTACATAACTTCTTCATCTTTGGAATGTATCCACCCTGTACCTTCCAAATTGCACCCAAAGACTCGAGCCATTGTTGTTCTGCCATCATTCCTGCTCATGTGTGTCCCTTCCAATCAACTTTGGCCAGCTCCTCTCTCATGCCTCTGTTGTTCCCTTTACTCCACTATAGTGTTGATAGTATTAGTTTCTTCTTCTCAAAGTGCAGGGTGAATTCTATCATATTATGATTACTACCTCCTAAGGGTTCTTTTACCTTAAGTTCCCTAATCAAATCTGGTTCATTACACAACACCCAATCCAGAATTGCCCTTTTCCCTAGTGGGCTCAACCGCAAGCTGCTCTAAAAAGCCATTTCATAGGGATTCTGCAAATTCCTTTTCTTGGGATCCAGCAATAGACCCACCTCAACCATGTCAGCCTACGTGCCTGTCCTTTTGATACAATGCGCATCTATGGATGTTAACATCATACCTGCCAATTTCTAACAACACTACAAGATCATCTACCTTATTCCATATGTTGCCTGCATTCAAATATTACACCTTCCATCTTGCATTCAAGATTCAAGATTCAAGAACTTTATTGTCATTCTAACCATACATCAGCTCTGCAGGGCAGAATGAGACAGCGTTTCCCAGGAGCAGTGCAATCATATCATAACAAACGCAACACTAAATAATAAACATAACAATAAATAGTAAAGCACAACAACCGCATGTCAGTTAAAAACAAGTTATCAGTGTCCAGTGCAAGTTAAAAGTGTCCAAAGCAGTGTCAGGTAGAGCAGCTATTTAGCAGTCTGACTGCCTGTGGGAGGAAGCTGTTTAGTAGCCTTGTGGTTTTAGTTTTGATGCTCCTGTAATGTTAACCTGATGGCAGAAGAACAAACAGTTCATGGAGAGGGTGTGAGGGGTATTTAATGATGTACCGTATCTTCTGGAGGCATCGACTCTGAAAGAGGTCTTGGACAGAAGGTCGGGAGACCCCAATAACCTTCTCTGCTCCCCTAACCACCCTCTGCAAGGCTTTTTTGTCGGCAGCACTGCAGCTGGAGTATCAGCTTGTGATGCAAAAGGTCAGCACACTCTCAACCACATCTCTGTAGAATGTAGTTAAGATGTTAGTGGGGAGTGATGCTTGTTTAAGCTTCCTCAGAAAGTGCAATCTCTGCTGGGCTCGTTTCACAATCCCAGTGGTGTTCCTGAACCAGGTGAGATCACCCTTTTTAATTTTTCCCCCACGTTATCAGAAGTTAAATTCTTATTCCTTTCTAAACTTTTTGTCTTTTTATTTATTCTGGAGATTTTCATATCCTCTTCTGCACTCTGCTTCCCTTTTACATTATCCTCACTTTTCCAAATTGTTAAACTGGTGATCATACAATTTAGTTTAAAGGCACACTTCAACCCAATCCACGGATTGTTTCTTTGCCCCATCATTTGCCTATCCTTCCTTACAACCTCACTACAGACTTGTATAACAACTGCCCTATCTTCTGCTCTATCATTCCGGTTTCCATCCCCCTGCCAAATTAGTTTAAACTGTCCCCAACAGATCTAGCAAAACTGACTGCAGTTCGGGTTGTCCTTTTTGAGGGTATAAACCATCCCTTTAAGAAATAGAAATGGGAAGGCGATTGAGGGGTATTGGAGATGTGGATGGCCAGTCCAGATGCGGAAAAGATCAATTAGGTGCCTGAAAGGCAAATATTTGCATATGGAGAGAAAAATAATTATGTCCGAAACAAGAATCAAATGTCCCCCACAGATGTTTAGTGAAGAGACACTGTGAAACAGAACAACTATAAACGTAAATGTAGATAGAGATAATGATCAGTCGTGCTGATTTCTTCACTCAGAATCAATGTAAAAATTCAAGAAAATTAAGTGCAGCTTACATTGGGGACAATTAAATTTTCATAATCTTTTGTGCTTAAGAAAACATAAGAGTATTTTGGACCCCTTCCTGCCCAGAAATCTGGGGACATCTTGATAAATTATCAGTTACAGGGAGTTTCCACTAACCTCATATATACGTGGAAATCTCCAATAAAGTATCTAAAACTGAAACTGGGTCTTCATCCCTTAAAAATGCTAGGAGATTAATTTTATACTTACGTTGATTAAGAAGCTTACTATCTTACCTGACTATTGCCAGGAAATTAACTTGTGTGTTTTTGTATGTAATTTTTGGAAACTAAGATAAAGGTTATGGCAGATGGTTTGTGAAATACTGATTAAGAGTATTTCCTTCTTCAGCTTTAAAAACCACTGTCCACTTTCAGTTGTCATATCAATCTGATTGCCATCTATAGCTATATTAAGAAAAATGTATATATGTTGTCCTTATGTGCAAGTACCAAATATGTATTTTTTGGTAAATCCCTGTTTGCTCAGCTCAGAAAAACATTTTCTATTTCCCTCTTTGTGATTTTGGAAGAAGAAAGCATTTCTCATAATGAGTATAGTTTGCGCATGAGGTGGCACAGATTGGCAATTACACGTGAAGTGGAAACAGTTCTATTTTTATCATAAATAAATGCCTTTCAGTCTGATGCAGATAGGAAGGAGGGTCACAAAAGGTTTAGAACATTACAGCACAGGAATAGGCCCTTCAGCCCACTATGTTGCACTGTACCAGCTAAAAAGTAACTTCTTTCAGAACCCAAAAGCAAATCCCTCTCTCCTACCTGCACAAAGTCCATATCCCTCTATCTTCCTTAAAATCAACTGTCTATCTAAACATCTCTTAAAAGCCCCTAATGTATTTGCCTCTACCACCATATCAGGCAGCACATTCCAGGCATCCACCACTCTCTGAGTAAAAAAACTTACCGATCATATCCCCTTCAAACCTACCCCCTCTCACCTTCAATGCATGTATTAGACATTTCAACCCTGGGAAAAAGGTACTCCCCGTCTCTCTATATGAGGGGTGATTGATAAGTTTGTGGCCTAAGGTAGAAGGAGTCAATTTTAGAAAACCTAGCACATTTATTTTTCAACATTGTCCCCTCCTACACATACACACTTAGTCCAGCGGTCATGGAGCACATGGATCCCTTCTTTGTAGAAGTGGTCTACAGCAGGGGTGATTGATAAGTTCGTGACCTAAGGTAGAAGGAGATGAGTCAAAGAGTTGAACTGCACGTGCATGTAACGAGAGAGTCTTGGACCTCCAGGTGGTCCACAGCAGAGGTGATTGATAAGTTTGTGGCTTAAGGTAGAAGGAGATGAGTTTTACAGCTCTCGTTACATGCACGTGCAGTTCAGCGCTTTGAGTGAAAATGCAGAAAGTTTGAAGTTAATAACTACCTTGGGCCACAAACTTATCAATCACCCCATGCTGTGGACCACTTCTGGATGTCCAAGACACCAACTTCTACAAAGAAGGGATCCGTACGCTCCACGATCGCTGGACTAAGTGTGTAAATGTAGGAAAAATAAATGTGCTAGGTTTTCTAAAATTGACTCCTTCCACCTTAGGCCACGAACTTATCAATCACCCCTCGTCTATGTTTCTAATACTTGTACAAACCTTTATCAGCTCTCTCCTCAGCCTCCACCACTCCAGAGAACTAAACCCAAGTTTGTCCAGCTTCTCATGTTAGCACATGCCCTCTAAACCAGATAGCATCCTGGTAAAACTCCTCTGCACCCCCTCAGTCGCCTCAACATCCTTTCTATAATGGGATGACCAGAGCTGTATGCAATACTCTAAATGTAGCTGAACCAGAGTTCTATAAAGTTGCAACATAACCTCTTGACTTTTGAACTCAACACCTCGACTAATAAAAGCGAGCCTTCTTAACCTTCCAATTGACCTGTGTAGCCACGTTCCAGGAGCAATAAACTTGGACCCCAAGATCTCTCTGCTCAGCAATACTATAAAGGGTCTTGCCCTTATCAGTGTATTGGCTCCTTGCATTTGCCCCACCAAGGTGCAACACCTGACACTTATCTGGGTTAAACTCCATCTGTCATTTATCTGCAACTGACCTATATGGTGCTGTATTCTTTGCCACTCCTCTACAATATCCACAATTCCAGCAATCTTGGGTATCATCCACAAACTTACTAACCTACATTTATATACATCACGCACAGCAGAGGTTCCAGCACAGATCCTTGCCGAACACCACTAACTACAGACCTCCAGCTCAAATTTACTTCATATAAATTCAAAATAAATTTATTATTAATGTATATATATGTCATCAAACATTACATTGAGATTCATTTTCCAGCAGCCATTCACAGTGGATACAAAGAAACACAATAAAATCAATGAAAAACTACACACAACGAAGACTGACAAACAACTGTTTAGCAAAAGAAGATAAACTGTACAAATATAAAAATAATAATGATAACTACTGAACATGAGTTGTAGAGTATTTCAATAGGCACATTTAATGTCAGAGAATGTATACAATATCCATCCTGAAATTCTTTTTCTTCGCCAATATCCATGAAAACAGAGGAGTGCCCCATTTCACAGTGAACGGGAGACATAACAAACAGCTTGCTGGTTTATGATGTTAAAAGTCTGTGGCATCACTTTTTCCGAGCTCTGTGCCCAAAGAGTTGGCACCAAAAAGACGCAGATCTCTGGACACACAACCTCCGGCATCTAACAAGCTGCTCCTGATGTTCCGTGTTCTCCTGTGATGCTTCAGTCAGGGGCACCAGCCTAGACTCAGCATGTCCCCAGAGCTACAAAATCTGAAGGTGCGCTCATCTTCCAAGCCGCGCTCTTGGGATATCAAAAAGCAGCCAGTTGAGAGACCTTGAGAGCAGGTCCCTTTCCTGCAAAGAACCAAAGCTAAAGTGTAACTCCAGGCAGGGTCTTCCAAAGAGCCCCAGACTAGTCTTGAGAGGATGATAGTGTTGAATGCTGAGCTGTCATCAGTGAAGAGCATCCTGATGTATGCATCCCCACTGTCCAAACATTCCAGGGCTGAGTGACCTGTTGTTCTGCTGCGATGGGAGTTAAATTGGAACAGATTCAAGTTGATATGTTTCATGACCAACCTCAAAGTATTTCATCACAGTGTTATTTGATGATATAGTCTTTGAAGCAGGTTACCACATTCTTCTTAGGTGCCGGTATGATTGAAGCCTATTGGAAGCAGGTGAATGCCTCAGACTGCTGAAGCAAGAGTTTAAAGGTGTCAGTGAACACTTCAGCCAGTTGCTTAGCACAGTCATCAGTATTTCGCCAGGTACACCATCTGGACCAGTTGCTTTCCATACAATTACCCTCCAGAAGGACACTCTCTTATCAGCCTCAGAGACTGAAACTACTGGGATAAATGTATTGCCAACAAATTTGTTTTCAAAAATGACTGGCCCTCTGTTGGTCAGGGCCAACCATGGATATTGTGTCCTAGCTCTCCACGTGATACGCAAGCTGGTATGCAAGCCAGGGAAGTATGATATGGAGAGCAAGCAGCAGGCTACCCCTCTCCATGCAACTGATGAGTCCAAAGGGATGGCAGAGACTGATACAGTTTGGCACCAGCGGTGTCACCGCCATTGCCAGTCAGCATTGAACTCAACATTGGACTGCCTTGGGGATTCCGGCTCTGGATTTTTTCCTCGGGGTTTACATCTGAAGTCTTCCTCATGAGTGGGTATAGCTGCAAGGTCGAGGAGGTTTGAGATCAGAATTTTACTTCTTCTGGATGAGCTGCCAAGCACAGATGACAAGCCCATCTGCCCAAAGCGACTAGTTTTAAGGCACCAGTAACTCGCCTTTGCCTCTTCTTCTGTCAATAGAAACAATTCCTAATAAGCATATGTGAAGGGCAGAAGCTGGTCTTGGTTGTCAGAGGCTATTTCAGATGCCCACCATTGGAAGCAATTAATGGGTGGCGGGAGCTTATCCTCACTACCTCACCCAGCTATGACTACCTTTAAGGAACCAAAAATGTGTTTTTGATAAATGCATGCTTTTGTTGTCAAAAGTTGCCAGCAGGCCAGACCGGAGCAAGGATTATCTAAAGGTCTATGCTTTACTACAGGAACATATTGGTGATGAGCATATAATCACTGCGGCCTACACGGAAAAGGCTCTTTCTTGGTGGCATGTTCAATCAGAAGATGTGAAAGCCCTTCAAGACATCAGTCTTTTTCTCAAACATTTTCAGTGCTATGGAAGACATGCAGAGAGCATGCATCAGTTGAACATGCCTGCTAATATATCAATTATCACAGGTAAATTTCCCACTGAACTTAGAAAAGAATGGAGATCGGCGGTGCATGGGCTGCACAACTGTAAGGTTAATTTTGGGAATGCTGTTCACTTTATTGAAAGGCAAGTAAAGATTATTACACACCCAGTGTTTGGGAAAGTATGCAAAGCTACATTGCCGGCAGTAAGTAAGAGTGTGAACAAAACTGGGTCACAAATGAGTTCTCACGTTAAAGGAAGCCGCTCTGCCACTACATTGGAAAGTGAAACTGAGCCCAGAGCTGATGAAAAGGGTGCAGATTTGGAACAAGCCATAAATGAAGCGAATACTGCCCTGGTATCTATGGTCTTACGGAGGCTGGTGATCATGATTGTAAAATTCCTATAATGCCAGTTCAAGTGAAGTCTATGAAGAGTAACAAGACAGTGGTTACTTATGGTTTGCTAGATCAGAGAAGTACAGCAATGTTCTGCACAGAGAGCCTCATGAGCAAGCTCAAATTGACAGGAAAAGGAGCACGCATTTTCATATGCACAATAGGCCAAGAGAACAGTGTGAGTAGCTATGTATTTTTTTCAGAATCGGAAGTGGTTGGCTTGGACAGTGAAGGTTATTGTGAACTGCCTAACATCGATACACAGGAACGTATGCCTGTCCACAAAGGGAACATTCCCCGTCAGAGAGGAATGGTCTCACGTGAAGCATGTTTATTAGCTAGAACTTGATTCAGAAATTGAGCTGTTGATAGGGATGAATGTGTCTATGGTGAATGAGCTGTTGCAAGTGATTTGCAGTGTTAATGATGGGCCCCATGCAATCAGAACAATGCTAGGTTGGACTGTTAACTGGACTATTGAAAGGAGACCGTGATGGTAGAAAAGTCTATTTCCCGGCTAGAGCCGACAGTTAATGGGACTTCAGTTTTGCAATTGGATGAGCATACAATGCAGAGTGGCACTTCCATTGTATCCTGGATAGTGGACTGCCTGACTGGCACACCACAGTATGTGCTGCTTCAGAGCTGTGTGTCAGACATGGCTATAGGCAGCACAGTATTGGCTCCCTTCCTGTTTACCCTGTATACCTCTGACTTCAGATACCAAACTGCGTCATGTCCTCTGCAGAACTTCTCTGATGACTCAGCAATAATTCAGTGTATAAAGGGAGGATGAATACAGGGCCCTGGTGGAGGTTTTGTCAAATGGGGCCATATGAATCATCTGCAGCTCAACATCAGTAAGACAAAGAAGATGATGATGATGATGGACTTTAGGAAGACTAAGCCTGCACTGCTCCCCGTCACTGTTGGTGGTGAGGACGTGGATGCTGTGAGCACCTACAAGTACCCAGGAGTGCACCTGGATGACAGACTTGAGTGGAGCACCATCACAGAGGCTGTGTACAAGAAGGGCCAGAGTCACCTCTACTTCCTGAGGAGACTGAGGTCCTTTGGAGTGTGCAGGCTTCTCCTTCATATGTTCTACCAGTCTATTGTCGCCAGTATGATCTTCTATGCGGTAGTGTGCTAGGGCAATGACATCAGCATGGGTGTTGCCAGCAGGCTCAATAAACCAATTAGAAAGGCTGGCTCTATTATAGGAGTCAAGCTGGACACACTGGAGGCTGTGGTAGAACAAATGACCCTATGGAAAATCCTGGCAATTCTGGACAATATTTCTCACTCTCTACATGCCACCTTGGCCGAACAGAGGAGCACTTTTAGTAATGGACTAAGACAAATGCATTGCTCCAAAGAGCACTATATGAGGTCATTCTTACCCTCGGCCATTTGGCTCTATAATGAGTCACCCTATAGACAGGGAAGTGATGATCCTCTCCTGCTGGACTGTTAGTGGCAACTCATTTTCTATTCTTTCTACTTCTCCCTAATATTTATATCTGTGCACTTGTAATGCTACTGTGACACTGACATTTCCTTTGGGACCAATAAAGTATCTATATGTCTATCTCTGTGTAGTCACATTAGTGGGGGCATAGTATAAATAAAGGGGATAAGTTATGTATTCATGTTTATTTTGTGACAGTTTGTAGCTTGGGCCAGCAGAGGTCATATCTTTGCTGACTGCTGAAATAACACTTAATAATGCTTAATTGTATGTTTATTAATTGCTAATAAAAGATCGCAATAGGGAATTCAACTCTTTAGAGCAATCATTGGAACTGTGAGCAGGTAAAACAACTCTGAGGTTGCAGGCTGGTAGGAATTGTTTTGTTTTGATTTTGGATCAATTTTGCTGCTACAGCCTCTTTGGAGGAACATGGCCCATACCGTAGCAGGATTCTTGCAGCCTGAGATCATGAGGGAAGAGACTGCAGGGAGGGTCTTAGGACTGAAAAGTCAACTCTGGCTCTCTTCCCACAGATTCAGCTTGACCCAATGAGTATTTCCAACATTGTCTTTTATATTTCATACTTACCTGTACTTACTTCATTAGTCCAAATTTGTTACACCATTCAAACAAAAGGAACTACGTGACATATACCAGCCACTGGCCAGCAAAGCCCATTAGCGAAGTTTGGCTGAGCTCCATCTTCCAGCAGCAAGAACAAAACGCAGCTGATTCCTGGCTTGCAGAATGTAGGGCATGGGTGTGGAAGCCTGTAATGAACAGGCCTGTGCAGTGCCTTTAGCCAAAGTGTCTCTACAGAACTGCCAGCTGCAGTTCAGTCCATTCAGGAAGATTATGTTATGAAGATTAACATGGGATCATAAAACTGCAAAAAAAATAAGCAGAAACCATAAAAGGATGCTTAAAAAAAAACAGAGAGCGAAGTGAAGAGGCAAACAGGAGTAAATAGAGTAAACAAACAATGCAAATAAAGCAGACAGTAAGGGCTTCTACAAGTATGGGACAGGGCAATGAGTAAATGCAAAAATGCATACTGATTCTTTAGAGAATGATTGGGGCAATCCCTTTATTACATGAGGAATGCAACACAAATGCAGGGAAGCCTTGCAGTGGGGCATCTAATAGTAGAAAATCAAGAGGGAAAGGGGAAGTAACTTTAAGAAAAGTCCTATCACAAAAGAAAAGTTAACAGTCAATCAATAGGACTAAAGAATGTGAAATCTGTGATCCTTGTGTAAGGGACTGCAAACATAGCAGCAGCAGGGCTTGTGATCTTCCAAAACTTTCCAGATTTTGGAAAGAACCCAGCTGGCTCGAAAACTGCAAATGAAGTATATTCATACTCAAAGAAAGAGGAAGATAGAAATCAGGAAAGTACACATCATCTGTAATTGAGAAATGCTGGAATTCATTATGAATGAAGAGCAGATGATTTTGAAAAGCATAGTATAATTAAACAAGTTCAATGTTCAAAGTAAATTTGTTGTCGAAGTACATATACAGTATGTCACCGTATACCGCCTTGAGATTCATTTTCTTGCAGGCATTCACAATGGAGCAGATAAATCAAGTCAAGTCGCTTTTATTGTCATTTCAACCATAACTGCTTCTACAGTACATAGTAAAAATGAGACAACGTTCCTCCAGAACCATGGTGCTACATGAAACAACACAAAACTACATTAGACTTCAGAGCTACACAGGACTACATAAAGTGTACAAAACTGTGCAAGACAGTACAATAATTAATAAACAAGACAATAGGCACAGTAAAGGGTAAATTACAATAAATAATAAATTATGTAAATATAAATGTACAGTTGAGTGTGGTGTGTGTGTGTGCAAGTTGGTGTCAGACTAAACTCTGGGTATTGAGGAGTCTAATGGCTTGGGGGGAAGAAACTGTTGCACAGTCTGGTCATGAGAGCTGGCAGGAGGGAGAGGAGTTTGTGTGAGGGGTGCGTGGGGTCCTTCACAATGCTGTTAGCTTTGTGGATGCAGCATGTGGTGTAAATGTCTGTAATGTGGGAAGAGAGACCCCAATGATCTTCTCAGCTGACCTCACTATCCGCTGCAGGGTCTTGCGATCCGAGACGGTGCAATTTCCGAACCAGGCAGTGATGCAGCTGCTCAGGATACTCTCGATACAAATACAATAGAATCAATGAAAAACTACACAGAAGGACTGACAACCAATGTGCAAAAGAAGATAATCTGTACAAATACAAAAGTAGTTAATAGATAGATAGATAACTAAATAAATAAACAGATGCATAGATAGATAAATACATACATACATACATACATACATACATACATACATACATACATACATACATACTCAGAACATAAGTTGTAGAATCAGTTCAGAACTGAGGTGGATGAAGTTATCCATGCTGGTTTAGGAACCTAAATGCAAAAGGGTAATAACTGTCCCTGAAGCTGGTGCTATAGGACCTAGGTGCCTGTATCTCCTTCCCAATGGCAGCAGAGAGAAGAGAGTATGGTCTGGATAGTGGCGATAGTGGAGGCTCTTAATAATGATGCTGCTTTCTTGTGGCAGCAGTCCTTGTAGATGTGCTCAGTGGTGGGGAGGACTTTGCCTGTGATGGACTGGGCTGCATCCACCACTTTTTACAGGCTTTTCCGTTCCTGGGCTTTGGTGTTTCCCTACAAGGCCATAATGCAACCAGCTACAAACAATGTTTCATGAAATAGAAACTGTGTTTGATAATTTTCTTTATGACATTCATTGATAAAAGGAATTCAGTGGATACCACATAAAAGGGTATGACACAAGCTAAGAGATCATATCATTGTGAGTGACATTCAGCATAGAGAGACTTTTGGCCAGTTGACAGAAGACAGAGTTGTGATAAATGAGTTCTTACAGATAACAAGTTGTAACTAGTTGAACAACACATGGATGACAACTATTTACATCAGTTGCTCCCCCCTTTTAACCTGCACCAGGCCCTGTTTGTTTCTTTTTCCCTTCCCCACCACATTTCTTCTGCCTATCACCACACACAAAGCCTAATCTGTCTCCTATCCACCTTCCTACCACCGATTCCATCTGCCCACCATCACTCCCTTACTTGTTTCCACTCATTATCTTCCCTTCCTACCAGATTCCAAAATCTGCAGCCCTCGTAGTGTCCATTTATGGCCATGTAGCCTCTGTCTCTGTCTCCACCCCCCCCCCCCCCCCCATTCAACTCCCGCTTCATCTGGTTCCATCTACAGCTTGTCATCTTCTACTTCACCCCTCCATCTTACACCTTCATACTGACAATCTTCCCTCTCAATCTTGATGAAGGATCCTGACCTAAAGCATCAACTATCCCTCTGCCTCCATAGAGGCTGCCTGACCCTTTGAATTCTTTCCGCAATGTTTTTTTTTTGCTACAAGAATGAGTTAGCTGAAAAGACTAAGAAGAGTCAGCATCATATTTGCTGGTATCCAAGAAGGCAAGTTGTGAAAAGATCACAGGAATCTCAAGGATATACAATATCATAAAACTTTAATAATAATACCATATAGGCCAAACTCAAGTTGGAGGTGCAACACCTCATATACCGTCTGGGTAGTCTCCAGCCCCTTGGTATGAACATCGAATTCTCCAACTTTCGGTAATTCCCTCCCTCTCCTTTCCCCCATCCCACTTTCACTCTGCCTCCTCTTCCAGCTGCCTATCACCTCTCTCATGATTCTGCCTCCTTCTACTACCCATAATGCTTTCCCCTTACATTCCTTCTTCACCTTTCCTGCCTATCCCCTCCCTGCTTAGGAAGTCATTCCTACCTGTGGCCATCAAACTTTATAACTCCTCCCTCAGAGTGTCAGACACCCTGTGCCAATAGGCTGGTCCTGGACTTATTTCCACTTGGCATGATTAACTTATTATTTAATTATTTATGGTTTTATATTGCTATATTTCGTCACTATTCTTGGTTGGTGCGGCTGTAACGAAACCCAATTTCCCTCAGGATCAATAAAGTATGTCTGTCTGTTACCCTCCTCCACCCCTTGATCTTTCCTCTGATTGGTTTTTCACCTGGCACCTTCCACCCTTCCCCCCACCTTCTTTATAGGGCCCTTGCCCCTTCCTTCTTCAGTCCTGACGAAAGGTCTCGGCCCGAAACGTTGACTGCTCATTTCAACGGATGCTGCCTGACCTGCTGAGTTCATCCAGCTTGTTTGTACATGTTGACCATATCTGATTGTTTGGAGTTTAGAGAAACGAAAGCTAATTTCACTGAATAAGGTAATTTTTTGAGGGGATTTTACAAGATAGTTTCTGAGAAGATACTTCTCTTGGTTGGGGAATTTAACATTAGGAGGCATCATTGCAGAACAAGGGGTTGTCCATTTAAGCAACACCAAATGCTGGTGGAACCCAGCAGGCCAGGCAGCATCTATAGGAAGAAGTACAGTTGGCATTTCGGGCCGAGACCCTTCGTCAAGACTAACTGAAAGAAAAGATAGTACAAGATTTGAAAGTGGGAGGGGAGGGGGAGATCTGAAATGATAGGAGAAGACAAGACGGGGAGAGATGAAGCTAAGAGCTGGAAGGTTGATTGGCAAAAGGGATACACAGCCGGAGAAGGGAAAGGATCATGGGACAAGAGGCCTAGGGAGAAAGAAAGGGGGAGGGGAGCACCAGAGGGAGATGGAGAGCAGGCAAGGAGTGACTGTGAGAGGGGAGAGAGAGAAAAAAGAGAGAAAAGATGAAAAAAAGGAAAAAACAATAAACAAGCAAACAAACAAATAAATAAAAAAGGGGAGGGTACCTCACCCCTTAGCTATCTCTCTATCTATTTATTTATTATGTTTTCCTTTTTTCTTCTTTACTCTCTCTCTGCCCCTCTCACAATCACTCCTTGCCTGTTCTCCATCTCCCTCTGGTGCTCCCCTCCCCCTTTCTTTCCCCTTAGGCCTCCCATCCCATGATCCTTTCCCTTCCCCACCTCCTCTCTCACTCGGCTTCACCTATCATCGGCCAGCGTGTACTCCTTCCCCTCCCATCCCCTCCTTATTCAGGATTCTTCCCCCTTCCTTCCCAGGCTCGATGAAGCCTGAATTATCATCTCTTTACTCCACTCCTCTCCTGGCCTGCTGAGTTGCCCCAGCACTTTGAGTAGGGTTACATATTTCTGACTATTGTCAGGAGATCCTGGAGTAGCCAGAAAGGAAGAAGTGCTTTGCTTGAGACTCATCGTGATCCGTTACTCCTTGGTCAGTTTCCATTGTTCCAATATTCCTCCTACCCCATCAAAGGCAATTATCTGTGCCATTACAGGTGGTTTTCTCTCCTTTATTTTGTGCAGGTGGGTTTCTACTCCTCCTCACTCCATTACAACTAGACTCCTGCCCTCACCTTGGGATTCACTTATATTTCTACATTTATTGTAGAGGCAAGGTGCTCCAAGCTCCACCTACCCACAGCAGTACAGCAAGAGATCAGACAGGGAGTCCTGCAAATAGGGGGGAGGGAAGGGGCTTTCTGATGATCCATTGGATGGGGAAACCCAAAATGTCCAGAGTTCTATAGTATTGTTCCCTCCTTCAGTTTAAAACTGCTAATTAAGAAAGGTGCATTGCTTCTTCTAACACGTAAAACTTCCACTGGAATTTTATTTCCTGCTGTGAATGAAGTGTATGTATTCGTTTCGCAACCAGACTTGGCTTGCTCCGTGGGTAAAGCTCCGCGGTGCTTTAAGGATTTTTCTAATGGGCTGATGTAGCCAAAGCTCTCAGATGACTATTTATGGAAAATACAATCACTTATTTTTTTATGGAGAATCTTCTCCGATCACAAGTAGGTGGCTACAACTACAGTTGTAAATTGTCCGCTCTCCGCGGCGCTTTTAACCCCTGCTATTAGTCGGTTGATTTCGTCGATGGGCTAAGTGTGGCTGTTGCTCTTCCAATTTAGGTAAGACCGCTTGCTTAAGGATCCTATAACGAGGAAAAGCGTGCAACATTGAAATATGTTTTTTTTTCAGTGTTGGATACGGAGAGGATCGTTCAAGATAGCTGCCCTCGTATAACTCGAATTGTGCAACTACTGAATTCCGCAGCCTGCACATTCTTTGCACTACAATGGCTAAATAAGGAAGAGAATGTCAGAAATGATTTTAATTCCTTGGATTTTGTTTACGGATTAAGTCATCAGCGTTGATGCATTCCTTATATGATGCATATGGGAAGGAGATTATTTTAACCTGGGCATTATACTCTTAAGAGGAAGACCGACGCTCTCACTTTAGCGAGAAATTTTAGCTGTATTGTGTAATCGCCACATCTACTGTATAGTCCCAAGAAAAGTTAAACGTATTTTCAAATATCAAATTGTTCCAAAGAAAAGTCCACGGAAAAGTTATATTCACGCAAAGAAGTAAATTTTAGAAGTAGTTAATTTGAGTGATGTCAATGAATGGGCGATCAGACAGACCAGTTTGGAGATTTGTGTTTCATTTTGTATAAATATTCAATTTACATGTTTTAAACCAGTTCTGTGGTTGTGTGTGTGTGCTCCTGTATGTGTACGTGTGTGTGTGTGTGTGTGTGTGTGTGTGTGTGTGTGTGTGTGTACGTGTGTGTGTACGTGTGTGTGTGTGTACGTGTGTGTGTGTGTGTGTGTGTGTGTGTACGTGTACGTGTGTGTGTACGTGTGTGTGTACGTGTGCGTTTGTGTGTGTGTACGTGTGTACGTGTGTGTACGTGTGTGTGTGTGTGTGTGTGTGCGTTTGTGTGTGTGTGTGTGTGTGTGTGTGTGTGTGTGTGTGTGTGTGTGTGTGTGTGTGTTTGTGTCATACTTCCCTGGTCAGACACTGAAAAAACAAAACCACGGCACCGGGCAGTTTTGGAGACACGTCAACGAACTATTTTTTCACCTATTCCGAACTGCAGAACGCTTAGAGCCTAGAGTCGCACTATGCGGCTGCCCTGGCGCTGCACAGCTCTGCCGAATGATCCCATACAGGGATATGTTTAAACTAACACAAACAGATTACACATGGTCTATAGGATGTCTGAGTAAACCGCCGTACCCTGCCGCTTATTTTACCCAAGATGGGATGGCGATCATAACCAAAGAGGCATCCCAGCCAGAAAGGGAGTGCCCAACACTCCTCCTAGTTATTGGAAATAACAGTTCACACACACACACACACATTGAAAGATCTCCGACAAAATCAGTTGCAACCGAGTGAATATTCGGAGAGTGACAGATACAAATGAATTGTCTGTTTTTTTTAGATCGCACATACCGCTGAAACCGACGCAGGAAAAGAACTGGCTTACTCTAGCCCGGGTTAACCATCCAAATAAGGCGAACGCTGACATGTAACGGGGCGGTCAGCATCACAGGGCGCAAGGCTTCATCCAGCTGTTACTGGAAATCTACGCCCAGCCTCAATCGGCAGGGAACCTTTAAAATGCCATGGAAATTCCTCCCAGGATTTTAAAGCGCATGGTAAAGTATCTCCGCCGGAGATCTAAGGAAAAGCAGAATTCAGCAGATGCCGGAATTCAGAAATAAAATAAGAGAATACTGGAAATACTCAGCTGACCAGGCAGCGTCTGTGGGATGAGGAGCGGAGGTAGCATTAACAGGGAGGGAATATGGACGTAAGAAAAGGAATACCTCTGAAGGCACGTTTACAAGCTGTCACAATCCTCACTCAGTGGCACCAGAACTGTTTTCTCACACCTCTTTCAGATCCCTCCTCATATCACAAACTTGCCCATTATGCTCCCTGCCCCACCCTCTTCTCTGCATCTTAAAAGATGTTTCAATTTCATCCGTGCTCACCCAGTCTTCCCAACGCCTTAACAATGATAGAGTTCCTCTTGTCCTTACCTACCACCCCATAAGCATCCATATCTACTGCATTGTCCTCTGCAACCTCCACCATCTCCAAAGGGACCCTACCACCAAACGTATCTTTACCTCCTTTCCCCCTCCACTTTCTGCAGAGATCACTCCCTCCGTGATTCCCTTGTTCATTCGTCCCTCCCCACTAACCTCCCTTCTGGCACGTATCCTTGCGAGTGGCCTAAGTGCTACACCTGCCCACTCACCTCCTCCCTTAACTCCATTCGGGGCCCAAACAGTTTTTGCAGATGAGGCAACACTTCACCTGCAAATCTTCCGGCGATCCCTATGTGGCCTCCTCTACCTTGGTAAGAACCATCGTAAATTGGGGGGCCAAGATGAGATCACCCTCAGGGTGCAGGAGCAACACCTTATATTCAGTCTGTGTAGCCTCCAACCTGATGGCATCAACATCGATTTCCCCTTCCGGTAAACAAATTTCCCCTGCACTGCTTCCTCAATTCAGCACGCTGATCTTCTACCTCTTCTCACCTGGCTATCACCTCCCTCTGAGTCCCCTCCTCCTTCACTTTCTCCTGTGGTCCACTCTCCGGTCCTATCAGCTTCCTTTCCCTCCAGCATTTTTTCCTTTCCCTGTCACCTTCTGGCTATCCTCCTTCCCCTCCCCCAACCCACCTTTTCATTCTGGCGTCCTCCCGCTTCCATTCCAATCTTGAAGGAGTGTCTTGTCCTGAAACATCAACTGTTTATTCATTTCCATAGATGCTACTTGACCTGCTGAGTTCCTCCAACATTTTGTGTGTGTTGCTTTGGATTTCCAGCATCTGCAGACTTTCTTGTATTTATGTTTAATTTATAACTTTTTTGGTTATGATGAAAATTCATCAGCCTGAAAACTTAACTTTGTTTCTCCTTACACTGAGGCTACCTGATCTGCTGAGAGTTTCTACGATTTTCTGTTTTCACATTAAACTATTCCTGCTTTAAATAAGCTTTAGAATATTTCATTAAACCTGGTTTAATTCCTGAATATAATCCATATGTTGAATTCATTCTGCCTATAATGAGTTAAGGATATGGGTTTCCTAAGAAGTTAATTCTAATTCAGTATAGAATCCAAATTTAGGAGACATTTAAGGGACCTTTAAGAGACTTTTAGACAGGCAGATGGATAAAATAAAAATGGAGGACTGTGTGAGAGGGAAGGCTTGGATTAATCTTGGATTAGGTTAAAGAGTTAGTCACACTTGGGGTATTATGCACGGCTCTAGTTACTGCACTATAGGAAGGATGTGATTGCATTGGAGGATCAACAGCATGAATTGGAGGACTTGGGTCATGTGGGAAGATTTGATAGGCAGAGCTTGTTTACCCTGGAACAAAGGAGGCTGAGGAGTGACCTGTTAGAAATATATAAGATTATGATAAGATCAATTGTCAAAATCTTTTCCCCACGGCTGTGGTATCAAAAACATCAGGGCATAGGTTTAAAGTGAGAGGAAGAGATTTTAAAGGGGATCTGGGAGGTAAGTTTTTTACAGAGTGGTTGACATCTGGAATGCGTTGTAGAGGAGGTGATGGTATCAGCTACAATCATTATGTTTAAGGAACATTTGGCAGGTGCATAAATAGGCCGGCCATCAAATCATACGCTCCTAATTTCATCCAATAGGATTGATGCAAATGGGCTAAAAGGTCCGCATGCACATGGTGAGCCAAAGGTAACCCATTTCTGTGCAGTGCTCTTTAACGCAATGTTCTAAAAGGTCCACTGCTCTGGCCTATTGGATTGGTTTTCCAAACTTGTGCTGAACTGCAAAAGTATTTTCCTTTTGAAGAAGCAGTATAAATCTTCCTCTACACTTTGTCTCTGACATCATTGTTTTGCAGCCAAACACAGCATCTGCTGTGGAAGTTTGGAATTGCTGATTGGAGTTTGGACAGTTCTTCACTCAACAGCCTATTTGGATAAGTCTCGGTCATCCCTTCTCCTTTTTTGGTCTATTCTGTGACTCAGTCTAACTAGTGAACATTGATCCATATTGAAAATCTACACTACAACTAGCTACCTTGGCAAATAAATAAATACTACTTCAAATAAAACTAAAATGGTTCTGTGTTACTGTGTTATATGTGATATTGGTTGGCTCCTTAAGGTCGTTATAGCTGGGGGTGGTAATGGGGACAAGCTCCCACTGCCTATTAAATGCTTCCAATGGTGCATGTCTCAAATAGCCTCCGACAACCAAGTCCAGCTCCTGGCCTTCACATATGACTTAGCTACTAAGCCCAGTCGCTTCGGGCAGATGTGTCTCATCAGCTGTAGTTGGCAGCTCACCTAGGAGAAGGAAAACTCTGATCTCAAACCTCTGGTGCCTTGCAGCTATACTCATTCATGGGGAAGGCTTTGGGAGTAAACCCCAAGGGGAAAATCTAGGGCTGGTGTCCCTAAAACAGTTGAGTTCAATGCTGAATGACAATTCCTATGATGCTGCTGGTGCCACACTGTATTGGTGTCTGTCTGCCATTCCTTTGGGTTTATCAGATACGTGGAGAGGGGGAGCTTGCTACATGGCCGACAGTTTGCTCTCCATGTTGCACTGCCTAGGCTTGCGTATCTAGACAGCTAGGACACAACATTTGTGGTCAATCCTGAGCAATGGAGGCCTCACTGTGATATTGGTTGTGAACAATAATTGTTACTTGAAAGATGACATCATTTGAAGGAAGGTTGGCATGGATGCATTTGGCTGAAGACATGTTTCTATGCTGTGCGACTCTGTGACTAGGCTTTAGCCAGACCAATGTGCATCTTTCAGCTGGTCATTGCAGTCAATATTTCTCTCAGTGGGGACGACCCATAGAACACAAATCCACTGTTATACACCTGCTCAAGATGACCCATGAGAGAAAAAATGCATCACTTTTCAGATTTTCCAAACAAAAGTTCATTCCAGAAAGTTAGATGATGGTTTTGTTCTGCTGTGCCTCCCCTGATGGCTGGATGGGATGCTGCTAAAATGCTGACGATACATGAATGCTTCGCCACCACACAAGCAATGCCATCATGCTTGTTGAAAGTTCTAACAATGAGGCATTCTGCAAAATTGGCTTGATAATCAGCTCTGAGACCATCTACATGATCTGCAACACAGAGGGGCCTCAAGGATGTTCTATTCAGAAGACCATTATCTGATGGCTTATGGTCAAAGGTGGAGATACAAGGGAAAGCAGATGCTGGAATCTGGAGCAACCTACGAAACACTAGAGGATCTCAGCAGGTTAGGGTGGCATCTATGAAGGGAGATGGGCAATCAACACTTTGGGTCAAGAACGTCTACCTGGACTGAAAGATAAAGGAGAGGTATGGAAACATGATCCACAGCCTCAAAAGGTGATGAAAAGTAGATCTATCTCCAACCTAAGACTTGCAGAGGCCACTTCTTGTCCTTATCAAGGTAAAATGTAAACATCCGATCCATCATAAGTCTTATTGCCTTGCCTTATTTAAATTTTCTCTGGCTCCCCTTGTTTCTGCTGCACAAGCCCACCAACCTTAAACTTACATTAATAGTGTCCATTTTATTTCCACCATTCACTGGGATATTCTGAGGCCACACTGGTTCATTAAAACAGTATGTAGGACAATTGGGCTCATATTTCAGTGGATATACTGATGCTTCCCAACCATCCAAAAATTGGTACATACAAATTTTGTTGTGCTCAATATTTTCCTTTGGACATTTATATTGGTGAAATATTGAGGGGAATGAAGACCTTTTACCTGTACATGTTATGTACACAGAAACCATGCAATTTATATTTTATTTATTAATTATTTTATTTTTTGCTCCAAACTTGTTGCATTTCTAGTTTTAAGTTAATCCTTTTGACCCAATTATTTAACCCACATATGAAGCAAATTAGACTCTGGAAAGCATACATTTCTTAAGATAAAGCAACAAGTTCCAGTTACTGCAAAATCAAAATATTACAGATGCCATAAATTTTAATTAGGAACAGAGAATGATGAAAATACTCAGTTCTATAGTGAGTGAAACAGATATGACATTTCAGCTCATTGATTCTAATCCACTCTCCATAAATACTGCCTGATTCACTCTACAACTGCAGTTACTTTAGTACCCTTTTCACTTCTCAGCCATTCAAAATTATGAAATAATTTTCAGATTTTTTTTGTGTGTGGGTGATGCACCATCAATAACTCTGAGACGTGGGTTAAGGTAGGCTTTTATTGGCTGGAAGAAAGCACAAGCAGCAAGCGACCACCACACAACATCCTGGAGACTGAGGGAGGAGCAGTGCCTCCAATCGCCTTTATACCGGGGTCTGTGGGAGGAGCCACAGGAGCAGTCAGTGGGGGGTGGGGGGGGGGTGCGTGTCCAGACAGGTATATGTAGTTCACCACAGTGGGACTATGCACTTTGTGTTAACTTGGCAAATTAAGATTAAAAACTGTATGCCAGAAGTGCAGTGAGATGGAATAATGCTGACAACTGCAGGCATTGCTAACTGAGTGCAGGAAACACCTCAATTCATAGGTGAGTAACTTATTATCTTAGTAACTCGAATGTATGAATTTTTCAATTAATTAAGTGCAGGGTTTTGACCTGAGATGCTGACAATTTCTTCGCTTTCTTTCCCTGACCCAACACACAGATGCTGCTCAACTGACTGAGTTCCTCTGCTGGTCATGCAGCATCTATGGAGGGAAATACACCATTAACTTTTCATACCAAGACTCTTCATCCACTCTGTCCACTCCACCTTCATTCTATCTCCATAATGCTCAACATATTTTGCTTATGTTATAGTATTTTATTTTATTAATCCTATCTTATTTTAATTTGCAGCAGTTTACCAAGCAGGAATTTTTCACATGAACACAATGCTTAACTCCGTTTTACCTGATCTGTCAACATGTTACATCAGGCACTCTTTGCTCCCTGCAGCTGGCAATTTGCTAAAACAAATATTTCACGATGCAATCTTGGCTGCAAAAATGGAGTCTGAACATAATTGACTCATAATAACTAGTAGGCAACAACACAGAATGAAACATGACAGATGTTAGAATTTATTTGACCATTTTAGTGCTTTAGTACCAATGATTTTTGTGAATGAAAACATCCAGCCTAGCTCTTGTGAAAGACTGTAATGGTGTAGAATCATTTGGTCCTAGAGTGAACAAGTTGTACAGCTCAGAAATGGGCCCTTTGGCCAACTGCATTAATGGCAACCTTTTTGCCAGTCTGCACCAATTACATTTGTCTTTATTAGTACCCTACCTTCCTATGCCTTGTCAAGTTTAGTGTCTGCTTTAACATCTCTTAAATGTAACAAAAATATCTGATTCCACCACCTCCTCAAGAAGTACATTCCAGATCCAACCATTCTCTCCATAAAAATAGTCCCCCTCAGATCCCCACTAAAACTTCCTCTCACCTTAAACCTATGCCATTTTGTTTCTGCTACCTCTACCAAGGTGAAAAGACTTTGACTACCTACTATGTCCCTTAAAAAATTAAGTATTTCTATCAGGTCATCCCTCAGGCTCATTTTCTCCATAGAAAACAAATCGAGCCTATCAAATTCGCTCCATAACTAAAATATTTCAATCCAGGCAACATCCTAGTGAATCTCCTCTGCATTCTCTCCAGCACAGTCACATCACTCCTATAGTGAGAGAACAAGGACAGCACATAGTACTCTAAGTTGCCTGAGATATGTTTTGTAAAATTGCAACATCCCAAATCTTATATTCCATGTTCTAACCTATAAAGGCAAGCATGCCACAAGACTTCACAATTTTCACAGATAGATGGGATTGTAAAGAGAACTTTTGGCATATTGTTCAAAATAAATCAAAGTATTGACTACAGGAGTTGGTATGTTATGTTGAAGATAAGATGTTGATATATAAGATGTTGATTTGGAGTATTGTGTGCACCTACTTACAGGAAAGTTGTCAATAAGATTAAAAAAGACTGCAGAGAAAACTTACAAGAATGTTACCAGGACTTGAGGACCTGAGTTATAGGGAAAGGTTGAATAGATTAGAACTTTATTTCCTAGAACATAGGAGAATGAGGGGAGATTTAATAGAGTTATACAAATATATGAGTGGTATAGATGGGGTAAATTCAAGTGGGCTTTTTCCACTGAAGTTGGATGAGACTAGGACTAGAGGTTATGGATTAAGTGTGAAAGGTGAAAGGCTTAAGGAGAACATAAGGCAGAACTTCCTCACTCAGAAGCTGGTGAATGCGATTTTGATTTCAGTATTTAAGAGAAACTTGGATAGGTACATGGATGGTAAGCATATGGAGGTCTGTAGTCTGGTGTAGTTTGATGGGACTAGGAAGAATAATAGTTTGGCACATATTAGATGGGCTGAAAGACATGATTCTGTGTTGTAGTGTTCTGTGACTATATGATTGCATGACTTCCTCACCTCTGAAACTATGCACCTGAATTCTAAGATCTCTGTTCATCAACATTCCTTAGCACACAACTATTGTCCTATCCCTCTTCGATTTCCCAAAGTGCGTCACTTTCCACTGATCAGGATTGTTCCATCCAGCAATGCTCTGCCCAACTTTCCATTTCAACTTTATCCTCCTGTAGCCTTGAACAACCTTCTCTAGTTTTCCACAATGCCACTAACTTTCATGTCATCTGCAAACTTACTAATCAAGAAGAAATTCACAACGTTTTCATTGCATCTTGCTTCAAGGTAGTTTATTCTTTATTGTGTCTCTTACTCTCTAATTAGAAATTATGGTGTATTTATAATTGTCCAACTCATTTCGTGGTCCCCTGAAGTCAGTCAGCCACACCCACAATGGTTTGAAAACTCTAGAATAGAATGAAAGGACTCAGGTTAACCAATAATTCTCCACTATCAATCTAAGCACAGACCTGACTTCTGAATAGAGATACTTTGCAACTTTTCTCTGGGAAGTGTCAAAAACACAAGTGAATCAAGATGTATCAAACCTTTTCCAGCCATCTTGACAAGAGCCATTCTTTTTTTTTTTGAGTTTTCATTTTGTAGGCAAGTTAATGATGAGTTACAAAAGAATGGATGTGATTCCGCCCCTCTCTGTACCGGGTGAACAGAACTTACTTATTGGGCCCACAGTTCCCAAATTTCCTTAAAAAGGTATCGGTCACTTTATGCTTTGAACAGAGAGCCAGCAGAATGTAACAGCTCTTCAGGGTTTTCTCAGTATTACTGATCCTTTCACATTCTTAATTTATCCAATCCTAAATAATTCAAAACAAAAACCAGCACAATATTGATTTATTTTCTGCAGGACAAAGAGAGGTTTGATCTGCTAAACCAAGGAGTGGGAGAGATCTCTTATAGAAATACATGCCAAGATTAGAATGACTTCAGAGGCATTAGTATAAAGGGTAATTGGAAATGATTCATCCATGCAGACAGTTATTAAAACACTGAGTGCTTTGTCACAAAGTGTAATTGAGATTTGAGAGTTAAACCACAGACACCAGCATGTCACAAAGAAAGGGACCATGTTCAAGGTAAATTGGGATGAGAACTAAATGCTAGCTATTCCAGTCAAACACATCCAGGGAGCTAAATTTAAAATTAATGCTCAGAATGTAGATATTTTTGGAGAATCTTTCTCCAGTTTTTAATGAGAATAATTGTTAAGCAATAAAAATATAAGAAACTGGAGTGTGAATGAGGAGAGTGAAGAGGACGTAGAACACAGAACATTTGCAGCACAGCTCTCTGTGGAAAAAGTACTTGCAATGCACATCCCACTTAAGATTTCCCCTCTCATCTTAAAGCAATGATGTGCAGGATTAATTTAGCAAAGAGCTAATAGAAGCACAATTGCATCAATATTTACAGAAAGGTGCCAAGGAATGGGTGTAGATTCAAACTCAGGCTTCACAAAAGGATCCTTTTAAGAAGCAGCTGAGGGGCAAGAAATGGTTTATGACAGGTCAGAAAGACTCAAGAGACTAAATAGCAAAAAAATGTAAAAGGATAGGGTGAAATATAATAGTAAAGAGATTAGTGAACAGCAGCAGGTCAGTTTTCAGGAGCTGTAAATGCCTGAAGCTGAAGAATTATCTGAAATTATCAGAAGGAAAAGAATCTGGAAATGTGGGGCAGAATAGCAGGTTATCGGAAATTGTTAGCACTGAAGATGGACAAAATATGCCCAGTCACAAGACAAGGTGCTGTTCCTGGAACTTACTTCCACCTTAGTTGGAACAGGGTTGGAGCCTGAGGGCAGGGAGGTAAGATGGGGAATTACAATCAATGAGAAGTTTCAGATCCTGATTGCAAACTGAATGGAAGTGTCTGTAAAATGGTTTTCTAAAGCAGGTTGGTATCAACCATACAGTCTCCTTCCATTAAAATAGGGAATAGGCCACTTCTATGTTAATTGCATCCAGGTTTGAAATATTACTTCCTCCGGTTATTACAATGTCTCACTGAATAGACTTTCTGCTTCCTCTGCTGCATCTCTAGGTACCAATGTCCTAAAATGTTCTGAAGTAAGATCATAGGTGTTGTGTAATTAATATTTCAATAGTATGAAATAGTATATATATATTTCATTCCTTTGTCGGAATGATTGAAACTGCTCCCCCCCCCCCCCCCACAACAAACTGTAGTCCATTGTCACTGACTAAGTTTTCTGGAGCAAAAAGGAATGAAATAGTATGAATATAGTTCAATTGTTTGATTAACCATTCATGTTTGCTTAAATAATTAATTTTGGATTATATGCAAAAATCATGCTACCACATGATTGATAAATGAATGACTCACTTAAAGTAAACATGAAGTTAGACCTGCATTTCAAATTATTTCAATATTTTGAAGGTACAAAACATAATATGGGCGACTAGCATGGGATTCAAACTCAAGATCGCCTGTTTGCCCTTGGAAAAGGAAGTATCAGAAAAATTTACTAAAAAAAATGTTCCCCTTGACGTGTTCTCCCTAACGCAAATTGAAAGTCTCCCTATTACGGCAGAGATGATCCAAAGGAAAATCAGAAAAGACTCCACACTGTCTCTGGTCTACATGGTCTCCCATAATGGCTGAAATGTGCAATAAAAGCTTCAGTTTCCCTATTTTTACCAGCACCAAGGTGAACTTGCCCTTGACAGAGGTTGCCTTACGTGGGGATAACGGGTGGTTATAACATCCAAGCTGAGAGCTAAAGTGTTGAAAGAGCTACACGCCAGTCATCTAGGTGTGGTTAAAATGAAAGCATTGGCTTGAATCTTTGTCTGGTGGCCTGGGATAGATTAGCAGATCGAGCAGCTCACCACGCACAGTTCAGGATGCCAACATGTCCAGAAGATGCCAAGAGCAGCACCTCTCCATCCCAAGGAATGGCCTGCACTGTCCTTGCAGAGGATTCATGTGGATTTTGCCGGGCACAAAAAAGTATGGGCACAAATTTCTTGGTAGTGGTGGATGTGGTTACAAAATGGCCAGAAGTGTTTCCAATAGCCTCCATTACAGCCTCATGTACTGGTAATGTGTTGAGAAGCCTCTTCTCAAGAACTGGTGCTCCAGAAAACTTAGTCAGTGACAATGGACTACAGTTTGTTGGGGGGGGGGGGGGGTGGAGCAGTTTCAATCATTCCTACAAAGGTATGAAATACTACACATTATATCTGTATCGTACCATCCAGCTACAAACGGCAAGGTGGAAAGGTTTGTCCAGAGTCTAAAGAACACACTACGAACAATATCAGCAGAACACTAATGAAGAACCAGAAGCTCACCAATTTCTTCCTTGTGCATCGTAATCCAACACACTCCATAACCAACTGTGCTGTTCCAGGCCCGTCCCTTGCATTCACGTTTGGATCTCCCACAAACTGAAAACTCCTCAAACAAAGAGACTCCACGTTTCACTGCTGGACAAGCAGTCCTAGCAAGGGACCACAGAAGTGATCGAATTTGGGCACTCATAAAGATTAAGAACAGAACTGGACGACTCTCCTACACAGTAGAGATTGCATCTGATATCGTCTGGAGATGACACATCGATCAGTTGAGGAGAGCAGAGTCAATTGTTAGAGAAGAATGTTGGCTACTGCTGTCAGAACCACTTGCTGCAGTCCCCAAGTCAATTCCTACAACCACCATGGAGAGGCCCCAGAACCTGAAACCCAAATCCATCACAGCCACAAGTCTCACCCATCAAGCGGAGTCATGAAAGACGTTATCCCACAAGAGTAAGAACTCTTCCACAGCAATTAAAATTTTCAGGTTTGAATGGGACAATTTAAAAATTTACTATGCTGTGGATGTCTGTGTATTTTAGTTGTATTATAAAATATACAGTCGAGATGCATTCTATATGGTGTTGGACTTTATAACTAAGTAATGAGGAGTGTTGTGTATTTAATATTTCAATAATATTTGAGTAATCTTGTATTTATACATAGTTTGTGTGGTGAACTACATATACCTGTCTGAACACGCCCCCACCCCCCCCCCCCCACCCGCTGACTGCTCCTGTGGCTCCTCCCACAGACCCCGGTATAAAGGCGATTGGGGACTCCACCCCGGTCTCAGTCTCCAGGATGCAGTGTGGTGGTCAATTGCTGCTTGTTCTTTCTTCCAGCCAATAAGAGCCTATATCTCGCCTCACGTCTCGGAGAGTTATTGATGGTGCATCAGTTTGATTGAGTATTCTTGTTCATTTAAATAATTAATTATGGGCTATATGTAAAAATAGGTTAATTGCATTTATCATCACATGACCATATGATACGTGCATGCCTTGCTTAAAATAAACATGAATTTAGACCTGCATTTCAGACTCCATTGTCTTCTTTTCAGACTCCCATGTCTTCCTTTTAATTAGTTTAATGTTTTTAAGGTACAAAAGATAACAACAGGCCTTAAAAGGTTGACTCTGTTTCTCTCCTCATGGATGCCAGTTGACCTGCTGAGTATTTCCAGACTACTTAAATTATCTCCTGTTTTACTCAAAAGAGTAAAATAATGATTTTTTTTAAAAAGGCATAAACATTCATTGAATCATGATGGAAGTTCTGCCTAGGAGAATAGAATAATTACATAAATGGTAAAATAATTTAAGTATAACACCCTAAAACAAATGACTGGTGAAAGTGAATAATATTATAAAGTAGACTTAACCAAGTTGAATGCTACATCTTCCAAGGAAGGATAATCCTCTGTTACTACATTGGAATCCCCTGATGTCAGCCCGCATGTCTTGCTATTTTAAACTATTTTACTCCTTGTAAATGAATTCACTTTGATCATGGTCTGACACACAGACTCACTTTCAGGGACTCTACAACCCATGTTCTCAGTATTTTTTTTGCACATTTTGTATTGTGCATTGGTTGTTTGTCAGTCTTTGTTTATGTATAGTTCTGTATAAATTCTACTGTATTTCTTTATTTTCCTGTAAACATCTGCAAGAAAATGTATCTCAAGGTAGTATATGACAACATATCTGTTGTACTTTGATAATAAATTTCCTTTGACTTTGACTGGTGTAGTGAACCAGCACACTGCAATAAGGGGTGCTCATTTTCCACACTAAGACAAGATAAATTTTAATCTTCATAACCAATAGAATTTTAAACAGATATGTTTATGTTATGAAACATCTGTTTATGTTACAGCAGTTATTTTTAATCTATCCAACAGTTTGAGTGCTTCTTTGCTGGATATGTTGGTCTAGGAGAGAATTGTGACATTGGTCTGAACTAATATCAGGTTTATTATCACCAGTATAGAGTAAATCATTAAATTTGCTGTTTTGTGGCAGCAGTACAGTGTAATACATTAAAAAATGTATTACAAGTTGCAATGAATAATTAAATAGATAGATAGATAGATAGATAGATAGATAGATAGATAGATAGATAGATAGATAGAGAGAGAGATAGATAGATAGATAGATAGTCAGTCAAGGGAGGTAGTGTTCATGGATTCATGGACCAATCAGAAACCTTATTGCAGAGAGGAAGAAACTGGTTTTTCAGAGGCCACATTCATGATGTGTCACCAGTGTTTTGAAATCCCTGCCATTAGTAGTCCAAGCTTAGAAGTATGCAGGCGGGCTTCAATATCAGTATGACATAATGTTTGGCTTCCAAGTGCAAGCAAGCATCAATATCATCTATGAGCTTCAGCTTGATTACTAAGGTTGGATTGTGGATAGATCTTGATTCTGTGCTGTAGGCAATGTATATCACATTTGTCATGTAGGCTTGATTCATTCCAGTCATGGAGGTGAGACTGGAAAGATTCAAGAAATGGTAGGGGCAACGGTACAGCTCGATCAGTCCCTGCTGACATTGAATCTATTGTGGGCCCGTCGTAGGAACATGGCTTGCATGCCATCATGAGTAAGATAGAGATAAATTTCTGAAGGCTCCCTACCACCTCATCCACCTTGTTGTCTCCACCAACCTTGCCCTAAACCAACAAAGATAAACCCATTGCTATAAGAAAATTAACACTGAAACTGTCAAGGTCCCTGCAGGAATATCTGTTCCTAAAGAGAGGCTCACAACTTGTTGATCCCTAAACACAAATATGTTAAAGTCTCTGATGCACCATCAATAACTCTCAGAGACGGGAGGCGAACGATAGGCTTTTATTAGCAGCAAAACGGAGCGCAGCATCTCGGAGACTGGGGGGGGGGGGGGGTGGGGGGAGCAGTGCCTCCAATGGCCTTTATACAGGGGTCTGTGGAAGGAACCACAGGAGCAGTCAGCAGAGGGGCGTGTCCAGACAGGTATACATAGTTTACCACAGTCTCTACAGATTTCCCAAGGGACGGCACAGTGGCGGTGCCGCAAGTATAATGCTATTACCTCACCAGTGACCTAGGTTAAATTCCAGTATTGTCCTTAATGACTTCATACTTCTCCCTGTGAAAGCATGGGTTTCCTCCAGGTGCTCCGGTTTCCTCCCACATTTCAAAGACATGCATTTGTCATTTGGGTTTAATTATTTGGCTGTGCAGTCATTGGGCTGCCGCCATGCTGTATCTCCAAATAGAGTTTAAACTGCCCTGAAGTCCACCATAATTTTCAATTTAAGGGGATGCTTGAGCTTTGAGCAATTTTCTTGAGAATGACCGAGAAATCCAGAAAATGATTAACCACAAATGCAAAGCTTTCCTGTATTAGAAGCTCTTCTGCCATTCAAAGGAAATGAAACATCTCTACAGACACCTGAAGATGGAGATCCAATGGAAATCATAGACCTAAAGAACAGGTGACAAGATCACCAGATCTTCAGAACATCACTAATAACCATGATATGCCAGAACTCTTTGGTGCTGTCAAGATAATCCATGGCTCAAACACTTAATATTTCCACTAAGGAGAAGGTCTTTCACAAGCTGAAAGGTATGAAGGTAGGTAAGTCTCCTGGACCAGATGGACTACATCCCAAGGTTCTGAAAGGGGTTGCTGAAGAGATTGTGAAGGCATTATTAGTGATCTTTCATGAATTACTACATTATGGAATGGTTCCAAAGGACTAGGACTAATATCCTAGCAGGAAGGTTTGTTAATGCTGCATGGTGGGGTTTAAACTAGAGTTGCAGGGGGATGGAATGAGAGAGCCAGAACAGTTAGTAGAGTGGTTGGGGAGGCAAATGTTGGTAAGACCTCAGACAAAATCAGGAATCAAAAGGTTGAACATGGTGTGACTAGTGTACTTTGCTGCAAATATTTCAATGCAAGAAATAACACAGGACATTGGATAATAGTGCTGAAGATGAGGTCATTGGTTTACAAAAAGAGGCAATGTATAGTGAGGAGAGGCTGTTGATAGGGCAATATTTCAGGCAACAGGATGAGTTGCAATGTAATTCAACTAAATTCCTGCTAAAACATTGTTTACATTTACATTTACATCATTTATTATTATATTGTAATTTGCCCATAACTGTGCATATTGTCTTGTTTATTAATTATTGTACTATCTTGCACTGTTTTGTGCACTTTATGTAGTCCTGTGTAGGTCTGAAGTCTAATGTAGCTTTGTGTTGTTTCACGTAGTTTAGTGTATTTTTGTGTTGTTTCATGTAGCACCAGGGTCCTGGAGTAACGTTGTTTCGTTTTTACTGTGTACTGTACCAGCAGTTATGGTTGAAATAACAATAAAAGTGACTTGACTTGAAATGTGGACAAAATCTAATAGGGTAAATACAGAACTGAAAGTGCTGTATCTGAGGGCGCGCAGTATACAGAATAAGTAGGTGAACTTTCAGCACAGTTACAGATTGGCAGGTATGGTGTATGCATCATTGAATCATGGATGAAAGATTATAGCTCTGAGTTTAATTGCCAAGGATACACATTGTATCGAAAAGATAGGCAGGAAGGCAGAAGGGGCAGCGTTGCTCTTTTGGTAATAAATGAAATCAAATCATTAGAAAGAGATGACATAGGGTCAGAAGATGATGAATCATTGTGGACAGAACGAAGGAATTGCAAGAGTAAAAAGATGCTGATGGGAGTTCTACACAAACCTCCAACAAAAAGGTAACTGAAGAGATCGTGGAGGCATTAGTAATGATCTTTCAAGAATCACTAGATTCTGGAATGGTTTCAGAAGATTGGAAAATTGCAAATGTCACTCCACTCTTCAAGAAGGGAGAGAGGCAGAAGAAAGGTAAACTATAGGCCAATTAGTCTGACTTCTGAGATTGGGAAGTTGTTGGAGTCGATTATTAAGGATGAGGTCTCAGGGTACTTGGGGGCACATGATAAAATAGACCATAGAACATGGATTCCTCAAGGGAGAATCTTGCCTGACAAATCTGTTGGAATTCTTTGAAGAAATATCAAGCAGGATAGACAAAGGAGAATTGGTTGATGTTGTGTACTTGGATTTTCAGAAGGCCTTTGACAAGGTGTCACACATGAAGCTGCTTAACAAGCTACGAGCACATGGTATTACAGGAAAAATTCTTGTCTGTATAAAGCTGTGGCTGATTAGCAGGAGGTAAAGAGTGGGAATAAAGGGAGCCTTTTCTGGTTGGCTGCTGGTGGCTAGTGGTGTTCCGCAGGAATCTGTGTTGGAACCAATTCTTTTTACGTTATATGTCAATGATTTGGATGATGGAATTGATGGCTTTGTTGCCAGGTTTGCTGATGATATGAAGATAGATGAAAGGACAGATAGTTTGAGGGAGCAGAGTGGTTACAGAAGGACTTAGATTAAAAGAATGGCCAAAGACATGGCAGATGGATTACAGTGTTGGGAAATGTTGGTCATGCACTTTGGTAGAAGAAATGAAACGGTTGACTATTTTCTAAGTGGAGAGAAAATACAAAAATCTAATGAGCAAAGGGACTTGGGAGTCCTTGTGCAAGATCTACTAAAGGTTAATTTGTAGGTTGAATTTGTGGTGAGGAAGGCAAATGTAATGTTAGCATTGATTTCAAAAGGACTAACATATAAAAACAAGGATGTAATGTTGAAATTTTATAAAGCACTGGTGAGGCCTCATTTGGAGTATTGTCAGTAATTTTGGGCCCCTTATCTTAGCAAGGAAGTGCTGAAACTGGAGAGGGTTCAAAGGAGATTCAGAAAAATGATTCCAGGATTGAATGGCTTATTATATGAAGAGTGTTTGATGGCTTTGTGCCTGTATTCACAAAAATTCAGAAGAATGAGGGGGGACCTGATTGAAACCTATTCAAAGGTGAAAGGCCTTGACAGAGTGGATGTGGAGAGGATGTTTCCTATGGTGAGAGAGTCTAAGACCACAGGAGGTCCTTTTAGAATGGAGATGAGGAGGAATTTCTTTAGCCAGAGATCAATGTTTCTATGGAATTCTTTGCCACAGGCAGCAGTAGAAGCCATGTCTTTATATATATATTTAAGGCAGAGGTTGATAGATTCTTGATTGCTCAGGGCATGAAGGGATATGGGGAGAAAGCAGGAGATTGGGGCTGAGAGGAGAATTGGATCAGCCATGGGCAGATCCAATGGCAGGGCAGGCTGGATGGGCCATATGGCCTAATTCTGCTCCTGCTTCTTATGGACTGTAAAATTGCAAAAGTCACTCCATTCTTTAGAAAGGGAGGGGGCAAAAGGTAGGAAAGTATAGATACAATAAATTCTGCAGATGCTGTAAATCCACAGTGATACTCACAAAATGCTGGAGAAACTCAGCCGATAAGGCAGCATCTATGGAAAGAAATAAACAGGACTGGAAAGGACAGGGAAGAAGTCAGAATAAGAAGATGAGGGGAGGAGAAGGTGTTAGATGAAGCCGAGTGGATGGAGTTAATGAAACATTAACTGTTTATTCCTTTCCACAGATACTGTCTCATCTGCTAAGCCCCTCCAGCATTTTGTGTGTGTTACACAGGAAACTATAGGCAAAGCAGCCTGTCTTCAGTGGTTGCGAAGATGTTGGGTCAGTGTTGGAACTGGTTTTTTTAACATTATATGTGAATGATCTGGATGACAGAATTGATGGCTTTGTGGCCAGGTTTGTGGAGGGGCGGGTAGTATTGAGGAATCATAGAGTCTACAGAAGGACATGGACAGATTAGGAGAATGGGCTAAGAAGTGACGGATGGAATACGGCTTGAGAAATGTATGGTCATGCACGTGTTATACCACAATTGCAGTACAAAGAGCAGCCCTTATCTAAGAAAGAATGTACTAGCATTGGAGAGGGTCCAGAGGAGGTGCACAAAAATTACCCCAGACATAAAAGGGTTAATGCACGAGAAGTGTTGGATGGCTCTGGGCCAGTATTCACTGGAGTTTAGGAGAATGTGTGTAGGGGGGAGTGGTTTCTCATTGAAATTTATTGAATATTGAATGGCCTAGATAGAGAAGACGTGGAGAGGATGTTTCCTACAATGGGGGATTCTGGGATTCTAGAACCAGAGGACACATCCTCAGAATAGAAGAATAGAAGCATGTCCCTTTAGAATGGAGATGAAGCGGGGTTTCTTCAGCTGGAGGGTGGCAAGTCTGTGAAATTCATTATCACAGATGGCTGTGGTGGCCAAGTTTTTGGGTATATTTAAAGCAGAGATAGGTAGATTTTTGATTAGAAAAGGCATCAAAAGGAGTCAAGAGAATGGGGTTGAGAGGAATAATACATGGTCTTCTGCTGCTATTCACTTCAAGGTTTGATGTGTTGTGCATTCAGGAATACTCTTCTGCACATTCATGTTCTAACGTGTGGTTATTTGAGTTACTGTCATCTTCCTGTCAGCTTGGACCAGTCCGGCCATTTTCCTCTGATCTGTCTCAATATCGAGATGTTTTGCCCACAGAACCACTTCTTACTAGATGTTTCCTTTTGTTCCTCACACCATTCTCTGTAAAGTCTAGAGACTGTTGTGCATGGAAGTCCCAGGACGTCAGCAGTTTCTGAGATACTCAAACCACCCTGTCAGGCATCAACAATCATTCCATGGTCAAAGTCATTTAGATCACACTTCTCCTGTATTCCAATGTTTGGTCTGAACAGCAACCGAACCTCTTGACCATGTCTACATGCTTTTATGCATTGAGCTGCTGCCACAAGATTGGCATATTAGATATTTGCATTAATGAGCAGGTGTACAGGTATACCTAATAGAGTAGCCATTAAGTATAAATCTGCCACAGAGAAGCAGACAAAATGGCCTAATTCTGTTCCAGTGTCCTAGGTCTTATAGAGCAGCCATGATGGAGATGAACTTATCAAGAACAGAGGCAGTCAGCACTCACTGGAAGAAATGCTTCAAATATCATCTCAAATGTGACTCTGCTTTTGATATGAGCACCTCAGTTCCAAAAGGCTACATGCCAAATGAAATGCACAAGTCCTCAGGAACATGTGGTTTCCTTTCAGGAGTCCTAAAACATGTGAACAAGGAACTTATATTACAAATCCATTACTTCATCTTCTACATTTGGGATGAGGGGGACATGCCATGTGTGGTCAGAACTGCCATATTTGTGACCTTCTTAAGATCACTGCAGAGGGGTCTCCAGTATTTCCGTTGCTGGGCAAGTCATTGCCAGAGTTGTCCTGCACTGGCCCCTAATAGTGGTCAAGGAGCTGTTCCCCAAATCACAGTGTGGATTTAATGGATTTAGTAGATATGATCTTCACCATTCAGGAATTCCAAGAGAAAAGCAGGGAGCAGAACCAGTCACTTTGTGCCATGTACAGTATGATAAGTTATTCTATAGAATCACACTGGTTTAGCTAACTAGGCTGTATAATTCTGCACACAGGATGTCAGCTGGTGATTTGAATTCACTAAATTAGAGTCAGAGAGTCACAGAGTTACACAGCATGTAAACAACATTCAGTCCTAATCGTCCATGCCAACCATGTTGACTAACTGAGCTAACATTTCCCTGCAGGTGGCTGAAGTTCCTCTAAATGTATATTAAACAGAGTAACGTACCTACATCTATCACTTCGAAGTCATGAACTTGTCTAAATATATGTTAAATATTATAATTGTGCCTATCACTACCACATCCTTTGACAGCTTGTTCCATATACTCACCACCTTTGCATTAAAATGTTGGCCCTCCAATCCTTTTTGAATCTTACCTGTCTTACCTACATTGCCCTTTAGTTTTAGACTCCCCTATTCTGTGAAAGACAGTGCCCATTCACTTTATTTCACCCCTCATGGTCTTATAATCATCTTTAAGGTCAATTCTCAACCTCTCAAACTCCAGGGGAAAGAAGTCCTAGCCTATCCAGTCTTGCCTTATTATCAAGTCCCAGTAATATCCTCAAGAATCTTCTCGTGCTCTGTCCGGATAAATGTCAACCTTCCTACATCCTGTGACTAGAACGGCATACAGATGTCCCCCGGTTTACGAATGTTCGCTTTACGCCACTTTACTTTTACAAAAGATCTCACATTAGTAACCTGTTTTCACATTACAAAGAGGATTTTCGCTTTTACGAACATTTTCCCCATGTAAATTAATGGCTCTTCGATTTATGCCACTTCGGCTTAAGAAAGGTTTCATAGGAACGCTCTACCTTTGTAAAGGGGAGGATGCCTGTACTATGTACAGCAGCCTCAACAAAATCTTGTACAGCCAAGGTGACAACACAACTCTTGTATTGACTGAACAATGCAAACACAGCAAACCCCTTCTTCACCACACTAACTACCTGGTCTCCACATTCATGTAGCTATGTGCTAGGTCCTTTTGTTCTACAAAACCTGCCAGGGCCCAGCATTTATTGTGAACATGAAAAGCACGTATAATGGACTTCAAATCTTAGTTTTCGCATTAGTATAAATGCCTCAGTCTCGCTGCCAGAAAATAAAGTATCTGTATAAAGCAAAAGTATATATAAACCTCTGATGCTTTATAGTGATGGCAATCCTATCTATGTATCTCATAATTTTATCTTGATTCAGAAACTGAACAACGAATCTTCTCTAAATTTAAGCAAGACATAACATTGCTTAGCCATTGAGCATGAGTAGGCAGAGCAACATCCTTCCACCTAAGCAACAACACCCTCCTAGCTATAAGAGAAATAAAAGCTAAAATGTGCAAATCAGGTGTCTCCAAGATATTACCTTTTCCTCCAACAATACCAAATAAGGCATTCAAAGGGTTTGGTTTAAAATTTACTTTAAAAAGTACAGAAAAAATCTGAAATACTTCCTTCCAGTATTTTTCAAGACTCGGGCATGTCCAGAACATATGAATTAATGAAACCTCTCCATTGTTACATCTGTCACAATAGGGAGATATATCCGAATAAAAATGAGACAGCTTATCTTTAGTCATGTGGGCCTTATGGACCACTTTAAATTGTAGGAGGGAGTGACAGGCACACAATGATGAGATATTAACCAATTTTAAAATTTCATTCCAAGTTTCCTCAGAAATTTATCATTTCTATCATAATTTTATAAACTTCTATCAGGTTTCCCTTCAGCCTCCTATACTCCAGAGAGAAATAAAAGCAACTTTGTCCTATCTATCCTTACAGTTCACCCAAGGTAAACCTGGTAAACTTCTTCTGCGGCTGGTAAATCTGGCAAACCCTTTCCATCCTTCCTGTAATGGGGCAACCGGAACTTTGACCCAGTAATATTGATAGAGACCTGATGGATTGGGAGGTGATACTGAAGAAGTATTGATGACTTGCTACAGTTCTTCCCGTATGTAGTACTCTCTGCTGCCACAAAACAACAGGTAATAAAACAAATAAATGCTTAACTCAGTAAATGGCGAGGGAATGAATCCATCAATAGTAATATTAACTGTGCTATATAGTAAGAGCAATATATCAGGTATATTTAAAGTGGAGGTTGGTTAGTAAGGCATCAAAGGTAGGGAGAAGGCAGGAGAATAGGGCTCAGAGGGACAATAAATCTGCCATGACGGAGTATCAGAACGGATTCAGTGGGCCAAATGGCCTAATTCTACAGCCATGTCTTTTGGTCTAATGGTCACTGTGTACATGGCCTCCAAAATTCAGGGCGAAGTACAATGTGCTGATGGTATTATATAGTGCTTTTAGTGCTAGCAACAATGAAAGAATTCCTAGACTGCATACTATCTGAGTGGTGGAGAGTTTTTATAGACATTCGGGACGAGCTACACCAAGTACCCAGTTTCTGGCCTGGAAGCCTCACTAGTTGTCTGCCTATTCCACCTGAGATTCCGACCTTGCATTCCCTCCCCACCAACCCAAGTGTTGATGTTGGGCCACTGAGCAAAAGCAGTGGCATTAAAAGTCAGGAGAAGCACCTAACTTCTCTCTTGTTGGAAAGCATGATGTCCATGAAATCTGGCTGCAGCCTTCCAAAGCCGCATTCGCTGTTTATCCAACATCTGGTGTGGGTAGGTGAAATTTGGATCCAATTAACTATCACCAATCTCACTGATTGACAACTGCTTCGGTGTACTATATGACATCAAAACCATTAAGCAATGAGCTTTAAAGTCAAAACACCAACGAGGCAATGGTCCTCAGGAAACATAACTGCTGATATACGTCCTTTACAGTGTTACCACTTTAAATCCCCAAAACTGAAATCTTCCATTAAAAGCGATGTGGCCATCACTTCGTCTTTACCATCTATGGATATTTTGATCTCCCTACGAACTATATTGCATTGAACCCTATTCACCGAACTTAAACTTCACATTGCCGCAACATCTGCCCAAGTTAGTTAATGTGCAAAAATCTCAATTCCCATTTCCGAGTTTAAAATATAACGCGAGTTTAACCTGTTTGCATTGGGGCGTTATTTTGCCTTTTTGGTTACAGAGAATAATTGAGCGTTTCCAGGGGTGATATATCAGCGCCTGTCAATGTATATTTGTAGCTGTTCCTGCGTTTCGAAACTGTTTATGTTAGGCGCTGATACTCCCGTTAGTTTGATGGGGCTGAGCACTTGGAATGCAGTAAAATGCACCGAAACTCCTCGGCCACCCAGCGAAGTGCTTTTGTGTAAGAACCGTATATGGCTGTAGGAGTCCGTGCAAACAGGCTTGGGGTCTGGTCCTTTTTTGGGGCTGCTGTGGGTGGAGGCAATGGGTGACGAGACCCACGGGCTATAAAACTTAACAAACCAGGGAGGGAGAGTGCACCATCCCAGAGTAAAAGGACCCCGGCAAAGCACCGACAGGGTGAGTCCCAGGCAAGGGTTAATCTGCAGTTGTACATTACTCACTTTCAAGCAATTAACAGTTTTATTAATTGGGCAAATGCTAGTAGCAGAGGGCTTGTCGAAGAACCGTGTGCTTACAAATTGAAACCAGCACCTAGTTCGTTGTAATAATTTAAATGTAAATTGAAGCTCAATGTTTTTTGTTTGCTGATCTTGGTTACTAACATTAGCAGAAGGATTTAAAGTACAGCCTAGCTTCTGAAGCAGCATGGGTGATTTCAAACGACAATGCATGACTTGGGTTGAGAAAGAAAGAATTTGGTCTTGGTTTTACTAATAAATACTAATGTTTGAAAACATTTGTCCGAAGTAAGTTTTTTTTTGGCGTGCGCTGAATTTGTTAGAGGCATCGATGTGTTACCTTTTCTGATTCTCCAAATAGCACTTGGTTCCCCCGCAATTGCCTATGTAAGAGTTTCGGTACCCTGGGTGGGGGATCGCTCCTTTCAAAGATTGCCACAGAGTCGATGTTAATTTTATTCCAGGCTCCTTATGTAACGGTGCAAGTGTGTGGCCTCGATCAAGTAGCTGGATGCCCAGCAGTGGCAATTTAATGTTTAAAAAACTATTTTCTTTCGAACGTCAGAATTCCACTGTTTGGGCGTGTGCATTTTTAACAGGAATCAGTTAATCTTCTTAGTAGTGTTTCCTATATCTGGTAAATGTGCCCAGTCGGGACAGGATCTGGCGGAGGATCACTTTGGACGAGCTTGTCTCGTACCCGATTGTTGAAATATATTAGCCTGGCTTCGCTCGGTGCTGTGGATTCTAGGGTTACTCTTTTACTAAATATGGTTCTTTCTCAGCCGTCTCCAGCGCCTCTCTGGTCACTGTTAGCACTGCAAGCCTGGAGTCAGTGCAGAGAAAAGGCAACAGGCGCTGTGCGCCAAGTTCCAAAAACACACTTAAAGAGAATTTTTTGCAGGGTTGCAGGGATTTCCTAATTAGGAAAAAACACGTTTAAAGAAGGGCCCTTCCATGTATTTGGACTTCCAGTCTGAGCAGGGGACTTATTGGCTACTTGAGGAATGCAAAGTCCGACTTTAACACACTGAAGGACCTGTACAATGGAATGAGCACTTCCTCAGACTTTCTGATGGATATTTTAAATTATCCAAGGACTGCTCAATTTCAAACAACGTTAAAAGAGACAATGGCATTCGAATACCATTTTATGCAAAGCTTATTACCTCCAAGTTCGAGTTTATCCCTATCCCATTCTTGATAGATTATGATTGTGGAACCAGGGTTATATTAATTTAAGGAGTTTATGGGGGGAGGTAAACATGCCCATCAGACTCACGAACCCGCTGGCTAAACAGTATTTTCTGAGTCGGACTATTGGTTACTTCTACCCTTTATTCCATTAGATTCAGCAGGTCGACCATGTGTGACGAGGAGGAAAGCACAGCGCTGGTTTGCGACAACGGCTCCGGACTGTGTAAGGCTGGCTTCGCCGGGGATGACGCTCCTCGCGCGGTTTTCCCTTCCATCGTGGGCCGCCCCCGGCACCAGGTTAGCCGTCCTCAGCCTTCCTAGGGTCTCGGCCGCGAGGCTGCAAGAGCAGCGAGATCCTAGAGGCATAATTGAAAGATTATATTTTACTGGATGTACATCAGAATTCAGTTGACGTTGTCGCAGGAGAGTTCTGAGGATTAGAATGGCGGGGGGTGTGGGGTGACTAGAACTTCCACTGAGTCGCAGAGGACCCAGGGAAGCAAGGAGAGACCAAGTAGGCTGTGGAGAGGAGGTCGGCGACTGGTGTTGGAAGAGATGAGTGGTGGGGTTAAGCAACGAGCTAAAACAGTGTCGTGTGGTTCTGTAAGACCAAGAGACTGAGAGAGGACGAAAACAGACTGAACGGTAGATTTGTGGAGGGAATTGCAATAAAATCTTGGGAAAGAAACGTAGGGGAAAGAACAAGGCTCAGAGACGATTTGGGACCGGGCGATAGATCCCCATAATTAAACATTTGAAGCTGATGCGGTTGTGAAATGGAAACAGAAAATGATCTGCTTGCTATTCCCGGCATTTCCCTGCGTTTTGTAACCTGGCTTTTCTGTGCTTAACATGCCATCTGTAAGAAGGGATGAATATATCTAGAACTGGAAAGAATGGAGAACGTTGCAAACTGGGGATCAAGGACAAGCTGCTAAATGCATTAAAGCATATTCATTTGATTCTGATTTCACCTTTTCGTGTTGTGACTGCTAGGACAGTAGGTGCATAGACTCCTCAATTAAGCACATGCATCATACCTGTTCCGTTTAATCCCACAGGGCGTCATGGTCGGGATGGGCCAGAAAGACAGCTATGTAGGTGACGAGGCTCAAAGTAAGAGAGGTATCCTAACCCTGAAATATCCCATCGAGCACGGAATCATCACAAACTGGGACGATATGGAGAAGGCAAGGGATTATTTGCATGCTTCTTGAGTCATTAAACCAGCTCAGCTGAGCACAATTCTGAACATGTAATGTTGTAATCGGTGTCAAAATGTGAAGTACGCTTGGGCGGAGCAGTATTTTGAAACTGTGGTCACTCTTTCTGCAGATCTGGCACCACACTTTCTATAATGAGCTTCGAGTGGCTCCCGAAGAACATCCAACTCTGCTCACCGAGGCTCCCCTCAACCCCAAGGCCAACCGCGAGAAGATGACCCAGGTAGCTCAGTCAATCTTCGACCATCGCCTAATACAACCATGTTCCTTCTACCGTGTGCCGGAGCTTCAGGGAGCAAGTTTTATGAGGAGAGGCTGAGCGAACTAGGGCTTTTCTCTTTGCGAAGGGGGATGAGAGGTGACTGAAAGAGGTGTACAAGATGATGGAACGCATAGACGGAGTGGCAGCCAGGGGCTTTTTTCCCAGGACGGAAACAGCTAATACTGGGGGTCATAACTTTAAGGTGATTGGAGGAAAGTACAGAGAGAATGTCAGAGCTAAGTACTTTTTTTAACAAGGAGATAGCAGCAGATACATCACAGACTTTTAAGAAACCATTAGATAGGTACATCGATTATATAATTAATGGGAGGGAAGGGTTAGATAGATTTTAGTAAAAGATTGGCGAAACGTAGCGGGCCGAAGGGCCTTATACTGCGTTCTATATGACTAACTCGTTCGCTAGATTTTAAAATCCCCATTAAGTAAACATTGGCGGGTAATGTGAACCTACATCAGGATTTTCGACTGACCAGCCATGCAACAGATCTTTGTAATTACTCTTACATCTGGTTGTTTTCCAGATCATGTTCGAGACATTTAACGTGCCAGCCATGTATGTTGCAATCCAAGCCGTTCTATCCCTTTACGCCTCCGGCCGTACAACCGGTAAGTGGGAGCAGCGTTTCCTGTACCGTCAGTGGGGAGATGGAATCACCCCTGGCTGTTTCTGACCCAGTGCTTGTGCCCGTATGCAGGTATAGTGCTGGATTCCGGAGATGGTGTCACCCACAATGTGCCAATCTACGAAGGCTACGCCCTACCCCATGCCATCATGCGTCTAGACCTGGCTGGCCGTGATCTCACAGACTACCTCATGAAAATCCTCACTGAGCGCGGCTATTCATTCGTCACTACAGGTAATGAATTTAACAACCTGCTCTCCGATTGCTACGAACTCACGTTAACAGCAGGGCCACAAGACTCCCGACGAAGATATTTTAACATTAATTTCAAATCACTCTTTTTAGAAGCACAATTCCAGTTATTTTTTTTTAGCTTCAGATGTAAGCGGCTAAAATTTTATTTGTCTTCAAGCCTTTTTCAACTCCCACCCCACCAAGAATTTGGAAAATAAAACAGAGGTAGAACTTCGCCCACTTTAAATCCCATTCTGCAGGCCGGGAGTTCTTGACTGAACTCCAACACAAGTCCAACCTTTCCCCTTTGAAGAGCCTAGGCATTCACCTACAGCAGGATACTGACCAGCAATGGGGTAAATATGGATGATGTAATTAATTTTGCAACTTTACAACTCAGTGACCCAGGTTCAATCCTAACCTCAGATGTTGTGTGTGGAATTTGCATGTTTTCCTTCAGCTGTATGGGTTTGCCCCAGTGTCATGGCTTCCTCACACACCTCAAAGACTAGTTGATTATTGTAAGTTATCCCCAAGTCAGGCAGAAGAATCAAAGATAAGGCAGGTATGCAAGAGGGTTGCAGGATGGGCATTGCTGTGCTGAGGGCGGGCTAGATCTGATGGGCCAAATTGCTTTCTACATTGCAATAAGTAAATAAATACAAAATGCCCGCAGAAGTGGAGGATATGGGTTTAGTTGTAGCATTTAAGAGAAATTTGGATAGGTACATGGATGAGAGCAGTTGGAGATCTATGATCTGGGTGGGATAAATGGGATAGTCAGAAAAACTGGTTAGCATGGACTGGATGGGCCAAAGGGCCTGTTTCTGTGCTATAATGCTCTATAACTCTATAATGCCAATGCTCTGCTGATGGTGGATGCAGTCCTTCCAACTCCCCCAACTGCAAGACATCTCGATTTTAACATTTAACCGGTTACAATAGTTCCAATATTTTTTTTGATCACACTTTTACCAATTTCACTTTAGTGAAGTCGCCCTCCGCACAGACGGAAGCCTCTGCAGTTTAAAAATTAGCCGGACCACCAGATCAAATAAACCCTTTATTGGATCTCAAGGATGATCAAATGATGGAACAGAGTCGATGGACTGAATGACAACATTCTGTTCCTTTGTTTCACGGCAAACTATATTTAAAAGAGAGCTTATGTGCGATTCCTCTGTTTCACAGCTGAACGCGAGATTGTCCGTGACATTAAAGAGAAGCTCTGCTATGTGGCTCTCGACTTTGAGAATGAAATGGCCACTGCAGCCTCCTCTTCCTCTTTGGAGAAGAGTTACGAGCTGCCTGATGGCCAGGTCATCACCATTGGCAATGAACGTTTCAGATGCCCTGAGACTCTCTTCCAACCTTCTTTCATTGGTGAGTTGATTTTATAATTACAAACATTTGCTACTTCAATTTCCTTAGAAGGATCTAAACATACACACTGTCTAGCTCCGCTTCAAAATTGATTAGGGAATGATCACATAACCCTATCACAGATGCAAACTCAATTTACTTTAAAGTTAATTTTAGTTGTCACACATATAAATGAAATACTGGAAATTGAGGCAATATTGGATTTCATCACTGAACAAAAAAGTTCTTCTCAGCCACAGGCCAGACTATATTCCAAAGACTGCGATAAACAGACTCTGAGTGCAACCAAATCATAAACGATGGCTGATAGAACAGACTTCCTGAGGGACCCAAACAGTTTACTCTTGCTTCAAGCTACTACACTGAAATTCTTCTGGTCAGTTGTTGATAGCTCTCTCGCCAAATCAATAATGTTGTAGGTCTTCAACGTAAGTGCACAAGAATACTGGAAGCATTGCTTTGCAAAACAGTGGGTGGGGTGCCATTGTATAAACAAGGTAATTACCCCTGTTTGGTATCCACTTCATTCATTGGTGTTTACAGCCTACACCAAATGCTGAGTTGCTCAGATCTTTACAGAGGCAAATCAGAATGCCGAGATACGTTTTACAAACAAACATTTTTATATGAGACTTCTCAATTTTTATATTTTCCATGGGTTAACTGTAGCACTTATTTGATAGGGATGGAGTCTGCAGGTATTCATGAGACCACATACAACAGTATCATGAAGTGTGATATCGACATCAGGAAGGATTTATACGCCAACAACGTACTGTCTGGAGGTACCACCATGTACCCTGGTATCGCTGACCGTATGCAGAAGGAAATCACTGCATTGGCTCCCAGTACCATGAAAATCAAGGTCAGTTGAATGGACTTTTAAGGAAAAGAAACAGCAGTGTTATTTCATGCTTTGTCACTATTGATCTCGTGATACCATCAATTCTGATGATCTCCCAGAAAAACAATACTTAAACTAGGAGTTCCCAACCTGCGGTCCAGACCCTTTGCTTATTGGTGTTGGTGCATGGCATAAAAAGTGTTAGGAACTCCTGCCAGTTCAACCTTATCTGTGGCATTTAATTGCAGATGGGCAGCTTGATGTGGGAATGGATAGATTTTTTCCTAGGCATGCTTAAGCCAGAACTTTTCAAAATCAACCCGAATTTTGCTATAGTCAAACAACTGCCATGGAGAAAATTGACTTTTCTCTTGTATTGGGTTTGATTTTGCATTAGGTTTTGCAGTTCCTTTGGCATCTTTATGCAACTTAATAACTAATGAAACAAAATATAACTGTATATAGACTCTAGGGTTACAGAATTGGTTCATTTGCCATAGCATAAGTTTTTAAGAGTCTGCATTCAAAACTGAAGTATTTAACACTGATATCAGTTCTAAGTCTCATATTACCATACTATTTTCAGTTTCATGTAACACAGGTACAAAGCTTAACTTGGAAAAATTGAATAGTGAATGTATTTTATGACCTGTTAAAAGCTAACATGAGCCTTTCTTCCCCCCTCTCCACTGCTGGGATGCACTTCCCTTTATTTGATACCTACTCTATTTATTTACTTAATGACAAGAGAGACAGCTCTACAATGGTTAAGTATTTTTACATCCCAAGATCTGATAAAATTAATGTTGAATACACTTTAAAAGTCTGACCTGAGTTGCATTATGGATAACTAGGAAATCTTGATAATTCACACAGTTTTTGATTGCAACCAACAATGGGGGTGTGCTGCTGCTCAACGTCAGGGGGTAAACATTTTACTGGGGATGACCTAAAGGCAGTCTGTGTCCGATCAGTGATGGGAAGCAAGAGTTAAATGAGAATTTCAACAAGTCAATGCCCAAGAGTCAAATACAAAGCAAACTATGCTGTGACTGAAAAGTACAAGCATAAATTAGTTAATACTTTGTTATGTTGCTTTATTAACAGATAATTGCTCCTCCTGAGCGCAAGTATTCAGTATGGATTGGTGGCTCCATTCTTGCCTCACTCTCCACCTTCCAGCAGATGTGGATTAGCAAGCCCGAATATGACGAGGCCGGTCCATCTATTGTACACCGCAAATGCTTTTAAACTGTTGTCTCTTCTCTCCCCCGCCTCCCTCTCTTTTTCTCTCTTCCGTACCTTGTTGCAACAAAAAAACTGTGAAGGTGCAACAAGAGAAACATTTGTCTGTTTTCATTCCATTGCTCTGTCACCAAACATTACCTGTAGCTTTAACTGAACGAATGGGAGTTTTTTAAATAAAGTCAGAATGTGCCGCCAGTATTTTCACAAATTGACTCGTTTCCTGAAATATATTTGATACCTATTTATTTAGTTAATGTCTAACTACTTTGACATAAACAGAGCAAGAATACCAGATAAAATTTAAACCTGCACCTTGGTTTATTTATTTCAAAATGTCAATGGTCCAGTGGCACTATGTTTCATTTTAAAATTACTTTGAAGCTTTTGACTTCAGATTAAAAGGTCTCCCATTGCTACCCTTATAACCCGTCCACATTTTCCTATATTTCTTTTCACTAAGATGTGTTCTGCTTTTACATCATTTGGGGATACAATTGTCTTGAATATATTGCTATTAAAGAAAATGGTTTCAGAAACTGTTGTACAAGATGCTTGTTTAAAGCAGTCCAGTAGATTTCTGAATTCAGTTGTGGCCTGTTCTCTTAATGGTGTCTGACATCCATGTAAACAATGCTTGGGAATGTCCAACTGGAAATACTGACCTCGCTGGTGGCCAGCAAATCTGCATCATAAAAATCAATGGAGTAATACAGTTAACTCCAACAGGAATTTTACACATTGTAATATAGAATCTTCTCCCCTTTTTAAGTCTATTCTCATTATAGGCCATAGTTCCAAACTCAAAAAAAATTAAGAAAAATGCATGTACCAAAGAAATTCATATTTATTGGTTTCTAGTTGAAGTCCAAGTTCAACTTTAGAAACACTCTTGAGGATAACTAGCATTTGTCATCTCACATTATACCTGTGAAATATTTGGTGCATTTCAAAAATATTAATCACTGGTATACATTTTTTTGTAACATGAATATACAAAAAGGCTTTAAATAATCCAGTTGGCCAAAACTGGCCATTGAAATTTGAAAGTAACATTTGTGTCCTTACGATAGAAATAACTTATTCCGATTCCATGTCTGTGGTAGTCTCACGTTATCACCTCATGTCCAAGATGATTATATTCATATCTTTTATAATGATGTGTTTGCAAGTCTGAAAGAGAATTGAGCACAAGTTTGATATTTATTGTTCCATTCAGAGCACTGTATTAAACAAGTAAGGCCCAGAAGCAATCCTCAATTGAATATGGTGCATTTCTTCAACATTTCACTCTTAACTGCTCAGTTTTATTGTTAATAATATGAGGGTTTCATGGTTTCTATTATATCTTTGTTACAATCTTCAGTCTGGTGTCTTGTGCCTCCTTCACTGCCTCTGACCCACTATTAATACCATGATATCAACCATCTTGGTTCTAAGCTCAGGAATTCACTAACTCATTCGCTAGATTTTAAAATTCCAGTTAAATAAACATTGGCAGGCAGTGAGAACCAACATCAGGATTTCCAACTGTTGACTAGCAGGCGTAGCCAGCCATGCAGCAGACTTTTAGTAAGTTAAGACACTGAAAGGTGCATAACACTGCACAAAATGCTGGAGAAACTCAACAGGACAGGCAGCACTTATGGAGAGGCATATAAACAATCGATGCTTTGGGCCAATCTGATTTGTCCAGAGTAGCCTTTTTGATCAGGTCCCTTGACTTCTCTAATCCTGAGCCCATCAGATAGATACCAGGTCACGTATAAATTGGACTATTCAGAATTAATCCTGTCAATTTGCATTGATCAATAAGGTTGAATACAGTCTTAGCTATTCGAGATTCCTAGCATTGATTTGATGCCTGAAGCCATTGTGATGTTCAGTGGCAGAGTCTTGCACAATATGTCATCACATATATGAGCCAGGGGAAACTACACCCACAATCTTAGAGAGCATTGCCTAACTGGATGCCAAATCCATCATAAATTAGTGTTTCTGACTGTCTCTGGTTTCCATAAAATCTATTTCTAAATTACTGAAAATGCAAGTCTTTAAAATAATAATTGTAGCCATTATTTATCCTTCCATCAGACCCATTCCTCTCCTTCAATGGACTTGCTTCCCCCATGCCAGGTCTAAATGAACACCAAAGTCTAACGTCCGGGGACAGGCAGCAAATTTACACTCCACTCCACAGTTGGCAATGCATTTGGAAGAGCCCAAAATTAAACACACTGCAAGTTGCAGGACTTGGTATTTCAACAGAGCCTCAATCTTTCCTATACTTATGGGTATGCACATGTCAACAAGTCAATTCGGATTTGCTAACATTTGCCAGCAAGTTCCTATCCCAATGTCATGTTCCATACAACATTTTCCTGTGTTAAGTTACCACTGTGCAGACATTTAACATCAAAAATATTAAAATTGTAGTAATAGAAAATAATAGTTCAATAAATTTTAAGAGGAAAACAGAAATGATTAATGGCATAATCTAAGTCAAAACAATTCAGACTAAGAAGCTCGATTTGCCCCTTGCCTCTTAATATGCAGCATTAATACCCATTTTAATCCATATGGCTTCAGATCCCAATTTCTGAGCTGGTGCAGAATCTACATAATACGTCCCTCCCATGTAACACAGGGAAAATCCCTGTTGAATGGAATGCCATGACATGTTCTGGACTAAGTCAAGCCTTAAATCACAGACCTGTGGCTGCTGGTCTGACACTTTGACTGGTCACTGAGGAAGGAAGAAGTCTGAGAGTCACACCCAGCACAAGAAGGCCCACCATGCTAAGAAGATTAGGCAAGTCAGATATACACAGCTTTATATAGTCTTTTTCTTTAACTCAAAGAAACCTTTGGAAGATATCATTCCAACCTTAGTTATTGAATTAAAATTGATTAAAATATATTAAATTCTTATTGGGTAAAATGGAGAGGATACAGTTTACTCTTTACTCGGGTGTCTAGTACTAGGGAACACAGGGAAGTGTCAGCTCACCTAGAGAATGGTGGACCTTTGAAATTCTCAAACTAAGAAAGAAAGTCATTGAGCAATTTAAGACAGGGATCAATAGTTGTCTGTATAACATGAAGGACATGGGAATAGAGCAGCAAAGTGACACAGAGGTTAAAAATCTGCCGTGATCTTGTTGAAAGACATAGTAAGCAAAAGCAGTAAAATGGCTTTACTGTTTCCAAATGACTCCAGGATTGAAAGGCTTATCATATGAGCAGCACTTGATGGCTCTTGGGCCTATAGTCACTGGAATTCAGAATTATGAGGGGAGATCTCATTGAAACCTATTGAATGTTGAAAGGCCTCAAAGAGTGGATGGGGAGGGGATGTTTCTTATGGTGGGGGAGTCTAAGATCAGAAAACAAAGTCTCAGAATAGAAGGATGTCCATTTGCAATGGAGATGAGGAAGCATTTCTTTAGCCAGAGAGCAGTGAACCTGAGGAATTTGTTGCCACAAGCAGCTGTGGAGGCCAAGTCATTGGGTATTAAAGGCAGAGGTGGCCAGATTCTTGAAGGGATATGGGCAGAAGGCAGGAGACTGGGGCTGAGTGGAAAATGAATCAGACATGACGAAATGTCGAAGCAGACTCGATGGGCTGAATGGCCAAATTCTGCTCCTATGGTCTTATGGTTACCTCTTCTTCTTTTTACAACCTGCTCACAGCAAGAAATAGTAATTCTATATGATAATATTAGACACATACTTGGTATAGAGCTGGCTCTTTAGAATGTGGATGAAACCCTTTCTTTCGGCAGGAGGAAATTTCCAGCATCCCTGCAGGAGTAAGGCAGAAGGCTGCGGTCCTAGAAAGTATCAAACACTGGTCAAAAAGAAATGAAGGTATTCTTCAAGACCAAGTGAAGTAACTAATTATTAATAACAATTCAAGTTAACAATGTCAGAATGGAAAGCATCAGTCACTTGAAAAGTAAATGCGTACAGTCTACAAATTTGCAATTAAAACAATAACTGCTAGTCTGCAAGGCCAGTAGTTACCTTGGTCTATTGTAATTACCCGTAATCCCATTCTACACAGGAAATAAGGATCAATACACAAATCAGCTTTGGAACCTTGCAGAGCAAATAGTCAGTTATACAGCACCAAAGCAGCTCTTTCGGCCTATCATGGTCATGACATAGACCATAAGACATAGGAGCAGAATTAGGCCATCTGGCTCATCGAGTCTGCTCTGCCATTCAATCATGGCTGGTCCTTTTTTCCCGTCTCCTCAACCCCAGTTCCCAGTCTTCCCCCCGTAACCATTGATGCCAGGCCCAATCAAGAACCTATCAATCTCTGCCTTAAATACACCCAATGCCCTGGCCTCCACAGCTGCATCTGGCAACAAATTCCACAAATTCACCACCCTTTGGCTAAAGAAATTTCTCTGCATCTCTGTTTTGAAAGGGTGCCCTTCTATCCTGAGTCTGGGCCCTCTTGTCCTAGACTCTCCCACCATGGGAAACATCCTTTCCACATCCACTCTGTCTAGGCCTTTCAACATCCAAAAGTTTTCATTGAGATCCCCTACTTCTGAATTCCGGCGAGTTTAGACCCAGAGCCACCACAATCTCTAAAGCCACCTCTTTCAGAACCTTAGGGTGCAGTTCCTCTGGTCCGGGTGACTTGTGTACCTTTAGGTCTTTCAGCTTTTTGAGCACCTTCTGTCTTTTAACAGTAACTGCACCCACTTCACACACTACAACATCAGGCATACAGCTGGTGTCTTCCACAGTGAAGACTGACGCAAAATACTCATTTAGTTCATCTGCCATCTCCTTGACCCCCGTTATTATTTCTCCTGCCTCATTTTTTAGCGGTCCTATAGCCACTCTCATTTCTCTTTTATTTTTAACATACTTGAAAAAACCTTAACATTTTGACATTATTTGCTAGCTTGCTTTCATATTTCATCTTTTACTTCCAAATGATTTTTTTTAGTTCCTCTCTGTAGGGTTTTAAAGACTTCCCACTCTATCTTCCCGCTAATTTTTGCTTTGTTGTATGCCCTTCCTTTTGCGTTTAGCTTTCACTTCCCTTGTCAACCATGGTTGTACTATTTTACCATTTGAGTATTTCTTCACTTTTGGAATACGCATGTCCTGCACCTTCCTCATTTTTCCCAGAAACGCACACCAATCCTGCTCTACTGACATCCCGGCCAGCAGCTCCTTCCAATTTACTTTGGCCAACTCCTCTCTCGTACCACTGTAATTTCCCTCACTCCACTGAAATACTGCTACATTGGACTTTACTTTCTCACTATCAAATTTCAAGTTGAACACAATCATATTGTGACCATTGGTTCCTAAGTGTTCAAGCTCCCTAATCACCTCTGTTTCATTACATAGATAGATAGATAGATACTTTATTCATCCTCATGGGGAAATTCAACTTTTTTCCAATGTCCCATACACTTGTTGTAGCAAAACTAATTACATACAATACTTAACTCAGTAAAAACATAACACCCAATCCAGCATAGCTGATCCCCTAGTAGGCTCAACGACAAACTGCTCTAAAAAGCCATCTGTTAGGCATTCAACAAACTCACTCTCTTGAGATCCATTACCAACTTGATTTTCCCAATCAACCTGCATGTCAAAGACTTCCATAACTACCATAACATTGCCCTTTTGACTCACCTTTTCCATTTCCTTCTTTAACCTGTGGTCCACATCCCAGCCACTGTTGGGAGACCTGTATTTAACTGCCATCAACGTCCTTTTACCCTTGCAGTTTCTTAACTCAACCCACAAGGATTCAACATCTTCCGATCCTACGTCACATCTTCCTACTGATTTGATGCCACTCTTTGCCAGTAGAGCCACACCCCCTCTGCCCACCTTCCTATCCGTCCGATATAATACGTAACCTTGGACACTCAGCTCCCAACTACAACCATCCTTTAGCCATGATTTAGTGATGGCCACAACATCATACCTGGCAATCTATAATATTGCAACAAGATCATCCACCTTATTTCTCATACTACATGCATTTAGCTACAACACCTTGAGTGTTGTATTTGCTATCCTTTCTGACTCTGCATCCCTAATGACTTGATACTCACCCTGTTGGCTGCAACTGAGTCCCATCACCTGCCTGCCCTTCCTGACAGTCTGACCGCACACCATCTTCACTTTTTTTACCATCCATCCCTTCTTGAGCCCCTTCACTCCGGTTTCCACCCCCCACTGCCAAGTTAGTTTAAACCCTCCCCAAAAAACAGTTCTAACAAACCTGCCCGCGAGAATATTGGTCCCCCTCGGGTTCAGGTGCAACCTGTCACTTCTGAACAGGGCATACCCTCCCCCAGAAGAGATCCCAATTATCCAAGAACCTGAAGCCTTGCCCCCTGCACCAGCTTCTCAGCCACACGTTTATCTGCCACATCATCCTGTTTCTACCCTCACTGGCACGTGGCACAGGCAACAATCCAGAAATTACTACCCAGGACGTCTTGCTTCTCAGCTTTCCACCTAGCTCTCTAAATTACCTTTCTGGACCTCATTGCTTTTCCTTCCTAGGTCACTGGTATCAATATGTACTAGGACATCTGGCTGCTCTCCCTCCCTCTCCAAAATGTTGTGGACGCGATCTGAGATGTCCCTGACCCTGGCACCTGGGAGGCAACATACCATCCAGCTGTCTCGTTCACGTCCACAGAATCTTCTGTCTGTTCCCCTCACTATCAAGTCCCCTATCACTATCTCTCCCTTCTTCTCTCTTTTTTCCCTGCTGCAGCACGGACTCATGCTCAGTGCCTGTAACCCAGACATCCAGCAAAAACCTAACTCATTTGGTTCATCAAGTTCCCATTTGGCGATTCAAATGCTTGTCCGGATGACTCAGAAAGGAATGCAGGCAAAAACAGAGAGAGAGAGAGAAAGACAGATACAAAAACAGAAAATGACAGAGAGGGAGGAAGTTATAAAAAGAGAGAGGTGGAGGGAAAGACGATGTTATAAACAAAAGGGAGAGGCCGGGAGGGAGAGGGTGTAGTACTGGGGCGTGGGAGAGCATTCCTCACTGGTGGGAAGAGCAAAACTTGTCATTAATATACAATAGGAACCCAAAATTAACTAGGGTTTCTACAAGAAATATTCACCTCCAGAGAATGGTGAAAAAAATACTTGGAATGTAAACAGTTGGGTCGAATAGCACAGATAGTTTAAGGAAAGGTTAGATAAACAAAGCAGAAAGGAATAAAAGTACAAACTGCTCAACAGAAAAGGGAAAAGTGGAGGGAGTTCAATTGGATCCTAAGCATCAGCACAGTTTGACGCGATTGTTTTGAGTCACAGAAGGAGGCCATTCAGGCCAGCTTGTCCATGCTAGTCAACAAAGGGCTACCCTACCGAGTCCTACCTTCTAGTACTGGCCTGTTGCATTACGGGACATATAGTGAATGTAATTATGGATATTGCCACCATTTTAAAAAAATAACTTTGCCTGTCCCAACACTTCCAGACCACCCTGGAAGCTGGCCCTAAAGGGAAGGAGATGACTCTCTCTGTCAGAAACTGTAATTGGGGCAGCAGTGGACGGGAGGAAGAGGGGTACAAAGGCCACAGCTTATTCTTTATTTGAGCCACTCTCGGTGTTATTCCATAGGTCCTAACTGTTGAAAGAAAAGTCTGCTGACAACAGCATACATCAAAGATCTGATGGCTGCCCACGCTTCAAATCAAGCAGGCAAATTTATGGTGAAAGAATATGTGTTTATTTAGCATCTGTTATAAGTTCAGGTTGCCCAAAATTACACTGTAACAACGAAGTACTTTCAAAGCATAGGCAGTACTGTGATTGGGCAATCTCGCAATGTTGAAGAGCCAAATCACCCGCTTAAATGGAGGGGCCTCGGGGGCTTCCTTTGAAATCATGTCCCCTTATAACCATTCAAGAGGAAAACCAGACGATGACAGCTCATCGAATATCATAAACAATTCCATGGTGCATTTTGCACTCCTAACATCAACACTTGAAGTGAGAGTGTCACTGCAACCAGAGGCAGCACAATCCAATTGGCAATACTTGCCAACAGCAGGCGAAGGCTCTACACCGGCAGGCAACGTTTGCAAACCCTGCCTCGGTTTCCAAATCACAACTATTAGCAAAAGGCATAAATAACCACCGGCTTCATATTTACATGTATACTTACTCATTGTGTTTGGGAGCACAGACAATCGCAATGGACTCCGGCAACATCAGCTGATAGGAGCAATGGGTATGAAGATCCACACTTGAAAGAAATGCAGTCTGTGTTGGATGGGTCTATAAGTAGGTTTTAAACAGTGCACACATTTAATTCAAAAAGCAAAATGCTCTTGTGAGAAAAATCCAAAACTCTGAACTGTGCCCTCCTTCCCTTCCCACTGATAACCCTTCCATCCCGCAGCCTCACTTGTGCACTCATTGAGCTTACTACAGGCTAAAAAAACTCTTCCTGAATACGTTCAGAATGCAGAAAATTTTAATTTGATTGTGTCAGAGATAATATTAGCAGAGTTGAAATCCCCTACTATTCCCAAAGCATTCATTTTATCTACTTACATGGATCCAACCCAGAGTGATAAGGCCATGTTTATTCTGAATAGTAAACAGTTCCTCTTCATTCTCTGTGTCACAGTAATCCGGTCCCCCTGACTGCTTAGGTATTATCACATGTGTAACCATAAACTCGTCATGCGTCTGCAAATGGAATATTGGAGCAATCAGCATCAATATTAAAACAATTTTACTAAAGCAGTCCAGTGACATGACGAATCCAAGTTACAACAGTCTAGATGGTTTAGGCCTAAATGTAATAGATCCCAGGAATCATGACACACAGTTACTCCAAGATTATTAATTCCAGTGTAGGCTGCACACCAACTTCATGCAGACTGATAAACATAGAACATTAAAGCACAATACAGGGCCTATAGTACATGATATTGTATTGACCCCTTACCCAACTAAAATCATTCCAAACCCTCCCTCACCCATAGCCCTCCATTTTCCTTTCATTCACATGCCTATCTAATAGTCTTTAAATCTCCCTAATGTATCTGCCCTGGCAATACGTTTCACACACCTACAACTCTCTGTGTAAGAAATCTACGGCTGATATCCCTCCTATAGTTTCCTCTTAAAATCACCTTAAAATTATGCCCCTCATATTAGCCATTTCTACCCTGGTAAAAAATCTCTCCGACTGCTCATTATCATCTTGTGCACCTTTATCAAGTTGCCACTAATCCAGGCAGCACCTGGTAAATCTGCTCTGCACCCTCTCTAAAGCTTCCACATCCTTCCTATAATGAGATGACCAGAACTGAGCACAATACACCAAGAATGTTAAAGTTCCATTCAACTGCGACATGACCTTGTGGCTCTTGAACTTAATCCCCTGACTAATGAAGGCCAACACTCCATGTGCATTCTTAATCAACTTGTGTAGCAACTTTGAGCAATCTAAGGACATGGATCCCTAGATCCTTCTGTTCCTCCACACGGTCAATCTTGTACTCTGCCCTCAAGCTCGACTTCACAGCTTTCCGAATTGAACTTCCCTGCACAGCTCTGCATGCTATCAATGTCCCACTGCAACCTATGACAACCTTCTACACTATCCACAATACAACCAACCTTTGTGTCATTGATGGGCAAGAATCATGAAATGCCCAAAAACCTACCTGATCACCAGTGTGAGATGTATTCACTAGTGCAACACTAACACTGCACAGCTTGTGAAACCATTCTTTTCAGTATTTAAGTTTTGGGCAACTCTATTAGCACACGTTACGCTATCAGATGCAGCAGGTGCAGAAGCCACCCAGCATCTGGATAGTGTAGTGGAAGCTCATACTTCAATGAGTCTAGATCAGCTCATTACTGTTGAGGATTCAGCTGTAGCTACACACTCACTGTGAACCACTGTGTTCATGGGGCTTGCAAAACATCACTGAATTTACAGCAATCTTTTTTTACCCGTAGGCTGTATGCAAAGTGAATTTTAAAAAAACATTACAATGGTCATTCAGAGTTCATCAAGAACTAGTCTAAAGCTCCACAACCAACTTTCCTGCCTCTGCACTTACTTCAGCACAGTTTCTTTGTCAGTGTACAGATATTGGATGGCAAGCACATGCCTTTAGCAGAGCCCAGTGCTGTAAGGCCACAGTGAGAACCTAAGGTGACACGGTGGCTCAGCTAGTTGAGTCAAGACCTGCGTTCAACCCTCTCTGTGTGGAATTTGCACATTCTCCATGTGACTGTACCAGTTTCCTCCAGGTACTCCACATGCCACATACATGCAGGTTGGTAGAGTAATTGGCCATGGAAAACTGCCTTTAGTGTGTTGGTGCACGGCAGAGGAGAATGAAAATAAAAGGATTAATGGAGGATTATTGTAAATGGGTGGCTAATGATCAGCATAGACTCAATGGGTCAAAGGGCATGTTTCCACACACAGTCTCCCTCTTTAACACTTTCTCTCTCACTCTCTAACTCTAAAGAAACTCTACCCCATCAATGCAGAACAGGTTACAACAATGAAATTCTCTACCCTGGAGGAATATGACAGCTTAATCATGGGAGGTATTTAAAGAGAAATATTTGAAATGTCAGAGAATTGAGAGGTAACAGACGTAGAAGACAAGGCTAGCGGCCGATCAGCCATGAGTGACAGCAGGGAAAGCTGGAGGGGCCGAATGACATACGCCTCACTCTACTGTGTAACGTTGTTCTTTTGTTCTGAACAGGTTGCAGAATTCAGTGTAACTAAACATACACAGATACAAATCAAAGGGAAGAGGGGAAAGCAGCACCAGAAGCCAATGGTATAATTTTTTAAAAAATCTTACCAGTTTCCCACAAAGAATACCACAGGTTTCTATTCCTCGCGCTGTATTTGAATCAGCCTGCATCAAAAACTGTTGGCAAAGATTCTTTGGTAGGACCACATGCTGAAGGCCATCGACATTTTGCTCTGGAAGACATTAAGTAGCAAACAGCTGTACACTTCCAATAAAACAACGACTTCCATTTGTTCAGCGTGCATCGGAGTGGGTTTAGAAGTGAACTTGCCAAGTCTGGTATGCTTTCAATTCAATGTGGAATGGTGAATGATAGTTCTGGCAATACTAAACATGCAACATGGATTCAGAACAATGTGGGCAGCTGTTTTTTGAAGAGCTCAGTGCGATGCCAGAATCAGGTTTATTATCACTGTCCCATATGATGTGAAATGTGTTGTCTTGCAGTAGCAGTACAGTGCATACACACCACTGTACTGTCAACACCATTCTGGAGAGCTCAGCTCAGCTCAGACTCTTCTTCCTCAGAAAGCTGACACAGGCCAAACCCCCACAGAAGCTGTTGAAACCATCCTGACCAACAGTGCCACAGTGTGGTATGCCAGTTGCACAGCCGCTGAGCGACAAGACCTGCATCGCGTGGTGAAGGCGGTCCAGCGAATTGTCAGGATGGAGCTCCCAGGACTGGACACCATCTATTCCAGCAGACTCAGGAGGAAAGCAATCAGCATACCCAGAGACACCACACACCCTGGCAACTCCCTGTTTGACCCGCTTCTGTCCAGCACAAGGTTCAGGACACTAAAAGCCAGAACAAATAGACTGAGGAACAGCTTCTACCCCAGAACTGTGGCCTCCATCACACCACTCCCACAGAACAATGACTCAAACTGTGAGCACACACAAGGACTCAAATACTTGCACTAACGGCACTTTGTGCATTACTGTGATATTCTGGTGCTGCTGCAACTTATTTTCTGCTACTTATCTATTTAATACTGTTTTTCTATTACTGTCTTGTTTTTATCTACTGCTTTGCTTGATTGCCTGAGAGGAAGCCAAACAGAGTTTCATTGTACCTATGTATAATGACAATACAGATCATTCAATTCAATTCAATTCAGCAATGCTTTGAAAACAAATGATTATATACAATAGTAGAGTTCAGGCTACATCCACACTAGACCAGATAATTTTGAAAACGCCGGCTTCACGTAAAAATGATAGGCGTCCACACTGTGCGTTTTTGTAAATATCTCTATCCACAATGAAACGGAGATTTCGGCAGATCTCCTCCTCCTGCGCATGCGCAGGACACATCTACCAAAAACAAGCGACGTGTTTGGTGTCGAATCTCGCCGTAAATGTGCGCGTTTGTGTAGTTACAGACTAGAAAAACTTAAAACGACAGACAGCTGTTGGCTCTCGTGCAGGAGAACTTAAAACTAAAAAAAAAGCAAATACTGGAGTGTACGGAGGCAACTGACAGGGAGTTCACGGACAGATTGGCCCGGCTGACGACGAACATTGAAAAACTGACTAACTCTGTTGCATTAATAAATCACCTTGTTAAATGTGTAAAACATGTCTGCATCAGTGTTATCTTGTATTTCCATACAATGTTACATTAGGCTGCTACACATCTATTGTCAGAGAAGTACTTGCATAAATAGGTAAAACTACCTTCATACGAGTAAGGGCAGAAAATGGCAAAGTGAGTACAGTATACTTATTTATTCAGTAAGTTATGGGTCAAAGTATTTGGTAAGTACATTTCTAACTCTTCTGGCTTCAGTCCCGTTGCCGTCTTCTGAAATTGTTAGGTTGCGTTCAAGAAAACAATGAAATAGCGCGCTGCCGTCTGATAACGTTTTCAAAAGTCACCGGTTACGCCGTCCACACTGATCTGCCCGAGTAGCATTTTCAAAAATATCCACCTTGGAAAGCGTTTTTGAAAAGCTCCGGTTTCAGGAGACGAAAACGCTGTTTTAGTGTGGACGGAGGGTAAAAACGAAGAGAAAAAGCTTCGGTTACGGATTTATCTGGCGTAGTGTGGATGTAGCCTCAGTACAAGCCCTTCGACCCATGACATTGCTCCAACCTTTAATCGACTCTAATATCAATCCAAGCCTTCTCTCCCACATAGCCCTCAATTCACTATCATCCATGACCCTATCTAAGAGTTTCTTAAATGGCCCTGATGCATCTGCCTTTACCACTACTGCTGGCAGTACATTCCACTCACCCACCACTCTATAAACTTTTTTGGTCCTTGCTTGACTCAGTCACCTGGAAACAATGAACACGCACGCTCACATGCACGAGATCAGTGGGTCAACGGTAATTAAAGGACAAGCCCGTAAAATCGACCAATGAAGTGATGTCACATGACCGATCCATCTACAGTCACCTGCTGGACAGGACACTATATATGTAAATTGTATGGATATAAATGCGGCTGAATGAGTTTACTATGTTTGCAGACAATATGAAGATCGGTGGTGCTGTGGATAGTGTAGAAACTTGGTAAAGGATACAGTGGGATATAGATCAGTTATAGATGCAGGTGAAGAAATGGCAGCGTTTGACTCTGTCAAATATGAGATGTTGGAATTTTGGAGGTCAAACATAAAGAGAGAATACTTCGTTAATGGGAAGATCTTTTGGCAGTGTTGATATCCAAAGAGATATTGGCGTCCAATTCTAGCTTCCTGAAAGTGACTGCACTTTCAGAAAGCAATGGAGCATGTCTATTGGGTAGTAAAGATGCCTTTATTAGTGAAGGAATTGAGTTCATGAGCCTGGAAGTTATATTGTAGCTTTATAAAACTTTTCCCCAGAGTTGAAATACCTCGATCCAGGTGCAATGTATTTAAGGCGAGGAGAGTAAGTTCAAAGGAGATGTGCCAGCCATGTTTCTTTACACAAGGAGTGGTGGGTTTCTGGACTTTGTTACCTGGAATAGCAGTGGAGGCAAATGCAACAGAGGTGGTCGCAAGACTGCAGGGAATAGAAGGATATAAATTGTCTAGGCAGAATGAATTACTAATTTAACTGGTCTGTCACAACATTTTAGGCCATAGAACACAGAACAACAGGAAAGGCCCTATGTTCTAGCAACATAACAATAGAATTTTAAAGACCTTGGTTGCAGCACTTTTAAAATGGAATGATTACTTTCACATTATCAGTTTAATGCATCCATAATGTCCACTAGAAAATGCAGTTTCTGGTTTAAGATGGCCCGGGTGGTGCCCAGCCGTGGCAGAGTTGGAGGTGCAAGAAAGGCGTGGACAAGTCAAGAGAAGGCAGAGGCCGGGTCAAAGCAGAGTCCTGGCATCCCCGAGAGTGAGGAATGGCACGATGTTTGGACGGTTTAAACACCAGGCTAGATTGTCGGAACCGCAGGCCAGGCAAAGGCCAGCTTTACTTGATTCCACTCACTACTCTGCAACATTTACTCGGCTTTGCGGTGAACCGAGACTGTGGCCTGCTCCAGCTGCAGTGATGTCTGGCTTTGTGTTTCGGCTCTGAAGCTATTCGCTTACTTTCCTTGTTTGCACTTTTTTTTTCATTCTCTCCGAGCATTGGGTGTTTGATGGTCTTCTTTTTTTCCAAAATGGGCTCTTTTGAGGTTTTTTTCTTTTGTGGCTGACTGTAAGGAGCTAAAATCTCAAGGTTGTATAATGTATACATACTTTGATAATAAATGTACTTTGAACGTTGAACATCTTTTCATTGGTAAACTCGGTCTTCTCTAATTCCGTGCTTATACTTAAGGTGCGAGTTGATGGTTTCCTGATTGGTCAGGGCATCAAAGGATATAGTGAGAAGGCAGGTGTATGGAGTTAAGCAGGATCCATGATCAGCCATGATGGAATGGCAGAGCAGACTTGATGGGCTGAATGGCTCCTATGCTCCTATGTTTTATAGTCTTAAGGTCTGTATTTAAAAAAAACTTACTTCAGATATCTCCCCCTATGCTTTCCTTCAATCACCTTAAAATTTTGCTCCTTCAGCCTTGGGGGGGTGCGGGGGGGGAGGTGGGGAGTCTCTGACTGTCTACTTAATCTACACCACCAATCTATCAAATCAGCGCTCATCCCCCTTCGCTCCAAAGAGAAAAGCCTTAGCTCACTCAAATAATCCTCATAAGGTAAAATGATGTGGTTATTTCTATTCTTCATCAATACTCAAACTCAGGATAACTCTGAACTAGAACGGGAAAAAAAATCAAATTTACATTTACTAATCAGTAACTACTACCTTTAATGAAGACCAACAATGGAGTTCTATGGTGTTCGATGTTTGCAATGTGTGTGAAAGAATGATTTCATAAAGAGAATGTATTTTTGTATGGTGATGGACTTATCCATGGAAAGATGTGACTGGATGGTACGCAAATGAAAGCGTATCACTGTATTTCAGTGCATGTGATATTAACAAACCAATTAAAGATTAACAGGCCATTCAGGCCATCGATCATACCTGGTGTAATTTCTATGGATTTTGTTGGGAACGAGGTAACTTTGACCACATCTCGCCGATCTTCAAGATTCAAGACTCAAATTTGTTTGTGTTAACACCCAAAGGTATGCTGGCAGCAACCTGCAAATGTTGCCATAAATTCCAGTGCCAACATAGCGTGCCTACGATGCTCAGTAGGGCAACACAGAGCAAAGCATGTGTACTTCTTGTGGATGGAGACAGACTGATAACTTTGCCCACATTGATGCCGGTACTCGGAGCTTTGGCAATACCCTGCTGAGACCTATTGAGCACATTAGTGCAAACCGGGCTTAGTGTTCAGCTGCTGATCATGCAGAAGTCAGTAATTTCACTTATGAAAATTGTGTTCAGTTCAGGCAAGACCAGAGGGAACACAGAAAACAGGAGCAGGCAACAGGTCATTCAGCCCTTCGCTCCTGTTCCACTCTTCTTTAGAGTCCTGGCTGATCCTTTGTAATCAATATTCCAGCTGATATCTTTTTATCTAGAAATCCTTCTACATCCTTTGTTTTTAAATATCATCAGATACTTGGCCTCTGCAGTTTTCTGTGGAAGTGGAACATTCTGAATGACACTTCTCATCTTCGTCCAAAATCTCTTGCACCCAATCACACCTCACCTGCACTTCCTGGTGAGGCAACACTTCGCCTGCACGTTTTTTGGGGCCATCTACTGTATCAGGTGCCCCAATGTGGCCTCCTCGATATCGGTGACATCCAACTTAGATTGGATCACTCCGTCGAGCACCTTTGTTCCGTCTGCCACAACAGGCGGGATTTCCTGATGGCCACCCATTTTAATTCGACTTCCATTTCCATTCCGTGTGGATCATTGGATAGCCAGAGGCTTTTTCCCAGGGCTGAAATGGCTAACACAAGGGGGCATAGTTTTATGGTGCTTGGAAATAGGTATGGAGGGGATCTCAGGGGTAAGTTTTTTCACACAGGGAGTGGTGGGTGCGTGGAATGCACTGCCATGGAGGTGGATACAATAGGGCCTTTTAAGAGTCTCTTAGATAGGTACATGGAGCTTAAGAAAATAGTGGCTATGCACTAGGGAAACTCTAGGCAGTTTCTAGAGTAGGTTACATGGTCGGCACAACATTGTGGGCTGAAGGGCCTGTAATGTGCTGTAAATTTCTATGTTCTGTGTTCATTCCAACATGTTGATCCATGGCCTTCTCTACTACAAGAGTGAGGCCCCTCTCAGGTTGGACGACCAATGCCTCATATTCCATTTGGACAGCACCCAATCTGAAGGCATAAAAACTGAATTCTTGAACTTCCGGTAATTTCTTTCCCCTTCCCTCTCTTACCATTCCAAATTCTGACTCCCCTCCTACTCCTTCTTTTCTCCTCACCTGCAATCAACTCCCTCTGGTGCCTTTTCTCCTTCCTTTTCAGATTCTTACATTTTCAGCCCTTACCTCTTCCATATATCACCTCCCAACTTCTCACATACCCCTTTCCTGGTCCACCCACCTTCCCCCTCACCTGGTTTCACCTACTACATCCAGCTTGTACTCCTTACCCCCCCCCCCCCCCACTTTTTAAATTTTGGCTTCTTCCCCCTTCTTTCCAGTACTGCTGAAGGGTCTTGGATCAAAACGTTGACTGATCATTCATCTCCATAGATGCTGCCTGACCTGCTGAGTTCCTCCAGCATTTTGCCTGCATCGCTCTGGATTTCCAGAATCTGCTGAGTCTCTTGTCACTCTACCTCCTCTCTGAGAGAGAGAGACTGGACCAAAATTTAAGGTAATCAATAAAGGAACTGGGAGGAAGTGAGGAGGGAGTTGAGAAGTCATTCTCTCATGCAGCCGATTGTAATGTAGACTGCACTGCCTGGTAGTGGTGGGGAAACAGATGAATTACAAACCCTCAAAAGGAACATCTGGGAGCTGCTTGAGTAATTATTAACATCTGCCCTGCTCTAGGCAGAGTTAGAGTCATCAGTAATATTTTTCATAGCAACAATTACTAATTGATACAATCACTCCCCTGACTTCTCCTGATAACCTTTGACGCCGTGTCCAATCAAGAACTTATCAAGCTCTGCCTTAAATACACCCAATGACCCAGCCTCCACAGCTGACTGTAGTAACAAATTCCACAAATTCACCACTCTCTGGATAAAGAAATTTCTCTGCATTTTTGTTTTAAATGGACGCCCCTCTATCCTGAGGCTGTGCCTGCTCACTTGTCCTAGAATCCCTTACCATGGGAGACATATTTTCCACATCTACTCTGCCTAAGCCCTTCAACATTGAAAAGATTTCAATGAGATACCCCCCTATCTAAAGCTAGCACAGACCCAAAGCCATCAAACATTCCTCGTGTAATCGCACTTTCATTCTCAGAATCATCCTTGTGAGCCTCCTCTGAATCCTCTCCAATGCCAGCACATCTTTTATTAGACCAGGAGCCAAAAACTGTTCACAATACTCAAGGTGAGGCTTCACCAGTGCCTTGTACAAGCCTCAGCATCACATTCCTGCTCTTATATTCTAGAACTCTTGAAATAAATACTAACGTTGCATTTGGCTTCCTCACCACCGACTCGACCTGCAAGTTAAACTTTAGGGTGTTCTGCGCAATGACTCCCAAGTCCCTTTGCATCTCAGAGTTTTGGATTTTCTCCCCAATTTCCAAATCTGTCTAAGTCCTTCTTCAGCCTTCCTGTTTCCTCAATACAACGTGCCCCTCCACCAATCTTTGTATCATCTTCAAAACTGGCAACACAGCCATCTATTCCATCAACTATATACAGCATAAAAAGAAGCGGTCTTAACACCAACCCCTGTTGAATAACACTTAGTCACCGGCAGCCAACCAGAAAAGGATCTTTTTATTCCTACTAGCTGCCTCCTACCAATCAGCCAATGTTCTAACCATGCCAGTAACTTTCCTATAATACCATGGGCTCTTAAGTTGATTCATGTGTGATACCTTGTCAAAGGCCTTCTGAAAGTCCAAATATACAACATCCACTGCATCCCCTTTACCTATCCTACTAGTAATCCCCTCAAAAAATTCCAACAAGTTCATCAGGCAAGATATTCCCTTAAGGAAGCCACACTAAGTTTGTCTTATCTTGTCCTGTGTCACCAAGAACTCCATAACCTCATCCTTATCAATTGACTCCAACATTTTCCCAGCCACTGAGATCAGGCTAGCTGGTCTATAATCTCCTTTCTGCTGCCTTCCTCCTTTCTTAAAGGGTGGAGTGATACTTGCAATTTCCGAGTCTTCTGACACCATGCCATGCTTCATGAAAGATCAATGCCTCCACAATCTCTACTGCTACCTCTTTTAGAAGCCTAGGATGCAGTTCATCTGGTCCAGATGACTTACGTACCCCTGGGTCTTACAGCTTTCTGAGCACCTTCTCCCTTGTAATAGTAACTGCACTCACTTCTCTTCCCTCACACCCTTCAGCATCTGGCACACTGCTAGTGTCTTCCACAGTGAAGACTGATGCAAAATACTCATTTAGTTCATCTGCTATTTCCTTGTCCCCCATTGTTATTTCTCCGGCCTCATTTTCTAGTGGTCCTATATCCACTCCCATCGCTCATTTTTAAAAAAAACCATATTCAAAAAAGCTTTTACTATTTCGATATGAGTGTAAAAGCTTTTACACTCTGATATTGTTTGCTAGCTTACTTTCATATTTCACTTTTTCCATCCTAATACTCTCTGTAGGTTTTTAAAAGCTTCCCAATCCTCTATCTTCCAGCTAATCTTTGCTTTGTTGCATGCCTTTTGCTTTTACATTAGCTTTGACTTCCCTTGTCAGCTATGATACTACCTTGCCATTTGAGTATATATTTTTTGGAATACAGCTGTCCTGCACCTTCCTCATTTTTCCAGAAACTCACACCATTGCTGCTCTGCTGTCATCCCTGCCAGCATCTCCTTCCAATTTACTTTGGCCAACTCCGTAATTTCCGTTACTCCACTGAAATATTGGTATGTCTGACTTTACTTTCTCCCTATCAAATTTCAAGTTGAACTCAATCATATTGTGATCACTGCCTCCTAAGTGTCCTTTTATCTTAAGCTCCTTATCGCCTCCAGTTCATTACATAACACCGAATCCAGTATAGCTGTAGGCTCAATGACAAACTGCTCTAAAAAGCCATCTTGAAGGAATTCAACAAAATCACTTTCTTGAGATATATTACCAATCTGATTTTCCAAATCAAACTGCATGTTAAAATCTCCCATGAATATCTTAACATTGCCCTTTTGACGTGTCTTTTCTATATCCCATTGTAATCTGTGGTCCACATCCCACCTACTGTTGGGAGGCCTGTACATAACTACCATCAGGGTCCTATTACCCTTGCTGTTTCTTAACTCAACCCACAAGGATTTAACATCTTCCAATCCTATGTCACATTTTTACCAGCAGAGCCACGCCACCCCCTCTGCCTACTTTCCTATCCCTCCGATACAACATGCAACTCTGGACATTGCCCAGCATGTACCGCTACTAACACGACTGAGTAAAAACATTTGATCATACTACTCTGTTGTCATTCTTGCTCTGCACAAACGTCTGTCCTGATTGATGATGGGCAAGTACGGATGCAAGACAGACAAGCAGAGTTAAGGGAGCAATCGGCAATAGTCCATCTGAAAATCAGAGAAGGCTCACTTACTACTCGGGGTGCTCTGTGGCTTGAGGGACCTATCCACAGGAGGGCACCATCCTGGCTGGGCATCACCAGGCATCTGTCCGGCAGCATTAGCTCCCAACGGGGGAAGAAAGGAAGGTTCAGAACTTCCATAGGCAGCAGCGGTGCATGTCAACATCCCTCCATCGCTCCGTTCCGACATGTGTGACTTTATCTCTTTCTGCTTTTCCTTCACCAGGTCCTGCTTCTTAAGCTGCTCTTCAAAGATACGGAACTGCTGCACCTCCAACTGCTGCTGGCGAATCCGAGCAACGCGCATTTTCTCCTCCTCAAACAACTTACTTTGCTGCTCTTTTTCCAATTTAGCCTCTCTAGATTTGTTCTGAGAAAACAAGAAAACAGCACAGTACTGTATTTCTCTATAGCTACTAAGCAAGGATAAACTTTTTGGAGTCATGTAATCCCATCTTTATCCATGAGGAAAGTTGCCTAGCAGCGAAGTTATCTACCCTGCAGCAAAGTGCTGTGATACCATTTAGTGGTGTTTTAATGAAAGAAATGTTTCGACTTTACTGGAAGCTAGGCATGATCCCTAGCTTCCAGTAAATACAGGGGGGCGAAAAATCCTCGCGGGATTTTAGTCCACCTTCCTAAATAGTTACTGGGAAAACAGAAACACTACTTCGTTTATGTGTGCCTCAGACAGGAATGTGCAGGGACAACTTTTCCAGTAACTATCATTCAAAAAAGTTAACGGGAAGTATTTCAGTGTTGGGTTTCACTTTTCAAATGATATTGGCACAAGTTACAACCACAGTGTTCGTGACCTAAGTCAGCAACGTGACTCAAGATGGGAAGAGCCTATTCTATCTGATCTAGTAGCTATTTAATACATGGCATGATAGACTAGTAGATTACAGGGGAACAGACTGATTTATTGAGCCAAGGTGATACGATTGCTGGTCAGGGGTAGTTGATATCAATATATTAGGATGTAGTTTAATTGGAATGCAGGAGCTCTCAGTGCTCTTGAATTAGTGTGGAGGAGATAGTAATCTAGGAAGCTTGCTAGATCAATAACCAACACAATAAACAGTCCTGATGGACTGTGTAGTCAGGGACGTTGCCATGAAACTGTGCATCAGGACACCAGAGGGAGTTGAATATTCCAGTCAAAAAAACTCAAAATAGGATAAAAATGAAAAACCTAAGCAGACCCTGGTATCCCTGTGAGATCTCAATCCATCCACTGAAAAGCGTTATAAAAATCATTTTTAAAAGCCCTTAGGCACTAAACACAAGAGATTCTGCAGATGCTGAAAAAGTTGAGCAACACACACAAAATGCTAGGAGAACTCAGCAGGTCGGACAGCGCCCACGGAGAGGAATGAACAGCCAACGTTTCAGGCTAAGATTTTTCAGAGGACTGGAAAACAAGGAGGCCGGAATGATAGATGGAGTGACGGAGGGTGAGAGGTGACCTGATAGAGGTGGATAAGATGATGAGAGGCATTGATCGTGTGGATAGTCAGAGGCTTTTTCCCAGGGTTGTCACAAGAGGACACAGTTTTAAGGTGCTTGGAATTAGATACAGAGGACATATCAGGGGTAAGTTTTTTTTTTTTTTACGCAGAGTGGTGAGTGCATGGAATGAGCTGCCAGCCATGGTGGTGGAGGCAGAAACGATAGGGACTCCTGGACAGGTACATGGAGCTGAGAAAAATAGAGGGCTACGGGTAACTCTAGGTCATTTCTAAGATAAGAACATGTTCAGCACAGCATTGTGGGCCGAAGGGCCTGTATTGTGCTGCAGGTTTTCTATGTTTCTAAAATAAGGGGGGCAGGGGGAGTACAAGTTAGCAGCTGATAAGTGAAACTAGGTGCGGGGCAAAGGTAAGTGGGTGGGGGAGGGGATATGACATACGACACTGAAAGGTGATAAGTGGAAGAGGTGAAGGGCTCAAGAAGGAGGAATCTGATAGGAGAGCAGACCTTAGGAGAAAGGGAAGGAGGAGGGGCACTAGAGGTGATGTTCAGGCGGGAAGCAAAGAAGGGGAGGGGGGGTCAGAATGGGGGATAGAAAAAGAGAGAAAGGATAGGAGATATAAATTCCCAGAAGTTAGAGAAACTGAATATGAGGTGTTGCTCCTCCAAACTGAGCAGCCTCATTGTGGTAGCAGAGAAGGCTATAGACTGACATGCCAGAATGGGAATGGGAAGTAGAATTAAAATGGGTGGCCACTGGGAAAATACGCCATTTGTGATGGTCAGATTAAAGGTGCTCAGTGAAGCAGTCCCCCTATCTACATTAGGTAACGCTGATGAAGAGGAGGCCACACTGGGAACACCAGATACAGATGATGATCGTAAGTGTCATCTCAGCTGGAGGCCTGTTTGGGGCCCTGAGCAGTGGAGAAGGAGAAAGGGAAGGAACAGCTGTAACACTTCACCCGCTTGCAGGGTCAGTGACAGGAGGGAGATTGCAGGCAGGTACGAATAGACAAGGGAGTCGGGTTGAGAGCCTGGGGGGGTGGTGAGGGAGAGGGAGAGATACCCTGCGGAAAGCAGGAAAGATGATACTATTTGGTGATGAAATAGGAACCTAGGATCAGTACTCATGTGCAGACACGGGACCAGGACAAGGCAGGTTCTTATCCCACCTGCCAGAGGGCCATTCTCCCTGATAACTACAAACGTTTGTACATCTGCATGAAGCAGCTGCTCCTTAGAGGCTGTGTTAAGGAGCTGGAGCTGCAACTCGATGACCTTTGGCTCACACAGGAGCATGAGGAGCTGAGAGACAGAAGCTACAGGAAGGTAGTCACCCCTACGTTACAGGAGGCAAGTACCTGGGTGACTGCCAGGAAAGGGAAAAGGAATAGGTGGTGAGTGTAGAGAACCCCTGTGGTCATACCCTCAATAACAAGTATTCCACTTTAGATAATGTTGGAGAGGACAACCTACTGGGGGAAGCCACAGCCATCAGGTCTCTGGCATTGAACCTGGGTCTGCGACTAAGGAGAGAAGGGGAAGAAGAGGACTGTAGTGCTGATAAGAGCTGAGGAGATTCTGTGGACATGAAAAAGACAACCTAGGCGGTATTTTGCCTCCCATGTGCCAGGGTCAGGGATGTCTCTGATCGGGTTCACAGCATTCTGAAGGGGGCAGGTGACCAGCTGGAAGTTATGGTACTTTTGCTTTCAAGAACAGAGGTAGGAAATGGTAGCAGGTCCTGAGAGAGAACGTAGGGAGTTAGGTAGAAAGCTGAAAATCAGCAGTAATCTCTGGATTGCTGCCAAAGCCGTGAGCCAATGAGAGTAATACAATGAATGTGTGGCTGAGATATTGGTGCAGGGGGCAGGGGTTCAGATTTCTGAAACATTGGGATCTCTCCTGCGGAAGGGTTGACCAGTACAAAAAGGATGGGTTAATTCCGAACCTGAGGGGACCAATATCCTTGTTCGAAGGTCCAATTTAATGTCAGAGAAATGTACACAATATACATCCTGAAATGCTTTTTTTTCACAAACGTCCACGAAAACAGAGAAGTGCCCCAAAGAATGAACGACAGTTAAATGTCCAGCTCCCCTCCCTCCCGTGCATAAGCGGCAGCAAGCAACAATTCCCTCTCCCTCCACCGGCAAAGGAAAAAGCAAGCGTTGGCACTGCCACCGAGCACTCAAGTGTGAGCTGGGCAATAGCAAAGACACAGACTTACAGTTACCCCAAAGACTTTGCCTTTCAGCCAGCATTCGACACACCACTGATCCTCTCTCCCCCTAATAAGGGAGAAAAACATGTCTCCATTTTCCAGCGAGCGGGGAGACATAATAAACAACTGGCTGGGCACGTTTGCTACAGCATTTAGTCTAAGTTGGCAGGGGATGGGATCCAGAATGTTCGGGCTAAGGATGGGGCAGTTGGTATACAAGTAGATGCAGTGTGTAGTGAGACTGTGGGGAAGGACAGGCAGATGACAGGGCAAAATTCCAGTCAGTGGAATGACAGGAACATGGGGGTAAAATCAAAAAGGGTGACGAATACAGGACTGAAGGTGTTATATTTGAATGCACACGGTATACGGAATAAGGAAGGTGATCTCGTAGCACAGTTAGATTGGTAAATATGACATTATGGACATCACTAGTCATAGCTGAAAGGAGATCGTAGTTGGGAGCTTAACATCCAAAGATACACATACAAAGGCCAGGTAGGTACGCAGAGGGGATGGGGTGGTCTTGTTGGTAAAAAATTAAATCAAATCCTTAGAAAGAAGTGACATCGGAGCGGAAGGTGTAGAATCATTTTGGGTATTTGGAGAAGCATGACTGCATATAATTATTTGGATATTTTAAACCCCCACAAAAAGAATTGATGATTTTTGTGTAAGAGGCTGTCAACTCTGTATTACCACTGCTTTAATCTCTAATTTACAACACTACCTACACTTCAGAGGTTTGTCATTAGCTTTGAGACATCCTGAGATTGTGGAAGGGATGTGCGTAAAGTTGTAGGGAGTTTGGGGGGAGGCACAAGGAGGAAAGGCACAGGCCCTCTAACAATCATTCAAAATAAACATGCATAAACTGAGGTTACAGAGCCCCAGTCAAAACATTAAATATGCACATGTGAGTCCTTCCCAAGGCCAACAAATATTCAGTTCTGCAAACACCCTGATGCAATGTGGTATAAAGACCCAAAACTTACTCTTTTTTTGAATATAATGCAAGAGAACATTCACTAAATTGTTATCCTGGCAGAGAGCTGTAACAAGAGAGTTTACTGGAAAGGATCAGTGGTATGGTATTACCATACAGATCTGATCTTCTGTTTACAATGTCTCCTTGGTGCTTGAAGGAATGCAAACGTAACCTAAAGCAACTTACAGCCGATGTAAAACTTAGAATGCATAGCTTGTGAAGAACTAAATACCACAAACAGCAATGTGGCCACACAGAGACGATCAGCTTTAGGTGTTCTTGAGCGATAAATATTGATGTGGAGACCAGGAGAATTTCCCTGTGATTTGATAAACCAAATGACTGCACTGGATCTGCAGGAGCTGCTAAAAAGAGAAAAACAACCCAGACAAATACCCACAGTACCTCCAGCAACCAGCACAGACACTGAGAGGATCAGTGAGATGGCAGTCACCCCCAGAGAGGGACACATTACCAGCAGGCAAGAAAAATATAGACAAGAAGAAATTAAACTCTTAATTTACCTGAGCAGTCATAAATTCTTTGTATTCAGCATCATATTTGGCAATAAGCTGTGCCTTCAACTCCTCAGCCCTTGGAAACGCAACCTCCTTTAATTTCTTGGATTAAACAAATAAATTGGTATTATTTTTTCGGTAAAAATAAACTAAAAATATAATCATTTTCAATTGAATGGCCACACCGAGTCAGTGCTGTCACTCCATGGCTCCGAGGACCCAGGTTTGATCCTGGCCTCTACTGCTCTGCATGCATGGCTCTGCCTGTGACTGGGTTTTCAATCACTGGACTCCTCCCACACCCCAGGAGACGAACACATGAGTTTCCTGGCTGTAAACTACCCAGTGTAGGGAAGTGGCAGAGGAGGAACTGATGAGCGAGAAAAGTCACAGACAAGCAAGGGATGGAACTGCAGGTCCACTGGGAGTCAGCATGGACCTATGGGTCTACTGGCTTCCTTTGGCGTCATGGTAACTCTAGGATCAACTTTATCCACCGTATATATTTACATATATTAGGAATTTGCTGTGGTGTGCTGGTGTGACAGGCAACGTTCAACATTCAACAATTATAAAGAATTATATAAAAGTAACAAAAGTTACAGGGTGGATATGGAATAAAATGTGCACAAGTACATAAATACCAGCATGTATTTACAATGTAAACAGCATCATGAAGAGCGGTGTAAAGTGCTAACAGCGTCGAGCAGTGACTGAGGTGATAGACAACAGAGGAGGGAGGGGTGCCCAACTAAAATGATCCAATCAACTGCCTGGGGGAGAAACACTCAAGATGGCATGAAGTTTTTGTTTTACTGGCCTATAACATTTCCCAGAAGGGAGCTTTTGGAAAAGGCAGTTGGCTGGGTGTGTAGTGTCCACAATGATTTTTCCTGGACACATAGAAGTCCTACAATGATAGTCGGCTACAGCTAAGGGCATTGCTGCTCTCCTGACAGTTCACTGTAGTTTTTATACATCATGAGAGGATGCTGCACCAAACCAGACTGTAATGGCTGACGTCAGGATGCTCCCTGACGACGGTGTAGAATTGCATCAATATATTCTGGGGAAGTTGTAATTGTACCAACTGCCACAGGAAGTGCATCCTTTTTGTTAATGAAGTGTGGAGGAGCAGAGGGATCTGGGGGTACACGTCCACGGATCCCTGAAAGTTGCCTCACAGGTAGATAGGGTAGTTAAGAAAGCTTATGGGGTGTTAGCTTTCATAAGTCGAGGGTTGTAGTTTAAGAGACTCGATGTAATGATGCAGCTGTATAAAACTCTAGTTAGGCCACACTTGGAGTACTGTGTCCAGTTCTGCTCGCCTCACTATAGGAAGGATGTGGTAGCATTGGAAAGGGTACAGAGGAGATTTACCAGGATGCTGCCTGGTTTAGAGAGTATGGATTATGATCAGAGATTAAGGGAGCTAGGGCTTTACTCTTTGGAGACAAGGAGGATGAGAGGAGACATGATAGAGGTGTACAAGATATTAAGAGGAGTAGACAGAGTGGACAGCCAGCGCCTCTTCCCCAGGGCACCACTGCTCAGTACAAGAGGACATGGCTTTAAGGTAAGGGGAGGGAAATTCAAGGGGGATATTAGAGGAAGATTTTTCACTCAGAGAGTGGGTGGTGCATGGAATGCACTGCCTGAGTCAGTGGTGGAGGCAGATACACGAGTGAAATTTAAGAGACTACCAGACAGGTATATGGAGGAATTTAAGGTGAGGGGTTTGAGGCAGGGAGGCAGGGTTTGAGGGTCGGCACAACATTGTGGGCCGAAGGGCCTGTAATGTGCTGTACTATTCTTATGAAGAGACAGGCCCTGAAAGCAAACATACGAGCTCAAAACGTGACCAGCAGCAGCACAACTGGTCTGCAGGGCTTGCTGACTGTATATGGCATGATCTCCCAGCCAGCTGTAATAAGGATACGTCGCCAGTTCATGCATTGATCAACTAGCAAATAAATGAACAGTAACAGTCACCACCTGGTGGCTATCTTGATGTGAGAGGGAGGTAGTACTCACCCACCATCACAACGGTTAAAAATAAACTGCAGACTTTGAACATCAGACACAAAAGTCGCCAAGACAAGAAAATCCACCGATGCTGGAAATCCAAAGCAACACACACACAAATGCTGGAGGAACTCAGCAGGTCAGGCAGCATCAATGGAAAAGAATAAACAATCAAAGTTTCGGGCCGAGACCCTGCATCAGGACTGGTGACGGGTCTCGGCCCGACACTATGACTGTGTACTCTTTTCCATAGATGCTGCCTGACCTGTTGAAGCATAAGAGTCAATCTAAAGAAAGCTAACAGCTTTGTTCTTTTAGCTTAAGAGACAGAGGATTTGGTCATTAAAAAAAAAAATTTTGCAGTGTCTCAAAATTTAAAACAAATGAGATATTTTGAAATGTAGTCATTATTGTAGTGTCTGAAATAAAGCAGTCAATTTAAGCATGAGGCTCTCATTACCCCAGTGACCTGGTTTCAATCCTGACCTCCAGTGCTATCAGTAAGAAATTTGCATGTTCTCCACATATCCCCCAGGTCCTTAGATTTCTTCCCTCATCCAAAAGACAGTGCCGTTTGATTAATTAGCTAATGACCCTCGTTTAGGTGGCTGGCTGGAGAACTAGGAAGTGATGTGGATGTGCATGTGGGACTGCACTGGTTATACAGAAACAAGCAGGCGACTGAATCTGATGAAATTGATGGAAGCTTGTTTATTTTAATATTGTGGAAAATGTTAAAAAAATGAAAACATGCAAATCTTCCTGTCCTTCAGGACCTTTTAATACCACCTGAAGTGAAAATAGAACTTGTTTTCATAATACCTCTGTAAGATGACATTCTCCATCTGTGCTTTGCTCCCTTAGCATTAACTGGGAGAGGCAGCCAACATTTTAAGCTCAAGCTTCTGGATTAGAACATGGACTTAAAACCTTTCTGGCTCAGAGATGAATGTTCATGTTCAAGCCTTGTAAACATCCAGCACAGGCACCAAACGTCCTCACAGGTTCAGTGCTGCAAGACTGGATTTCCCATTCAGAGCATCCGAGTTTGAGTGCTAACATCAGCCATTACATTAACTTTCTCCATGGCAGCATTAAAAACACACGAGTGTTAACCTGTTGACCTGATCATAAACTAACTTGAAAAGAGTCTGTAGAACATGGACTATAGAACAGTACTGGTCGCTCAGCCCATGAATTTGTGCTGACATTTTAACCTACTCAAAGATCATTTTAATACTTCCCTCAATTTTTCTTTCATCCATGTGCCCAGCTAAGAGACTTTTAAATGTCCATAAGTATCTATCTCTGCCACCACACCTGGCAGCACGTTCTACACGCCCATCTCTCTGTGTATACAACCTACTGTAGCTGCTACTCAAACCAACCAACACAGCTTAGAGACTAAACTCTGTGCGACAGGAGAACACACGCCACTGTACAATAGTCTCTGCTTTATTTTGTTCATTATTTTCACACATTGGTAAATTATTACAGTGTATATTATTATTCTGTACTTTATTATTAGTGAAGCTTGCACTCTAAGTTTAAATGTTGCTGCTGTAATGAAAGAATTTCCCATTCAGGATCAATAAAGTACTTATGATTGCTATTATAATTATTAAACACGGGGCAGAGGGGGTGTTGATCCTGTATGATACACTCCAATCCAATTATAATGCTCCAAAATTAAAGAATATGTTCAATCTTCATTAAGAAACTAGCAAATCAATCTTGAAGCAATAAAAATTAAATGAAACTAAAACTAGCGATAACAAATAGTCTTAGCGTATTAAATATAATTAAGTTTGCTTCAACGTAATTAAGCATAATTAAGTGAACTTAAGCAAAAAACGATTTTAAATGTAACTAAGCGGTCAACAAAAAGGTATCACCCTTGCTCAGTCCCTTAGTTCAACTGAACTCAAGACAAAGCATCAATCAAAATTTAAATAAACTTTTCTATCACACCCACACCCTTGTGACTAACTACCATAATGAACATACAACACAAAATACAAAGATAGATATATAGCTCCTACACCAACCTCTGACATCCCACCCTATACTTCTCCCCATCACATTAAAATTATGCCCGCTCGTATTAGCCACTTCTGCCCCTGGAAAAAGGTGCTGGCTGTCCACTCGATCTATGCCTCTTATCATCTTGAACACCTCTATCAAGTCACCTCTCACCCTCCTTCACTCCAAAGAAAAAAAGCCCTCGCTCACTCAACATTTTCTGAGTGGTGGTATGCGTGTTGACTGTGATAGAAAAGCATTGAGCTAGCATAGAAAGAAAGGTTATAGAGATGGTTTGCAAAGGAACATACAGCCTCTGCGTTCTAATTGACACCATAATCACATTGTTGAATAAGCAGCATACATACTTTCAGAATATCCTGCTTTTCTGGAATTGCACATGATTGGTAATCCCGATGCTTTGGCAATTTTTCGACAAACAAACTGTAAAAACAAATTAATATTTCATTACGATGACAGCAGAGCCCTCAGATTTTACAGTACATTAAACCAAATTGGAAGTTATCTTATAATTTTCTTTCAATCACAGCTTGCACAATAATTAACAGCAAGGGTTTTAGTAAAATGTTGCTTACGTTATAAACTTGTTATAAAGGACAAAGGCGTTTTCAAGGTTTCCTTCTTCCAAGTAGACTGATGCCATTTGGACCATCTCCACTCCAGATCTGAAGTAGCGACGGGGGGTAATGACCTCACTGATCTCTACATTACATCCCATTTTGGTGAGGGCCCTCACTCGCTCTTGTGGAGTTAGGGTAACATCCATGTGGCTGGGGGCAACAGACAGCTTTTTCTGTGGAACAATCAACATTCTTTTAGTGAGGAATTGCTAAATAGACACTTCTAATAAAAGAATCTTGAAATCTAAAATAACTTAGACATTTTAATCTTATCAGAATAAGAATCAGGTTTATTATCACCAGCATGTGACGGGAAATTTTTTAACTTAGCAGCAGCAGTTCAATGCAATACATAACATAGAAGAAAGAAATAAAATAATAATAATAATAATAATAATAATAATAATAATAATAAAATAAATCTTATTCCATACTTTATACAGTATACATACATTGAATAGATTAATAAACTGGCAAAAAAACAGAAATACTACATATTTTTTTTAAAAAGTGAGGTAGTGTCCAATGTTCATTTAGGAATCGGATGGCAGAGGGGAAGAAGCTGTTCCTGAATCGCTGAGTGTGCCTTCAGGCTTCTGTATCCCCTACCTGATGGTAACAGTGGGAAAAGGGCATGCCCTGGGTGCTGGAGATCCTTAATAATGGACTCTGCCTTTCTGAGACACCACTCCCTGTAGATATCCTGGGTACTTTGTAGGCTAGTGCCCAAGATGGAGCTGACTAAATTTACAGCTTATGCAGCTTCTTTCCATCCTGTACAGTAGCACCCCCCCCCCATACCAGACAGTGATGCAGCCTGTCAGAATGCTCTTCACAGTACATCTATAGAAGTTTTTGAGTGTATTTGTTGACATATCAAATCTCTTCAAGCTCCCAATGAAGTATAGCTGCTGTCTTGCCTTCTTTATAACTACATCAATATATTGTGACCAGGTTAGATCCTCAGAGATTTTGATACCCTGGAACTTGAAAAACCACCCACACTCTCCACTTCTGATCCCTCTATGAGGATTGGTATGTGTTCCTTCGTCTTACCCTTCCTGAAGTCCACAATCAGCTCTTTCATCTTACTGACATTGAGTGCCAGGGTGTTGCTGCAGCACCATTCCACTAGTTGGCATATCTCACTCCTGTACGCCCTCTCATCACCACCTGAGATTCTACCAACAATGGTTATATCATTAGCAAATTTATGGATGGTATTTGAGCTATACCTAGCCACACAGTCATGGGTATATAAAGAGTAGAGCAGTGGGATAAGCACACACCCCTGAGGTGCACCAGTGTTGACCATCAGCAAGGCGGAGACATTATCACCAATCGGCACTGATTGTGGTCTTCCATTAGGAAATTGAGGATCCAAATGCAGAGGGAGGTACAGAGGCCCAGATTCTGCAACTTCTCAATCAGGATTGTGGGAATGCAGGTATTAAATGCTGAGCTATAGTCAATGAACAGCATCCTGACATAGGTGTTTCCGTTGTCCAGGTCGTCTAAAACCCTGAGGAGAGCCATTGAGATTGCGTCTGCGTTGACCTATTGTGGCGATAGGCAAATTGCAACGAGTCCAGATTCTTGCTGAGGCAGGAGTTCAGTCTAGTCATGACCAACCTCTCAAAGCAGTTCATCACTGTCGATGTGAGTGCTACTGGGTGATAGTCATTAAAGCAGGTAACGTTTTTCTTCTTAGGCACTGGTATAATTGTTGCCTTTTTGAAGCAAGAGGGAACTTCCGCCCATAGCAGTGAGAGGTTGAAAATGTCCTTGAATACTCCCGCCAGTTGGTTGGCACTGGTTTTCAGAGCCTTTCCAGGTACTCCATCGGGACCTTCTGACTTGTGAGGATTCACTCTCTTTAAAGACAGTCTAACATGAGCTTCTGAGACAGAGATCACAGGGTCATCTGTGCAGCAGGGATCTTCACAGCTGCAGTTGTGTTCTCCCTTTCAAAGCGGGCATAGAAGGCTTTATGTTCATCTGGTAGTGAAGCATCGCTGCCATTAGGTACATGGAGCTCAGAAAAATAGAGGGCTATAGGTAAGTCTAGATCATTTCTAAGGACATATTTGGCACAGCTTTGTGAGCTGAAGGGCCTGTATTGTGCTGTTGGCTTTCTATGTTTCTATTCGTGCTATTGGGTTTCGCTTTATAGGAAGTAACGTCTTGCAAGCCCTGCCAGAGTTGTCATGCATCCCGATGTTGCCTCCAACCTCATTCAAAATTGTTCCTTCGCCCTTGAAATAGCCCTCCGCAAATCATACCTGGTTTTCTGGTACAGGCCTGGGTCGACAGACCTGAATGCCACAGATCTAGCCTTCAGCAAAAGACATAACTCCTGGTTCATCCAAGGCTTTTGGCTTGGGATTGTACAGTAAGTCTTTGTCAGCACACTCTCATCATCACAGGTTTTAATGAAGTCAATAACAACTGCAGCATACTCATCCAGGTTCGAAGGTGAAACCCTGAATACAGATTCAAAGCAGTCCTGTAAGTGATCCTGTGCTTCCCCTGTCCATACCTTCTTGGTCCTCACCATAGGCGCTGCAGTCTTCAGTCTCTGCCTATACTCAGGGAGTAGGAGTACAGCCAGGTGATCAGACTTCCCGAAGTGAGGGCGTGGAATAGCATGGTAGCAATGGTCCAGTGTGTTGTTTCCTCTAGCATTGCAAGTGATCTGTTGATGGTGATTGCTTAGTGATTTTTTTCAGATTGGCCTGGTTAAAGTCTCCTAAAACGATGGTGAAGGCGCTGGGACGCGCTGTTTCGTGCATGTTGATCCCATTGCTCAGATCATCTCAAGACTAATTGACATTGGCCTGAGTATACATTGGAATGTATACAGCTACCAAGAAGATCCCAGAGAACTGTAGCACGTAAAAAGGACTGCACTTTATTGCTAGATGTTCCAGGTCTGGTGAGTAGAATTGGGACAGCACTGATATATTTGTGCACCAAGAAGAGTTGATCACGAGGCATACTCCTCCACCGCTGCTTTTGACTCTATAGATCTATCCTGACAGTGTATAGTAAACCCGCCGATCTGGATCGCTGCATCTGGTACGGAAGGGGTTAACCAGGATTCCATGAAACGAAGGATGCACGCAGTCCTAATGTCCCTCTGATTTCTGAGATCATCGACTTTATTCACCAGAGACTGTACGTTTGCCAGCAAGATAGTCAGTACTGGGAGGCTAAAACCCCAAACGCACTTGTAAACCCCAACCTACAGCCACACTTCCTCCGTGGGCACTTCTGTCCAGTCACAGTTGTTTCCATCAGTTTTAAGCAGCAATAGTTCGTTTAAACGCATTAAGACATCTTCGTTTACTGTACTGACCTTGGAAGCAGTTATGCTTTTTAGCTGCATCAGGCTAAAATGCCAGGGATTTTAATCCCTGCCCTAATAATTCATTTTACTGAATATAGATTATCTTATTTAAATAATATGCATTTTACTAAACAATGACACTAAAATCATGATTTAAAACCATTTCTCATTAAATCCTATGCACTTCCCTCCTGAATGAACTGCAATGCTTGGCCAGCAGGTGGGGCTCCCCTTTATTGTCCACTTGGTAATTTCACAGCAAGTTACTGAACAGTCTTGTCAATTTTATCCTCTCACATGGCCATCCCACTGGAAATGAAAAACTCACCCAACGTCTGCTTTGACATGATCAAAGCACCCCATTATGGAAATTCAAATGCAGGTTAACTCCCCAACTTTTTTCCATCGATGCTGCCTGGCCTGCTGAGTTCCTCCAGCATTCTGTGTGTGTTGGGATTTCCAGCTTCTGCAGATTTTCTCCTATTTGCCCAACTTGAAAAGTAGTCTTAGCCCAGCTACCAAGACATCATTAGCCTGCAAGGGTACAGTATTTGCCCCAATGATCTAAACATCTTTTATCCAATTGTGGAGCTGAGAGCAAGAATCCCAGCTTCAAGTGTTGGCCAGAGTAGATTACATCGAAACAATTAATATACACTATACAAAGAGACTAAACAAACCCAGCCGAATCTGATGAAGAAAGATATGCACCCAGTGAGGAAATACTGCATTTGAGTGGTGCCACCATATCTATTGAAGAATCACATGGCAACGTTACAGTGTTGTTGGGACCTTCCATAAAAGTTTAAATTTTCTTGTGTTTCTTTTTTCCATTTATTTCATACCTTTTGAAAGGTTCATTAAAAGTCTGGTTAGGCTGAATCTGGAATATTACATTCATAGAACATAGAAATCTACAGCACATTACAGGCCATTCAGCCTACAATTTTGTGCCGACCGTGTAACCTATTCTAGAGACTGCCTAGAATTTCCCTAGCGCATAGCCCTCTATTTCTCCAAGCTCTATGTAACTATCCAAGAGGCTCTTAAAAGACTCTATTGCATCTGCTTCCACCACCACCACTGGCAGTGCATTCCACGCACCCACCACTCTGCGTGAAAAACTTACCCCTGACGTCCCCTTGGTACCCATTTCCAAGCACCTTAAAACTATGCCCGCTCATGTTAACCATTTCAGCCCTGGGAAAAAACCTGTGGCAATCCAAACGATCAATGCCCCTCATCATCTTATACGCCTCTATCAGGACAGCTCTCATCCTCTGTCACTCCAAGCAAAAAACTCCGAGTTCACTCAACCTATTCTCATAAGGTAAGCCCTCCAATCCAGGCAACATCCTTGTAAATCTCCTCTGCATTCTCTCCTCATAGCTCTTGAACTCAATCCCATTGTTGATGAAGGCCAACACACCTTAACAACACCGTCAACGTGTGCAGCAGCTTTGAGTGTCCTATGGACACGGACCCCAAGATGTCTCAGATCCCTCACATTCATTTCCGGTCACTCCATTACAGGGAGTATTTGGAGGCTTTGGAGAGGGTGCAGAAGAGGTTTACCATAACGGATGCAGAGGCAAGATTGGACAGAACTGGGTTGTCTTCTCTGGAGTGGAGGAGGCTTGAACAAAATTTATCAGATTATGAGAGGTATAGATAGAATGGATATCTGGTAACACACACAGAATGCTGGAGGGACTAAGCAGGCCGGGCAGCATCTATGGGAAAAGAGTACAGTTGACGTTCTGGGCAAAAACCCTTCAGCAGGACTGGAGAAAAAAAAGACGAGAAGTCAAAGTTAGACGGGGGTGAGGGGAGGGAGAAACTCAAGGTGAAAGGTGAAACCCGGGAGGTGGGAGGGAAGTAAAGAGCTGGGAAGTTGATTGGTGAGAGAGATACAGGGCTGGAGAAGGGAGACTCTGAGAGGAGAGGACGGAAGGCCACGGAAGAAAGAAAAAGGGGGAGGAGAACCAGAGTGAGGTGATGGGCAAGTGAGGAGATAAGGTGAGAGAGGTAAATAGGGATGAGGAATGGTAAAGGAGGGAAGTGGCATTACCAGACGTTTGAGAATTCGATGTTCATGCCATCGGGTTGGAGGCAACCCAGACTGAATACAAGGTGTTGTTTCTCCAACCTGAGTGTGCCCTCATCGCAACAATAAAGGAGGCCATGGATAAACATATCGGAATGGGAAGTGGAATTAAAATAGGTGGCCACTGGGAGATCCCACTTTTCCTGGCAGATGGAGCTTAGGTGCTCAGCGAAGTGGTCTCCCAATCTACACCTGGTCTTACTGATACACAGGAAGCCACACTGGGAGCACCAGATACAAGACCCCAACAGACTCACAGGTGAAGTGTCGCCATTGTTTGGAGTCCCGAGTGGTAGTGAGGATGGAGGTGTAGGGTCAGATGTAGCACTTGTTCCACTTGCAAAGATAAGTGCCAGGGATGAACGGACAAGGGAGTTACGTAGGGAGCGTTCCCTGCAGAAAGTAGAAAGTGGGGGTGGGGAGCGGAAGGGAAAGATGTGCTTGGTGGCGGGATCCCATTGGAGGTGGTGGAAGTTTAGGAGAATTGTGTACTGGACGCGGAGGGTAGTGAGGTAGTAGGCAAGGACAAGAGGAACACTATCCCTGTTGGAGTGGCTTGAGGATGGAGCGAGGGTAGACTTGCGCAAATTGGAAGAGATGTGGTTGAGGGCAGAATTGATGGCGGAGGAAGGGTCGCCCTTTCTTTGAAGGAAGAGGACATCTCTGTCATTCTGGAATGAAAAACCTCATCCTGAGAGCAGATGCGGCGGAGACAGAGGAATTGAGAGAAGCGGATGGCATTTTTACAGAGTGAGAAGCGGTATAATCCAGGTAGCTTTGAGAGTCTGTAGGTTTATAATAGACATCAGTAGATAAGCTGTCTGCGGAGATAGAGACAGAGAGATGGAGAAATGGGACGGAGGTGTTGGAGATGCACCAGGTAAATTTGAGGGCAGGGAAGTTGGAGGCAAAGGTGATGAGTCGACGAGCTCCACGTGGGTGCAGGAAGCAGCACCAATGCATTTGTCGATGTAGCATAGGAAACGTTACAGAGTGACACCAGTGTAGGCTTGGAACATAGATTGTTCCACACTGCCGACAGGCTGGGACCCACGCAAGTGCCCATGGCTACACCTTTTGTTTGAAGGAAGTGGGAGCAGCCAAAATGAGAAATTATTGAGAGTGAGAACAAGTTCCGTTAGATGGAGGCAAGTGGTGGTGGAGGGGAACTGGTAGGTTCTGGCATCCAGAAAGAAACGGAGAGTTTTGAGACCTTCCTGGTGGGGGATGGAGGGGTATAGGGACTGGACATCCATGGTGAAAGTAAGATGCTCAGGGCCAGGGAACTGGAAATCATTGAAAAGATCAGGAGTGTTTGAAGTGTCATGGACGTAGGTAGAAAGGGATTGAACCGGGGGGGATAAAATTGAGTCGAGATATGCAGATATGCATTCAATGAGTCAGAAATAAGCTATATAATGGTTCTAACTGGATTGGAAGGTTTGCGGATCTTGGGTAGCAAATAGAAACGGGAGGTGCGGGGTGCGGGAACTATGAGGTTCGTGGCACTCGATGGGAGACCCCCCCAGAGCTAATAAGGTCAGTGATGGTGTGGGAGACAATGGCCTGGTGCTCCTCAGTGGGATCCTGTTCGAGGGGTAAATAAGAGGAGGAGTCTGTGAGTTGTCGCTGGGCCTCAGCAAGGTAGAGGTCAGTCCGCCAGACTACTACAGCACCCCCTTATCTGCAGGTTTGATGGTAAGTTTAGGCTTAATACGGGAGAAGTGGAGAGCAGAGTGTTTGGAAGGAGTGAGGCTGGAATTCGAGAGAGAAATGGTGAAGTCAAAACAGTTGCTGTCCCGTCAGCAGTTGGCAATGACAAGGTCCAGAGCAGGGAGGAGATCAAGGCGGGGTGGTAAGTCTCTTCCATGGATATCTGGTATCATTCTTTCCCCCCTGGGTTGAAATGCTAGAGAGCCTGCAGTTAAGGTGAGAAAGGCAAGTTCAAAGGAGATGTGCAGAGAATGGCGGGATGTGGACTCTGTAGGCAGAAGGGATTAGTTCAGTTCGGCATTTAATTACTAGTTTAATCAGTTTAACATAAGAGCATGAGCCGAAAGACCTGATCTGTGCTGTATAATTCTATGTTCTATGATCCAAGTGCAAGATAAAACATTAAAGTCAGAGCCAAAAAACAAAATCACCCAGAATGGCGTTGCAGTGGAAGTTTCTACTTGGCTCAGTGTGGAGTACAGGCACTCCATCTGAGACAGATTTCCAACCTTGTGCGTTTACTATCACAGACAGAGATATTTTAACTATAAATGTTTGAGCACTGGCAACACAGCAGGGTATTTCCCGTTAACTCATCCAGACTAACTAGTGCAAGTGACTTGAAGGCCAACTCATCTGTAGTAAATTCAGTAACTTACAGAAATATTCATTCTGCTCTTGCTGACAACAAATGCACCCATCCCTCTTCAAGCAAAGCAACTCCGATTCTGTATAAGCAGTTCAAGATGTCAAATACCACTAGTATAATCAACAAGATGTTGTAATCTTTTTCTGACTTTCACAACTGGATTGTACCTTTCACAAATAACTCCGTTCATGACTCAGCTGATAAGTTATAAACTTAGCTGAAGAGATTGATCTTCTAGGGTGACGCATGACTGATGACAAGGACTAGCCAATAGAGGAAAAAATACATGGAGGGAGAAATATTTTCCTACTGGAATCTTATTTTCCATATATTATAAGCAACACTGGGGTGCCAAAGGGGATTGTACTGGCTCCCTTCCCGTTTATCCTGCATACCTCGGACTTCAGATACAACACCGAGTCACGTCATCTGCAGAAATTCTCTGATGACTCAGCAATAGTTGGGTGTATAAAGGGAGAATGGGAGGATGAACACAGGGCCCTGGTGGAGGTGTTGTCAAATGGTGCAAGCTGAATCATCTGCAGCTCAACATCAGTAAGACAAAGGAGATGGTGATGGACTTCAGGAAGACTAAGCCTGCACTGCTCCCTGTTACTATTGGCAGTGAGGACGTGGATGAGGTGAGGACCTACAAGTACCCGGGAGTGCAGCTGGATGACAGACTTGAGTGGAGCACCAACACAGAGACTGTGTACAAGAAGGGCTAGAGTCACCTCTGCTTCCTGAGGAGACTGACATCCTCTGGACTATGCAGGCCTCTCCTTCACATAACTGATTCACTAAAAAAAATCCCTGCAAACTTGGCCTACTTACTGCTTCCACAGAAACGAAGGCAGTGGTGTCAAAGGGGAAAAGCTGAGAAATTGAGAATGAGGTAGCAGTACAGGCTACCTCATTTAATATATTTAAGATACTGTTAAATAGATTATTCCATAGTAGGGGAATTAAGGGTTACGGGGAAGAAGTAAGTAGGTAGAGCTGAGTCCAGGGCAAGATCAGCCATGATCTTACTTAACGGTGGAGTAGAATTAATGGGCCAGATGGCTTGCTACTGCTCTTAAATCTTACAAGATTGTCTTAGGGCAAAATAACAGGAAAAGGGCAGAATGAATTTAATGCAGACAAGTCTAAAATAATCTGCAAATCAAGAGAAAGCGAAGAACAGCTGAACTCTGAAAGAAGATTCAGCATGACATCTAAAACTTTGACAAACTTTTATAGATGTGGATAGTATATTGACTGGCTGCATCACTAACGGAAACACCAATGTCCTTGAACAGAAAATCCTACGAAAAAGTAGTGGATACGACCCAGTCCATCACAGTTAAAGCCCTCTCCACCACTGAGCACATCTACATGGAGCATTGTCACAGGAAATCAGCACCCATCAACAGAGACCCCACCGTCCAAGTCATGCTCTCTTCTGACTGCTAACATCACGAAGGTGGTACAGGAGCCTCAGGACTCTCACCACCAGGTTCAAGAACAGCTATTACCCCTCAAACATCAGGATCTTAAACTAGAGGGGATAACTTCACTCAACTTCACTTGCTGCACCACGGAACTGTTCCCACAACTTTATGAACTCACTTTCAAGGACTCTCCGTGACATGTTCTTGATATTTATTGCTTAATTATTATTATCATTTCTTTCTGTTAGTATTTGTACAGTTTATTATCTTCCGCACACTGGTTTTCCGCTCTGTTGGCATGGTCTTTCATTGATTCTATTATGGATATTTGATTTATTATGTCCCAAAAAAATTGAATCTTAGGGTTGTATATGGTGATGTGTGTGTGTGTGTGTATACATATATAATACACACACACACACATACATATACACACATATATACACACACACACACACACACTTTGTACTTAGATAATGAATTTACTTTGAACTTTGAATCAATAGGAGTGCTAAAGACCTTCAGAAAATCCAGCATCAAAGCAGAGTAACAACAACAAAGCAAACCAAATATTAAATTAAGTGGATTTGACAGGAAAACACTGGCAAAAGTTTGCAATTAAACTGGAGTAATCTAGTCAGAGCTCATCTGAAATATGTTGCTCTCTCCAGATAGCAAAAGAACGAGGGAAACAGTGTACTGAAAGCAATGCTGGGAGAAGCCAAGAGGCTAATTCCTGAAGCAAAAGATTAGAGCTAGGAGGAAGCAGAGAAACCTGCTCTTTGTGGAAAGAAGTGATGGAAAAAATATTTTTTGCCAAGTTAAACAATTAGTCACAGTAATGCCATGGAAGTGAAAATATTCCCTTCAATTACATTCAAGAGAACAGAGGAATTGATGCACAGGTGAGTAGAAACGATGCACTGGAACTGTGTCTCTGGCGAGAGGAAGAGACAGCAGTAAACATAATCTAGCCAGTCAGATACAGAGCCTTTAGGAATTCTGAATTCCCAGACAGCAGACTATTAGAAATTTACTGCACAGGAAATTTCTCAAATTTTTCATCAAACAGCAGATAAATGGAATTTTTCCCTCACAAACTCTCTAAGCTAATGAAACAATTGTCAACAACATCAGATGTATTGTCCTTTTAAAAAAAATACAATGGTGAATTGAAAATTTCGAAAGCTCTTTACAAAATATTTGTTTATCTCAATTAAACTAGACTTGTAAAAATGTTTTTCTCCAATTCTATTACTTCCATCTTTTAATAATGCACATTTTGTTTTCAATCTTTGAAGCCAAATGTCATCCAATTACATCTTGCCCTAAATCCACTTTAAAAAGTTCCACCATGTAGATGAAGATCAACAGGAAACCAGACAATCCAGTGCAATTTGATCAAGATCATTACATTCAAGGAGGAGAAAAACTGTCACAGCAATATTTCTGCTAGGAGGAAACTTTCCCAACCAATCCTGTAAAGGCAGCTTGTAAGACTTCCAAAAGAATGCTACAGATGCCAACCTTGGTGAATTTTAATTCTATGATTATTAATACATAAGTAATACCAGAGAGATGAATGTAAAAGGCTGATCAAACTCCATATCTGCACGTGAATTAGGTTCGGAGCTCCCTCTTAATGTTTCGATTCCTCACTTCACCTATGAGGAAGAAAGCAAAAGTTAGCACATTCTCATCTTCAAACAGTTCTGTTGTCATTCTGTTTAGACAGAGGCAAAGAATTGTTCTAAATCATGATCACACTAACATCAAGATATGCAAAACATTTTCTCATTAAAACACAATTCAACTAATTATGCAAAAAACACAGACAATAAAAAGAACATGCACTCCATGCATTAGAGAAGCTCCTAATCTGTTGCATAAGTAGTTGAATTGTGTTTTTATAGTTTTTGTTTCAGCTATAATAGTGCTTTTCAATGTCAGAAATAATCAGACAGAAGTGAAGAATGCAAACTGGCTGCAGGAACTGAGGAAAACAGGAGTAGACTACTCAACCACTCAAGTCAGCTCTGTCGTTCAATATGATCACGGCTGACCTACCCCAGGATCTTGTCCAATTGTGCCAGCTCCCCTTGCCCTCAACTCCTTTCAAAGTTCCTCTTTTAAACCACTAATGATCTCACCATTACAGCCCACTGGAGTAGATAATTTCTAAGATTCAACATCTTTTCACATTTCACCAGCCACTGAGAAGACCTCAAATTTAAATGCCAACCTCTTTGATTCCCAGTTGTGTCCCTTCATTTGACGTTCTCCCACTGGTGAGAACATCTGGATACTTATCTTCTCATGCCCCCTTTATAGGTCTTATTCTTCTCCTCTATATATTCTTCTAACACCGCACAACACTTCAACTGGGGTGGAATATGTATTTACAGCAAGATAGGCTTTAATTGGGCAGTTCACATTAAAATGTGACATGGGAATTTATAAGACATTGAACCAATGGGAAGTATTAAAAAAAACAATATTTTACAAGTAAAACAGTGGTGTGCAACAGTGGTGTGCAACACTGACTAGTCAACGTTGCCAAGGTAATCTCTCATAAACAACATCAAAATGGTAGACTAATCATCAGAAATATTAAACCTCCTGATACAGCTCTATCACCGCATCAGTATGTCAACATAAAGACAAGAGATTCTGCAGATGCTGGAAGTCCACAGTAACACACAAACAACATGCTGGAGGAACTCAGGAGGTCAGGCAACATCTATGGAGGGGAATAAACTGTCGACGTTTTAGGCTGAGACCCTTCATCGGGATGGGAAAGGAAGGGGGAAGATGCTAGAATAAGAAGGTGGGGGGGGGGGGTCAGGGAAATAAGTACAAGCTGGAAAATGATAGGTGACCCTAGGTGAAGGGGTACGAACACTGGACTTTGCAATACAGATGTTCTTAATAGTATTAAACGCACAAATCAGAAACAGCGGGCTTATAAATGTTAGCTGACAGCTAAAGGAACATTGTGAGGGCTTGTCGCATGTGGTGGCCAATGAACAAGAACAGAGCCAATGCAGGAGAGTACCCAAGCACCTTCTCCCCCAGTGAACACAACAAACATGGACCATGATCTGCCTGGATCATCAGAACACAACAAAAACCTGGCACCCTTTAATCAAACAATATGCTATGTATAAACAGTACAGTGTTTTGTGTAAATAATCTGCAAGGCACTGTGTGACAATATTATAATGAATTTGGAAACAAAATAAAAGGCTTAGGAAACACGTTCATGGGTCTTAAGACTTTTGTTTCCTCTCTGGCTGCCACACTGAGTTACCACCTCCCTCTATCACCCAGACCTTTCGTGCTGTTGAATGTTCCTCTCATCAGGGTCAATTTTAAGCCTCGATATAACCAATTTTAGTCAACTTTATAAAAGGTTTCAGCCCAGCTTGGCCATGTAAACCCTTTCTCCTGGTTGAAAGGGTGTCAATGGAACTCCATAGCAAGTCGTAGAGACACAGAGGTGCATAGCATAGAAACAGACCAGTCAGCCCAACGTGTCGATGCTGATTATGGTGCCCAGCAAACTAGTCCCATTTGTCCACATTTGACGCTTATTCCCCAAATCTCCTCTGATACATCTACCTATCCAAACATCTTTAAATGTTTGTTATTGTACCTTTCTCCAGAAGCTCATCACTACCATCTGTGTGAAGAAGTTGCTCCTCAGGTCCCATTTAAATCTTTCCCCTCTCTTAACCCATGTCCTCTGGTTGCTAACTCCTTTTTCACCCTATCTACACCCCTCATGACTTTAGCAGTCCCTCTGTCTCCTATGCTCCATGCAATGAAGTCCAAGTCTGCCATTATCTTCCTATAATTCAGGTCCTTCGGCCCTGGCAGCATTTCATAAATCTTCTCTGGACTCCTTTGAGTTTAATAATATCATAGCATAATAAAAAATTCAAAGGAACTCCAAGTGAGTCCTTGAGCTGTCACAAGCAGCACCCACATGGAGGAAGATCCCCTTCGATTCACCTGGCTGAGAAGGGCCCTTGTGCTCACCTCCTCTGAATCGGGGAGCCACTGCGGACATAATGAATCTTGTGCAAGTCCATATTACCTGCTCTTTAAATCCAGTCGGGCTGGCAAGCTTAATATTGTGGGCTCCTCTGCTGTTAGTGTACTCCCGTGTGCTGATCGTTTTTGTTCAAGTTGCAGAGACCTCCTCGTAACTCGTGGAAAGGCAACTGACCTCTTTGCCACATGACTAGCGGCAAGCCCACCGGAGAAGCAAATATTTTCAGCAAGGTAACAATGGACCCAAAAACTCCTGACTTGATCTGAAAGCACTGTAATGCAGAAGAGAGCCTTGTACTCTTGAAGGTTCTAGAATTTGGTTGCTATGTTAAACTGATTACTTCAGCTTTCAAATAGAGGTTAAAGATCTCAAGGCAACAGAAGCCTAATCGACTGGAGAACCAGAAGCTATTAACACTCTTTCACCTCAATACTGAGTATGAAACCTTGATGTGCACCGCATTTCTCAGCTTAATAATCAATACCGCCTCAAAAAGTTACGTGACTTATGTGGAACAACAACTGGCACATTTTGAGAGATGCCTCAAGGCTAAATCAATTCCTGATGGAAGCCATCAATCACAAAGTACAAGATCAAAGTGATGTCAGAGGATAAGCTGAATCAGTGTAGGATCTCTCATTCACAAAGAGAAGAGATGTACTTCATACAAGGTCAAAGTTATTTCTGAAAAACAAGGTTCGGCAGAAGCACAGTTGTGTCTCAAGTCAGGTTAACCTAAATTCTGGCTATTCAACCGAGAGAAGATAATGTAATGATAAGATTAAATTGTATTGCGGGCTATCCCTCACTTGAGCAATCTTAAAAATAACAAAGAAATACTGACTATCCCGTTTGCCATCTCACTCATCACCCATACTCTGCAGCTTAAAACCTGTTTTTATCTCGAATATCTAAGTTCTGAAACATAAACTCTTTCTCCATTCAAAGGTGCTACCTGATATACTGAATTCTTCCAGCATTTTCTGTTTTATACCAGATGCCCAACATTTGTGGCGATTTGCTTTTGCATCATTGCAATTGAACAATTTTTTTTAAACTGAGCAAAACAATTGAAAATGGAATCAAATGTAAATTTTGAAAATAACATCTAAACTAAGGAAAATCAAAACTGCAGATGCTGGAACACTGAGATAAATTCAAAACGCCAGAAATACTCGGCAAGTCAGGCAGCAACTCTGGAAAATGAAATCAAAACGCACTCATCAGAACTGTGAAAAATGTCATTTGTAAACTTACAGAGAAGGAGGCTGAAAAGATGGATAGGACAATGAGAATGTCTGTCATAAGAGTAAGGCAGGTAAATTGGGATAATGAGGGCAGCTAGAGTGTAATTATTGTGTTACCAACTTTACCAGTTTTTCATCCTTACTAGGTCTAAATCCTGGAACTGCCTGTCTAATAGCAGACAGTCAGAGTCCCTTTATGAGAAGGACTGTACGTAGTAGTTCAAGATGGCTTACTTTCACCTTCTCCTCAGCAGTCAGCACAGGGTGACACAGGCTGGCCTTACTGCTCAGATCCTTAAAAATGATTTTAAAGAAAACATCCTTCTACGGCACCGACCCGAGTCCAGGAGCGGGCGCACCGAGCAGAGCCAACCGGCGGGTCCCAGTCCTGCAGCGAGCCAGGACACGGAGGGGGAGCGAAGGAAGAGGGAGGCTGTTTCCTGCCGCAAAGCCTGTGACCTTCACTCACGTCAGACGCCGGTCGCCCGCTTTACTTTCCAAAAATAACCCTCATGTGATTCCAGCGCCAGGAAGCGGGGTTCGAAACTCGATTCTAGCCGAGCTGTTCTGCTGCTGGTGTGAGTACTGGACGCCCACTGCATACACCCCACCTTTACTAAACCTCCCAGTGCACCAGCCGAGACCTGTGTCTGCACTAATATGCGCTACATAATTTGGACCAGAGTCTTCACTAACCCCAAACACCCGCCCAACACTCACCAAACTGGGACGAGTGTCTATACGAACACACCTAACACCAGGAACAGTGTCTGCACCAACGCCTCCCCTCTACTCCTGGAATAATGCCTGTACTAAAACCCCAACACCATTGCACCCAGGATCAGAGTCCACCCTAACACACTCAAACACACCAAGGCCAGTGTGTGTATCAAGATCCTCACTGCCCCCAAGGCCAGTGTGTGTATCAAGATCCTCACTGCCCCCAAGGCCAGTGTGTGTATCAAGATCCTCACTGCCCCCAAGGCCAGTGTGTGTATCAAGACCCTCACTGTCCCCAAGGCCAGTGTGTGTATCAAGACCCTCACTGCACCACCTGGACCAAGAGTAGGCATTCACGCACTAATCCTGTCATTGCACCCAGTATTAGTGTTTGCACTAACACACTGCACTCCTACCACCACCAACCCCACCCCCTTAGTCTTAGGCACTTACATACAGTGAGGGAGTGTAAGATTTTTGCACAGTACTGTAGTAATTTTATGTATTGTGCTGTACTGCTGCCATAAAAAAACCACAAATTTCATGATGCAGGTAATAATAAACCTGATTCTGATCAGGGTCTCCTGTGGACTGAGAGTGGGAAGGGGCAGGGTGCGGGAAACACCAGAGAGACATTCTGTGATAATTAATAAACAAGTTGTTTAAAATCAAATGACCTCACCTGTGTCAGGGCTGGGTGCGTCTGCATCAGTGGTACCCCACCGCTCCCCCAAGCACTCCTTCTCTGCCACCTGTCCCGTACCCCTCTAACGGCATCCCACCCTCGCCATTCCCAATTTTCTTTGCTCCTGGCAGATTTACAATCTGCAAAAGTCTTAGGTACCCTACCTACTACATGCTCTTAAAAATCAGAAAATGGGCTAAATATTCAGGAAAAAAATTGATGCAGCACCTGTATGCTATGAATCTGTGTTTGAAAATAATTAATGGAATAATAAAAGAACTTACAAGACAAAGAAAGAGTGGGAGAGAGCGCGTCTCCACACACACAAGAAAGCAACAAGTACATGCAAACCAGAAACGAAAAGTAAACAGAAACTTGGAAAGACCGATAACATTTAAAAGTTCTCATCACCTGAGGGGAGAAAGTTCAGCAGATCCTTTAAGTCAGGGGTTCCCAACCTGGGGTCCACGGACCTCCCAGTTAATGATAGGGATCCATGGCATTAAAAAGGTTGGAGCCCTGCTTTAAGTGTTTTAAGTAGGGTGGCGCAGTGTCGTAGCTGTAAGCTCAATGCTTTACAGCACCAGCTGTAAGATCAGAGTTCAATTCCTGCCATTGTCTCTAAGGAGTTTATGTGTTCACCCTGCGACTGAACGTGTTTCCTCAAGCGGTACTGGTTCTCTCACATACCCAAGAGGTGTGAATTTTGGGCGTACTAAGCTGGCGCCAGAAGCATGGCAACACTGCAGGCAGCTCGGCGGGATTCTCACGAATTTTGATTTGACGCAAACAACGCATTTCACTATATACTTTAATATACGTGACAAAGCGAAACTTTAACCTTAACTGACAAAAATTAAGGTGATCAGTACTGAGAGACTGTCCACAGATATCATTAAATCTGGTTTTACTGATTTGGGCAAAAAAGTTTCAGAAAAAAAAGGAAGTAATAACTTAAAAGTTAGAGGAAACTCTGTGGCTGTGCCATTATTACACAGCAGGGTGTAGATAATCAGATTAAGGTACCAGCATTAGAAGATGACAGGAAATCTGCAGCCTGCAAAATATAAAACTTCTTTCCACCCATCAGTCAATGAAGGTCACAGCACAGCTGCAGAACCATCTGCTGCTCGAGACAAAATGCCAGTGAGAAAGATTATTCCCTTAAACCTGAAATGGGTCTGCAAGCATGAATAATTGAGTTAATACAGTCAGTATCTCATCAACATCCAAATGCCCCAAGTACCAAAAACTGCACGGCACTAAAAAATCGAAGAATTATTCTTGTAGTAATGCCTATCGCACTCTCAATGACTTTAATAACAAATGGCAAAACGAAAAATATATTGTATATATTGTTTACAACTGTTACTAACTAAAATGCCCATTTTTACAATGAAAACACCCGTGGAAAGGGTATCAAAAACACAAGATAGTATATGCGACTGTGAATAGCAATCTCGTCACAATTTAAGGTGATGTCTGACAGCTCCTTTGCCAAACAAGACTACCTCAGTAATATAAAAAGATGCCTGTGAATACAGCCTTGGAGCTACAATCAGTTACCGGTACTCTATTCCAAACGTTAGTTTTCCAGCCACACAAATACTGTCGGCCCACACTGATGCCATGTTGCCTACATTATAAGTAACCAGAGTTTTAGTGAAAGTCAAACATACCGTATCTTATAAATCAAGATAGAATAAAGACAGAGCACCCAGTCCTTCGGATAGCTCAAATGAGTGGGTAAAATGTTAATAGATCGGGGAAACATGATGCTATCCATTTTAGGAAGAAGAAAAATAAAACAGCATTTCAATCACATTTTGAATATTGGGTGCAGTCCTGGTCGCCTCATTATAGGAAGAATATACCGCACACAAAAATGCTGGAGGAATTCAACAGGTCAGGCAGCACCTATGGAAAAGGGGCAATGTTTCAGGGCCAAGATGAAAGGTCTTGGCCCGAAATGTCGACTGTTTATTCATCTCCATAGATGCTGCCTGACCTGCTGAGTTCCTCTAGCATTTTGAGGTGTGTTGCTCTGGATTTCCAGCATCTGCAGATTCTCTTACACTGTAGGAAAGATGTGAAAGGTTTGGGTGCAGAGGAGATCTACCAGCATGCTGCCTGGAATAGAGAGCATGTCTTTTGAGGAAAGGTTGAGTAAACTAGGGCTTTTCCCCTTAGAGCAGAGGATAAGAGGTGACTTGATGGAGGTGTACAAGATGATAAGACAGACAGATCGAGTAGATAACCACAGACTTTTCCCCAGGGCAGATACAACTAATTCAGTACCGGGAGCAGGTGTGGGGGGGGGGGGGGGGAGGTGATTGGAGGAAAGTATAGTAGGGGGAGGATGGCAGAGGCAAGTTGTTTTTACACAGAAACAACCTTCCGGGAGGTGATAGCAAAGGCAGATACATTAGAGACAGTTATGAAACTCAGAAAGACACATGGATGACAGTAAAATGGAGGTCTATGTAGGAGGAACAGTTAGATTGATCCTCGAGTAGGTTAAAAGGTAGGTACATCATGGGCCGAAGGGCCTGTACTGTTCTCTGTTTAACTGGAGACAACATGCTGTCCAGAGGCATTTGCATGTCTTGACACAAAAGAGATGGTTGTTGACTTCAGGAGGGCACGGAGCGACCACTCCCCGCTGAACATCGACGGCTCCTCGGTAGAGATCGTAAACAGCACCAAATTTCTTGGTGTTCACCTGGTGGAGAATCTCACCTGGTCCCTCAACACCAGCTCCTTAGCAACGAAAGCCCAGCAGCGTCTCTACTTTTTGCGAAGGCTGAGGAAAGTCCACCTTCCACCCCCCCATCCTCATCACGTTCTACAGGGGTTGTATTGAGAGCATCCTGAGCAACTGCATCACTGCCTGGTTCGGAAATTGCACCATCTCGGATCGCAAGACCCTGCAGTGGATAGTGAGGTCAGCTGAGAAGATCATCAGGGTCTCTCTTCCTGCCATCATGGACATTTACATTACACGCTGCATCCGCAAAGGAAACAGCATTATGAAGGACCCCATGCACCCCTCATAGAATCTCTTCTCCCTCCTGCCGTCTGGGAAAAGGCTCCGAAGCATTCGGGCTCTCACAACCAGACTATGTAACAGTTTCTTCCCCCAAGCTATCAGACTCCTCAATACCCGAAGCCTGGACTGACACCCTACTGCCCTACTGTCCTGTTTATTATTTACTGTAAATGCCTGCACTTTTTTTGTGCACTTTATGCAGTCCTGTGTAGGTCTGTAGTCTAGTGTAGCTTTCTCTGTGTTTTTTTATTATGTAGTTCAGTCTAGTTTTTTGTACTGTGTCATGTAACACCATGGTCCTGAAAAACGTTGTCTCATTTTTACTATGTACTGTACTAGCAGTTCTGGTCGAAATGACAATAAAAGTGACTTGACTTGATGAAGCAAAGAAAGTTTGCACACAAGAGCAGCAAGATAAATGTCATCTTTATTGCAAAGGGCGAGTCTATCAAAAATACACAAGGTAAATCAAGTGACAGTAGATGTATGTAGATAAAACCAGTGAAGTCTTGCTACAACAATACAGTGTACTAGAGAGAGTACATGTGGGGGTTTGTTCTCACTGTTTAAAAGATATACTTTATTCGGGCAGTTCAAACTGCCAACAAAGGGACTGCCTTATGAGGAAAATCTGAGCAGTCAGGCCAGTACTCGCTGAAGCTGAAGAAGAGTGAAAGTTGATCGTACTGAAAATTGAAAGATTCTCAGTTGGGGGGGGGGGGGGGAGGGAACTTTGATGGATCAGAGGTGAGAGGTTATTTCCGCTGAAGGGAGACTCCAGCACATGGGGCACAATTTCATAATAAAAACAACCTGCATTTTGCATAGAGATAAGAAAGCTTTACAGAGGATCATGAATCTTTGGAATTCTCTTTCTCAGAGACCCGAAGCAAAACAGAGACAATAGGATCTGTGGACTACATAGAAAAGTTGCCAAGATCAGACCAACAATAATTTTATTGAATGATGGTGCAATAAATACATCACTGGGATAGTAATCCAGAGGCCTGGCAGTCAAGTGAACCAAGATTAATAATTAAGAGACCCAATTTCACATCCACTATTGTAGTTGTGGAATTTATATTCTGGATTTTAAAAACAAAGTAATCATTAGTAATAATAAAACCAATAACATGTTCTAAAAATCTACTGATTACACTAGTGTTTCAAAGTTCAAGGTATATTTATTATGAAAGTATGTATGCAATATACAACTCTGAGAATCGTCTTCTCTAGACAGCCAGGAATCAAAGAAAACCATGGAGGCTGTACAAACAAAATCAACCACCCCCGTGAGAGACCATCAAACGCAGACACCTTCCTCCGGCAGCAGTGAGTAAGAGGCCGGTAGAACACTCGCTCGCCTCAATATTTCAATCTTCCTCAATGCTTCAATCAGTGAGAAATGGAGTTGATCATGAGCTCCTGTCCCGTCTCTAAGCTTCTTGGCCTCGTGCCTCTCACCCTCTAGAATCTTCTCAGAGACAAGATTCCAAATCGCGCAATCGATCTTCAAACTGGTGATCACAGGCTCTTATAATACCAGAAAAACAATTAAAAATTAAAAGAGAAGCAGCAAAAGAAACAGTTTCGTGGAGTATCTAGAAGATGTCGGCTAAGGTAGCGTTGTTCGCTGGCGCCATCTTGACTGGACGATGTGGTGGAAATCAGCTATCCTCATCTGACTCGACCTAAACGCCCTCAGAAATGCCCTAGCATACCACCCACTTCAAGAGGCTCCAGGAAGGTGCAAACATATGTTGAGCTCAGCAGTAATATCTTGGTCCCAAAAAACTACTTAAAAAGGTTTGAAAGGCTACCATGGCCAACTTCTGCTTCTATTTCTTTTGTACATAGAGTTCAGAATCATCCACTGCACATACTCTTCATCCACTAATATCATGACCTGGTTTAGACATGTATCATCCTGATTTGTCACCAGCAGTCATCCCTATACATCCTGTCCTATATCTTTAGTTTTTAACTCTATTCTGCGGACTTTGTGCACTGCAAGTACATCACTGCTTCAAGTCTAAATGGGCATCTTCTCTACTTTAGAATTTAACTCCAGACCTAAGTGAATGAAAGGAATAAACTGGGAGCTTTGTGAAACAGCCTTTTTGCTGCATGCTTACTTACTGCCCATTACACTGCTGGCATTTCAGGACCCATCGCTGGCAGTGTTCAGGGCTTCCTTCATCGTGCCAGTAGCTTCCTCCTGGTTTTCAGCACTGTCAGCCATACAAGTCGCGGGTGGATAATCCGCTACACTGTCACACGCAGATGTAAAAGGATTCTTCATAACAATTTTGTTTTTACCAGTCAGGATAGTTAGTCCAACGAGGTGGATGATTTGGTCTGGCCTCTACCCTTTGACCTGTTTGGCATGAGGGACCCTACCAAGAGCCAAAGCACAAGGCCGCAACTCCAGCAACCTAGCTCTCCTAGTCATTGAGGAATGCAAGCCACCAAACCAAGACATGGCTGTGGTCCTCTTGAGAGACTTACTGCTTCACACTACTGACAAAATGGATCAGGGCCAACGTTCCACGCCCATCTTGTTACCTGAAAGCATGCGCGCATACACACAATGCAAAATATCTCTCTCGTTATATAGCATTAAAAGAAGTTCAACTTCGATGAGATTTGAAAATGCTACTGTAATGAGCCAAGCAACACTGGGACATCCAGTATCTTTTTCCCAGCGTCAATGCATTTCAGGTGACAATGTAAATTCAAACGAGATGTGCAAGGCCAATTTCTTTAGAAATAAGGTGCCGAGTGTGCCAGGGATGAAGGTGGAGGTAGATACAACAGATGTATTTAAGGGGCTCTGAGACACAAGGGAAATTCAAAGAATGAAGGGGTATGGACCAGAAGCGGACAAAGGGGATTGTAGGTCATTAGTCCACTTAGTGTGTCACACACAATGGGCTGAAGGGCCTGTTCCTGTGCTGTACATTTTGTTGCTCTTTGTCCCTGATTAGCTCACAATACAAAGAACAAACCAGGGGAAAATAACATGAGGGTGCAGACTCAGCGCTCGTGTCTTTGCAATATGCACCGAGTCAGCTGCCTCACCTCTGAAATATAATCTTTACTAGCACATATCTAAAAACCTTCAAAGTATATTAATACGAGATAAGAGAAGTTTCAAGGGCATAATTTCTTCATCTGATATGACAAAAAATGCTTGAATTTTCCACTTTCACTGCAAGTTTATAAAAAGATGGGCTATCTACTTAACAAAGAAACTCAGTATTTTCTCCTAACAGCCTACTTGTAACATTTGCTTCAATCTTTCAGTATACTTTTGTGTACCACTTTGACTCCAGACCGTAAAATCTTCTTATATTTATAAAGATTGCAGTCAAAGTGAAACTGTTTTAAGTGCTCATTTCCCGAACAGCTCAAATTTATTCAACGATAATGATGAAAGTGCTGCCATTTTTCACACTATGATGAACAAAGGAACATGGATTTTTTTCCCCAACCAGAATAGATGTTTTGTTTAAAATGAAACTGCTGTAATATAATAGCTGGCTTTTGTTTCAAGTTCCCCACATGTGGCCTGAAAAATCACAATAACAAAGGGCTGTGCAAATAAATTCCCAAGTGGCACGCCACTTAAAGATTAACACATGGGATAAAAATAAAATTTTCCACAAAGTTGAAATTAAACAAAACAAGCCTGTGATGAATTTGCAGGTGGAGACCAAGTGAAATACAAAAAAAAAACAAATCTTGACTTAAATATAATAACCATTTCCTGATGCTCCTGTGGTGTCCAGTGAATAAGTTTAAAAGAATCAAATAAAGCACAACTTAGGCCCAAGGCCTCGCAGCGTCAGTTGGCCGATGTTCGATTATGACCTCTGATGCGCTCTGCCTGAAGTTTGCTTTCCCTGTGACCAAATATTGCAGATTGATAGCTCAGTTGGCCACATTCATGGGAATGTGGGAGTAACAGAATGGGTTAGAGAAGGATTAGTGTATGGATGAGCACTTGGTCTCTGAAGGACTTTTTTTTTAATTACTTACAAAACTACAGAAGTTCCTTCACTCACAAAAAACACGCAATAAGTGATTTTTCAAAACGTTTTACAATTGAAATATATTTACTATCATCCACACAATACCCAATTCCCCATGGGGCCCACCGTTTGTTCTCAGCACACCACTGTGCCCAGAGCAACCGCATGCTCCCTCTCTAGGGACACTCAAGCACGAATGTAACCCCGGAAGTGGGGAAGACAGTCAGCTCAGGCAGAGCCCCTGACTATCCGCTGAATGGCCATCTTGGCTAGCCCACCAGTATATCCCCTGAGCGACTCACCTCACTCCGCACCATCAGCGCTGGACTTCTCCATGGATCAATGGAAAAATTAACGGAAAACAGCAACGGCAAAATTAAGAGTTTGTCTCGGAAACCTGGACTTCAGAAAGGTTAAAAAAAATCATCTCACAACGCTTTTTACTCTTGAACTCGATCAGAAAGTCTGCCTGGGCAAAGAAGGGGTTGGGGAACACCTGGATCACCTTGTACCCATTGGTTAAGGTAGCTCGAAATGTTGAGTGAGTGAAGGAGCCAGAGTAATGGATTGGCAAACCAACTGGCACAATTGCCCTCCAAACAGCTGCGTAACACACTCCGTCTGGTGATCTACAAGCACTACTCTGTTAGCTGGATACAAACCCTAGACATGTCCTGAAATGACTCGACAAACATCTTTGCAATAGGACCACTCAGGAACAAAATTATCACGTTTCCAGATAAATAAATGTTAGTTTACTTCTTGAGACCGAGTTTCGACTTCAAAATAAAAAAGACACAAGGGAAAGGGTCATAATTTTGATTCTGCTGATGCTGTTAAATTTGAAGTTCGGCTTATCAACTTCAAACACCGAAATTATTCCATCTGGTCATGTTCTCTAGGTGATATTCATCACTCAACCCATATTACTGAAGCAAATTATCAGCTTGACATCACTACATAGGACCCAGTAAGTGCAAACTAAATAATGCATTGCCCAAGTGCCTGTGAGATCACATCTCTCCACCTCCTCCCCCAATAATAAACACATTCCCAGAGCTAAAACAGATACTTGAGGTTTGGATCATGCTATTACACAGTATTCTCCACAGCCCAGAAATATTCGTCTCTACTGATTCATGCCTTTATTAATAACCCATTCATCTTTCCTTATCAAACCCCATATCATATTCTATTCTTCACCCATTTACGTTTATCTTGCTTCCCCTAAAGTGCACCTGTGACAACAAGATCTGTAATTTGACCATTTTAGACCATAAGACAGAATTAGACCATTCGGCCCATTTGAGTCTGTTCCGCCATTCTGTCATGGCAGGTTTATTATCTCTCTCAACCCCATTCTCCAGCCATCTACGTGTAACCTTTGATGCCCATACTAATCAAGAACTTATCAATCTCCGTTTTAAGTATACCCAGTAACTTGGTCTCCACAGCCACCCATGGTAATGATTTCCACAGATTCATCACCCTCTGGCTAAAGAGATTCCTCCTTATCTGTTCTTTAAGGGGCATCCTTCTATGCTGAGGCTGTGTCCTCTGGTCCTAGACTCCCCCACTGCAGGAAACATCCTCTCAACATCCACTCTACCTTGGCCTTTCAATATTTGATAGGTTTCAATGAGACCGCCCCTTATTCTTCTAAACGCCAGCAAATACATGCCTAGAACCATCAAAGGCTCCCCATACATTAATCCTTTCATTCCTGGAATCATTCTTGTGAATCTCCACAGAACCCACCTCAAATCCAGGACCTTAGATAGGGGGCCCAAAGCTGCTCAATCCTGCAGTCTGACAAATGCCTTAAAAGCCTCAGCATTGCATACTTGATTTTATTTTCTAGTCCTCTCAAAATAAATGTTAACATTGCACTTGCCTTCCTTACTAGCAACTCAACCTGAAAGTTAACCTTTAAAGAATCCTGCACAATAGATAGATAGATAGATACTTTATTCATCCCATGGGGAAATTCAACTTTTTTTCCAATGTCCCATACACTTGTTGTAGCAAAACTAATTACATACAATACTTAACTCAGTAAAAAATATGATATGCATCTAAATCACTATCTCAAAAAGCATTAATAATAGTTTTAAAAAGTTCTTAAGTCCTGGCGGTAGAATTGTAAAGCCTAATGGCATTGGGGAGTATTGACCTCTTCATCCTGTCTGAGGAGCATTGCATCGATAGTAACCTGTCGCTGAAACTGCTTCTCTGTCTCTGGATGGTGCTATGTAGAGGATGTTCAGAGTTATCCATAATTGACCGTAGCCTACTCAGCGCCCTTCGCTCAGCTACCGATGTTAAACCCTCCAGTACTTTGCCCACGACAGAGCCCACCTTCCTTACCAGCTTATTAAGACGTGAGGCGTCCCTCTTCTTAATGCTTCCTCCCCAACACGCCACCACAAAGAAGAGGGCGCTCTCCACAACTGACCTATAGAACATCTTCAGCATCTCACTACAGACATTGAATGACGCCAACCTTCTTAGGAAGTACAGTCGACTTCCTAAGTCCCTTTGCACCTCTGATTTTTAAATTTGCTCCCAGTTTAGAAAACAGTTTACCCTTTTATTTCTTCCACCAAAGTGCATGACCATAGACTTCCCTATACGATAGTCCATCTGCCACTTCTTTACCCATTCTGCCAATCTGTCCAAGTCTTTCTGCAGGCTCCTGCTTCCTCAACACCACCTGCCCCTCCCCTTATCTTTGTATCATCCACAACTCTGCAAACATGGCCACAAAGCCTTCAATTCCATCCTCCAAATCACTGACATATGCGTAATGTGAAAAGCAGCTCCAACACCAACCCCTGCAGAACACTTGTCACCAGCAGCCAAGCAGAAAAGGCCCCCTTTATTCCCATCTATGCCTCCTGCCTGTCAATTTTCCATCCATGCTAGTATCTTGCCTGTAATACCACGGGCTCTTGTCTTGTTTCCTGGCCTCATGTGCAGTAGCTTGTTTGTGAAAATCCAAAGAAACAACATCCACTGTGTTTCTCTCTATAGATGCTGCCTGGCCTGCTGTGTTCCACCAGCATTTTGTGTGTGTTGTTTGAATTTCCAGCATCTGCAGATTTCCTCGTGGATCCACTGGCTCTCCTTTGTCTACCCTACCTGTTATATAGAACATAGAATAGTACAGCACAGTACAGGCCCTTCGACCCACAATGTTGGGCCGACCCTTAAACCCTGTCTCCCATATAACCCCTCACCTTAAATTCCTCCATATACCTGTCTAGTAGTCTCTTAAACTTCACTAGTGTATCTGCCTCCACCACTGACTCAGGCAGTGCATTCCACACACCAACCACTCTCTGAGTGAAAAACCTTCCTCTAATATCCCCCTTGAACTTCCCACCCCTTACCTTAAAGCCATGTCCCCTTGTATTGAGCAGTGGTGCCCTGGGGAAGAGGCACTGACTGTCCATTCTATCTATTCCTCTTAATATCTTGTACACCTCTATCATCTCTCCTCTCATCCTCCTTCTCTCCAAAGAGTAAAGCCCTAGCTCTCTTAATCTCTGATCATAATCCATACTCTCTAAACCAGGCAGCATCCTGGTAAATCTCCTCTGTACCCTTTCCAATGCTTCCACATCCTTCCTATAGTGAGGTGACCAGAACTGGACCCAGTACTCCAAGTGTGGCCTAACCAGAGTTCTATAGAGCTGCATCATTACCTCACGGCTCTTAAACTCTATCCCTCGACATATGAAAGCTAACACTCCATAACCTTTCTTAACTACCCTATCTACCTGTGAGGCAATTTTTAGGAATCTGTGTTCATGTACCTCCAGATCCCTTTGCACCTCCACACTACCAAGTATCCTGCCATTTACTTTGTACTCTGCCTTGGAGTTTGTCCTTCCGAAGTGTACCACCTCACACTTCTCTGGGTTGAACTCCATCTGCCACTTCTCAGCCCACTTCTGCATCCTATCAATGTCTCTCTGCAATCTTTGACAATCCTCTACAACACAACACACCACCACCAACCTTTGTGTCCTCTGCAAACTTGCCAACGCACCCTTCTACCCCCCACATCCAGGTCATTAATAAAAATCACAAAAAGTAGAGGTCCCAGAACTGATCCTTGTGGGCCACCACTAGTCACAACCCTCCAATCTGAATGTACTCCCTCCACCACGACCCTCTGCTTTCTGCAGGCAAGCCAATTCTGACTCCACCTGGCTAAACTTCCCAGGATCCCATGCCTTCTGACTTTCTGAATAAGCCTACCATGTGGCACTCTCTTGGAATTCTCAAAGAATTCCAGCAGATTTGTCAGCCAAGATTTCCCCTTAATGAAACCATGCTGACTTTAGCCTATTTTATCACCTGCCTCCAAGTACCCCGAAACTTCATCCTTAATGAACTCCAACATCTTCCCTACCACTGAAGTCAGGCTAACTGGCCTATCATTTCCTTTCCTTTCTCCCTCCCTTCCTAAAGAGTGAAGTGACATTTGCAATGTTCCGGTCCCCCAGAACCATTCCAGGATCTAGTGATTCTTGAAAGATCACTACTAATGCTTCCACAATCTCTTCAGTCACCTCTTTCTCTTATCTACCTTTAGAGCTTTCATCTTCCCATGAACCTTCTCCTCAGTAATAGCAACTACACTCACTTCTGCCCCCCATCACGCTCAAATTTTCTGGAAGAGGAGTTGGCTACTAATGATCATCTTATACTTAAAACCCTAATTTTGGTTCCATTTACAATTTGAAACATCTCTTCTACTTCTTCCTCGTCAGTCCATTCACGATCCATGGTTGCACAGTGGTTAGTGCGACGCTGTTACAAGTTCGGAGTTCAACTTCAGCCTCCTGTGTAAGAAAGTTTACACTTTTTTCCCCACGTTCACTTAAGTTTTACCCAGGTGCTATGGTTTTCTCCCACAATCCAAAGACGTACCAGTTAATAGGTTAATTTGTCATTGTAAATAGTCCAGTGATTAGGCTAGGGTTAAATTGGTGCTGTCAGGGGCAAGGCTCAAAAGGCGAGAAGGGCCTATTCCTTGCTGTTTCTCTAAATAAAATAAATAACTTTTAAAAAGCTCCACCGTTATCTGGGGGGGAAAGTCCCAATGTCTTCAATTTTCCCTGGTAGTTCACAGGATGTGATAGGGTTTAGTTCCTAAGAAATGTTCATTACTTAAACTTTCCATAAGTTGGAGCAGAACAGAAACAGCTGGGACAGAATGAACAAGCGTGGGGTGAGCAACTGTCAGCTGATTCCACTGACTCAGTGAGTGAATCTGCTCAGCACCAGCAGTTCTGATCGGCTTCACCCATATCATCATTGTTGTGGCTTCTACGGGAGGAGGGAGAGGGAAGACACGCAGAAGTGTCCCATTCTCACCCAGCAGAAGATGCCCGCAGTGCCGCAGCAGCCTGCAAATCCACCCTTGTCCATCTTGCCAGTCTCCCAAGCCTTGTTTGTTAAATCAGGGACACAGAACCTAGAGAGGATCTGTGGATCACATCTCTCAGTTCTGGGACTTTCTAGTAAGCCTACTTTACACCTTTTCCAATGCCTTAACAGCAGCATGGTTCCACAGAGGTTAACATAACACAATTACAGGTCGACAACCTGGAGTCGGGTTCAAATCCGATGCTGCCTGTAAGGAGTTTGTATATTCTCCCCGTGACTGTGTGGGTTTCCTCTCGGTGCTCTGGTTTCCTCCATATTCCAAAGATGTACGGTCTCTAACAGGATCAATAAAAGATCAGCCAGAGTACAGAAGACAACGAATTGTGCAAATGCAAATATAAATAAATAGCAACAAATAGAAACATAGAAAATAGGTGCAGGAGTAGGCCATTCGGCCCTTTGAGCAAATAGCTAGAACATGAGATAACAAGAGTCATTAAAGTGAGATCATTGGTTGTGGGAACATCTCAATGGATGGGCAAATGAGTGTACTTATCCCCTTTGTTCAAGAGCCTGATGGTTGTGGGGTAGTAATTGTTCTTGAACCTGGTGGTACAAGTCCGAAGGCTTTTGTACCTTGTGATGGCAGCAGTAAGAATAGAGTATGACCAGGTTGGAGGGGATCTCTGATGATGAATGCTTCTTTCCTATAACAGCGTTTCATGTTGATGAGCTCAATGTTTGGTAGAGCTTCACCCATGATATACTGAACCCACAACCTTTTGTAGCATTTTCCATTCAAAGGCATCAATGTTTCCATACCAGGCTGTGATGCAGTCAGTGAATATACTCTGCATACTAAATAGAAGTCTGTCAAAGTTTTAGACATCATGTTGAATCACCACAGACTTCTAAGGAAGTAAAGGCACTGCTGTGCTTTCTTAACAATTGTGCTTAGGTGCTGGGTCCAGGACACTGAGGAATTTAAAGTTGCTGACCCTCTCCACCTCTGATCCTCCTAGGAGGACTGGATCGTGGACGTCTGGTTTCCCTCTCCTTAAGTCTACAGTCAATTCATTGGTCTTACTGACATTGACTGAGAGGTCGTTGCTATGACACCACTCAGCGAAATTTTCAATTATGGAGATATTGGGCATAGCCTCAGGATAGATGGGTGTCTATTTAAAACAGCGATGTGGAGAAATTTCTTCAACCAGAGGGTGCCGAATTTGTGGAATCTATTACTACAGGACGTTTGGTGTATTTAAGGCAGAGCTTGATAGGTTCTTGATTGGACATGGCATCAAAGGTAACGGGGGGTGGGGGGGGATGGTTGGGGAGTGTGGCTGAGGAGGGGAAAAAGGATCAACCATGGCAGAGCAGACTCGATGGGCCAAATGGCCTAACTCTGCACCTATGTGTTATGGTTTTATGATTAACTAGAATGCACTACTCAGACTTTGTATCTCAGAAGAATTAAAATAACTTTAAATCTTGAATGGTCCAATTACCATCATGCCAAGGCACAGCAGGCAGCAGATAAGCGCTGGTAAATGGAATTATATAGATGGTATTTAATAGTCAGCAGGGTCAAAGGGCTGTGTGTTATCTCCTGTATGACTCGAATAGCCAAAAACAGCAAATGAGCAAGCCAGTTTTTGTGGCACTGGTTGGCTAAGAGTGTTGATCAGAGTGCGGGAAAGTTCACTTCAAATACCATCACAGAATCCATGACATCCATCTTTAAAAGCAGAGAAAGTGGCTTACATCTGAAAAAGGACTCCCCTCACAATAGCATGCACTCCTGTGCTAAACTGCACTCTATCTAGGTGATGCTTGACCCAAGGCTCACTGAATTGGGTAATCCTTCTAAACAAGATGACAGTGAAGAATTAAACAAGATATAGTACAGAAAGACCTAGATTAAATAGGTTTAAAACACACTATTGACTATCAAATCTACATAACGTGCACTTACACCTTTGACAAAGGCAAATAATATCAGTTTAACCCTGACTGGATAAGAACAAGGAATTGGTGAGCGTTTCTGAAATGCTGCATTAGAAGGTCACCCAAGGGCTACTTAGATTGTCTCTGACCAGTAGAAATGCTGCAGCTGTAAAGGGATTATTAACAGCCTGGGTGGCAGGGTAATTTCAGCAGAATGCGCACAACCAAGTGACGATACTGACATTTCTGGTGACAGAAATCATTAAAAAAATCAATTTAAAAAATGTTTGATCAGCATGTGGATTAACTCACAAGAAATAGAAGTAGAAAATGGTCATTCAACCCCTTCAGCATTCAAAAAAATTGCAGCAATCTTTAAGCTCAGAACCAAAGTTCCTGCATTAACCCTTAACATCCAAATGAACAGGCTGAGCAGAAAAGCCTCCGCAGCCAGCCAGGAAGCTCCAAGGCTTCAGTACCACTCACACGAAGAAAATCTCCTCGCTGTCCTGGATATCTAACCCTTTTTTTCCCCCCAAAGGTTGGAGCTACTCAATCCAGACACCAAAATCAGGGTAAACATCAAATGTCTGGCCTGTCAAGCCCCATGAGGGTTTACGATGTTTCAGTGAGATCCTCATTCATTTTCCCCAAGTCCAGGAAGTATAGGTCTTGGAGACCACAGGGCCCCAGTACCAGACTGCACTAAAATATACAGAGTACTTCAAAAAAAATCCTTAAAGGCAGTAATTTCATAACAACTATCAGTGCAATATTTGTCTCTGGTTCTTATGTCAGTTATCGTAAATCTGTGATCCTGATAGCAAATTGTTTTGCCACCAGAAATGATTCCTCTCCAGTCACGTATTCTAAGCCATCCTTATTTAAATACATCTTTGCAACTTGAAACAATTTTATTCAAGTTCCTCTGAGGATTCCCTCTTCCAAGGTACATACACCAAGTTCCTTCAGCGCTGCACCAGAAGATCACATCAAGTGCTGAATTCAACAAGGGTGGCCTCCCAGAGGATTAAAACAATCATGTGAAGTTCTTGCTTCTTATTGATGTTCAGTGAACTCACTAAAATGAGTTCAAGCATTCAGAGCACCACCATTTCCAGGCATAAAGGCTGACGGAGACACCACATTCAGGTCCTCCGTTGAAAAATGGACACTTCAATGATGTACTGAAGAGCTGCCATGACAACAGCTCACAAATTGACACCTTTAAGAGAAATGAGAAGACAACAAAGAGTAGAAGACTACAGAAGCATGAATCAACTCTACCTCAGCCCAACAAGCACCAGACCGTAATTAATCAACCTCAGTACGCACAACTAGTAACACTCTTCATAACTGTGAGGCACCTCATATCCCAATACATTCTATATTTGAGCACTTGGCGGGTGGAGGGCTTGACAGAGGTTGACATGAAGTGATCTCAACTACAAACTTAACCAGAAGATCACTTTTTTAAAAATCCGATTCTGCTATTTTCACAAAAAACCGCTTTTGATAATGACAAGCTGTGCTTGAAATGATTCTTGAAATCACAAAAATTTTATGTTTATAAACTCTTGTGAAATTATTTCATTTAAATGTATCATACTTTGGAAAAAAAAAACACTGGGTATGCTCACGCCCAGATTCAACACTGTTAACTTTTTCAAAACTACATCCAATTTCAACCAGTATTCCAATTCTCATCACTCACATTCTAACAGAAATATAAATGCATTTGGGTGGTTGATGCCACAACACGTTTAAAATCAGCTGGAGAACAATGCTAATGTAATGTTCAAACTCAAAATGCAATAAAATTTTAAATCCTAATACCCACTAAATTGTGCACAAAGCCATCCAAAGTGGCTGTATATGCAATTATTGAACCTAAAGTACCATTTCATGCCTGCAGTAACTCCCATTAGATCTGTTCATTTTTTGAATCAATTATAAAATATGCTTGTGGCATCAATCACTCCTGAGTGGTACCACTGAGAATTTCTAAGTAGAACTAATTCAGCATTGGTTTTGAGTATCTGTTGAATCATCCCCTGTACAAATCCATAAGGATTTAAAGATTTAAAAGGTTTGCCTTATTCTTTACATGAACATCAAAGCATACATATAAATTACTCATTTGCGTCACAACAAGCAGCTTGAGGATGTACCCGCAAGCGTCACCACAGCATGCCCACAACCTACCGACCCTGCGTCGGATACCCGAGCTCCCGGAGGAAACCCAGGTGGTCGGCTGGGTGGGGTGGTTTGAACGTACAAGCTACTTACAGACAGCAGCAGGAATTGGACCCCGATTGCTGGAGCTGTTAGGTGTTATGCCAATCACTACACTACCCCCATATGGTATTATCATATATATAACATTAATTCGATTGCAGTAACACGAGGCCATTCTGAATCTACCTGATTCATTCAATCTTATCTGTATTGTTTTCTTTGCTAAAGCATTTCAGATCTAAGACTATTACATACTCACTTCATTGCTCCTTCCCACCCCACCCCCACGGGAACGTACAAAAGGGCCGCCTCACCTGCCTTGGATGGATCAATCTGAACGTCACTTATGCAGACTCACACTTGAGCAAACGTTAGCAGCTTACATTGCAGAAACAAAACGAGCATCAAGAGTTTGAACTCCGCACGCTGCTTCTCCCTGCGTGGAGTCTGCTTAAGGCACAGCGCTGAGCGCAGTCGACTTTCCACGCCCGGTAATCTAACAATCAGCAGCACATCACAGCTCTCCCTCGGCAAACAAACGGAAGGGCGACGCATGCTTGCCGCTCCTGTTCGAAAGCAAAGGTCATCGCACGCAAGACACTTACTATTTGAGAGCTTGCTGCTCCTTTAATGCGCTCACGCCTCGGGACGAAGATTAAAACCGGTTTAGAGGAATGTTGCTAGAGTGTCGGTGTAACACACGCTGACTGCTGGCTAAACATCCAGTCCAGAACATTTGAGAATCAAAACCCACAATAGTTTCCTGCTGGAAGTCACGTGACGCACCTAGCGCCTCTAATTCTTTTGTTATTGATCTCGCCTACCCAATGTAACACCAACACCTACGATGTGTAACCAAGTGCTGACACGGGAGGTTGCGTGACCGAATGCATCTAACCATCCCAATAAGATAGTGCATATTTTTGTAAATCCATTAAAAATGCACGGACTTAGCGCAATCACAGTTCGCGTCACTGGATGCGGTAACCCAATCGATACGAAAACGACATCAACAAAAGATTCTTTGCTTGGAGTTGATTTTTCTGCTCGCTGGCTGCAGCTACGCCTTGAAATAAATGCAGGCTATTTCCTCTGTGCACATAAACAAACAGAATTGCTGCAGGTTAAAACTGTTACACAGCATGAGTTTGCATCACTGAATCAAAACCAAGCGTTCCCGGCGTTTCCTGGCCAGCTGTGGAACTGTTTTGGCTTTTATTTGTTAACTGCTTGTTGCGGTTGAACGGTATCATACTACACCGCAAGTAAACGTGCAAACTGCGATCTGCCGCTCATCCCGCTACCTGGCACTGTTCTCTTCGAACAAACGTGGACGGACTGCGGGCACGAGGTTGGCATCTGCCCGGCGGGGCCGATACGGGCCGGGTTATTCAGCGATCGCCCCGTTCAGATCCTTCGGGAGCCGCTTAAACCCGCTGCCGCACCGGTAGCTCCATTCCCGCTCAACACTGAGCCATGCCCGCGCTCCATTTCCCCTTCCCCTTCCCCTTCCGCATCCGCATCCCCATCCCCATCCCCAGCAGCGGAACAGATGCGACTGCCGGTCCGCTCCAACCCGCCCTCCGCTTCCCCTCCTACTGAACCCGCTGCGATCCGTGATTGACACCGCGGGCGGTGCCAATCCCCGGGATGCGGAGGGGTTTTCTCGGTTCAGTTCACCTCACATCCAGTAATTTCCCACAATGTTCAGTTTTCATGCGTATGCAGTTTATCCCCCTGTTTTTTTTCTCGGGGCCTGCTTTCTATACATTGGCGTGTTCCTTTCTGTTTACAACGACTTCAAAAATTGACCTCTGTCATATCTTTTTTTAAAAAGCGTAGCGAATACTTTGCAATCCTGTTACTGTCTTCGTCAGTAAGTTAGTATCACTTGGCTGGAAGGTCCCGAAAAGTATTAAACAACTGAGGCCATAGCGCCAATGATTCAAAACACCAGGATTCAAAAAGTTCCCAGTCGAGTAAGACTAGACCGGGTTTCCAGGGAAAGGGAGGGAAACGTTTCCAAAACACTGAAGCAGTGAGCAGTCTTTTTAAAAAAAGCCCATGTAATATAGTCCAATCACAAACCAGAGGAAATCTGCCGATGCTGGAAAGACAAGTAACACACACAAATCGCTGGAGGAACTCAGCAGATCAGGCAGCGTCTGTGGAAATGAGCACAGTCGACGTATAAAGCCGAGGCCCTTCATCAGAACTGGAGAAAATAAATGGAGGCAGAGAAAGAAGGTGGGGGCAGGGGAGGAAGAAACACGAGGTGGCAGGTGAAACCGGGAAGGGGCATCTGGGAAGTTGACTGGTGAAAGAGATACAGGGCTGGTGAAGAGGGAATCCGATGCGAGAGGACAGAAGGCCATGGAAGAAAGAAAGGGGGGAGGAGCACCAGAGGGTGATGGGCAGGTAGATAAAGTGAGAGAGGGAAAGGGAGATGGGGAATGGTGAAGGAGAGGGAGAGTGGGAATTACTGGAAGTTTGAGAAATCGATGTTCATGCCATCGGGTTGGAGGCTAGCCAGACAGAATATAAGGTGTTGTTCCTCCAGCCTGAGTGATCGCAACAGTAGAGGAGGCCATGGACTGACATGTCAGAATGGGAATGGGAAGCTGAATTAAAATGGGTGGTCACTGGGAGATCCTGCTTGTTCTGGTGGACAGAGTGTGGGTGCTTGGTGAATCAGTCTCCCAATCTATGTAGGGTCTCACTGATATACAGGAGGCTGCACCAGGAGCACCGAACACAGTAAACGACCCCAGCAGACTCACAGGTGAAGAGTCACCTCACCTGGAGGGACTGGTGAGGCAACTGAATAGTAGTGAGGGAGGAGGTGTAGGGGCAGGTGTAGCACTTGTTCCGCTTGCAAGGAAAAGTGCCAGGAGGGAGATCATGGACAAGGGAATCCCATAGGGAGCAGTCCCAGTGGAAAGTGGGGGAGGGAAAGATGTGCTTGGTGGTAGGATCCCATTGGAGATGGCAGAATTTTGTGCTGGATGCAGAGGCTGGCGGGCTGGTAGGTGAGGACAAAAGAAACCCTATCCCTGGTTGCCTGGCGGAAGGTTGGGATGTCGCCAGAATTAAAGCCTGATCCTGAGAGCAGATGTGGCAGAGACGGAGGAATTGAGAGAAGGGGATGACATTTTTGCAGGAGACAGGGCAGGAAAAGGTATAGTCCAGGTAGCAGTGAGAGCCAGTGGGTTTATAATAAATATCAATAGATAAGCTGTCTCCAGAGATAGAGACAGAGAGATCGAGAAAGGGGAGAGAGGTGTCAGAAATGGGCCAGGTAAGTTTGAGGATAGGGTGAAAGCTGGAGGCAAAGTTGACATTGACTGTACTCTTTTCCATACATGCAGCCTGGCCTGCATTTTGTGTGTATTACCTATGTAAACATATGTAACTTTCCTGGAGGGAATGTGTGTCGAGAAGCAGTTTCTGAATTTATCTTCTGAACCAGGAATAGCAATTTCGGAATTACCATACCAGAGTTTTCTGGATTTGATTAAACAACCAGACTGTCTTCTCAACAGGATTTGTTAGGAAAACGCCATTGGGACTGAGATTCACTTGGGAAACCCAACAATCCAATGCATATGGATGAGGTCACACTGGCTTCTTTCTTCAGTCAGAGAAATACAGCGCAGAAACGGCCCCTTAAGGCTATAAAGTCTGCACTGGCTATTCTTATTTATCCATTTTTTAATTCCCCCTACATTACCTTCAACTCCCTCCAATTCTATCATTCACCTACATATTAGGGGCAATTTATAGTCCATTGGGAAGTGGGAGGAACCCTGAGCACTTGGAAGAAACAAACCTATGCATCACAGCAAGAACATGCAAACTTCACACAGATAACATTGATTGAACCCAACGTAGAGCAGTAGCTCTGCCAAACTGCACCACTGTCCTTTCTCTTCAAATATATCCTAGTTTGTTCACCCCTTCGACTTAACACCTCCCGCAGACACACGTTTACCCCCTTCAGCCAGTTGTATCATTCAACCGTTCCCTGGTATCCACATTATCACAGAGAGCTTTTGTTCTCTTAACACAAAACACATATCTTTCCCCTACACAAACCTCCTCCTTAACATAAAACTTGTTTCATTTCTAATAGTTGTTAATCTATTTACTATATACAGTATACTCTCAATTGGTTCTTGATTAGTAAGCGCGTCAAAGGTTACGGGGAGATAGCAGGAGAATTGGGTTGAAAGCGATAATAAATTAGACAAGATGGAATGGCAGAGCAGTCTCAATGGATCAAATGGCCTATGTGTTCCTATGCCTTATAATCTAATGGTCTTGTATATTGTATATTGTATGCATTGCACTGTATTGTGCCACAAAACAGCAAATTTTATAACATGTCTCACTGAAAATAAAACTGATTCTGATTCTAATAGTTTCTGGTTCTGGTGAAATGTTAACTCAACTTCTCTCTCTACAGATTCTCTTTGACCTGCCGAGTAATTCCAGCATTTTATGCTTTAATTTCGATTTTCTAGTGCCTACTGCATTTCCATTTTGTTAGTCAAACTTTAGCTGAATCACTCGTCACTTCTGAGAGACCTGGTGCTTTGACTCTTCCCAACCCACAACTCTATGTTGTGAATGAACTTTGTTCCTCGGTACAAGCCTTTTCGACTAAGTGGACCACAATTTCGTGGCTCCTTAATAATTTGGTTCAAGCAAGGTTTCTGTACTGCAGACACTTGGATGGTAAAATGAAAGACAAACCAAAGTGAAACATAATCAGTCCATGAAGTACATGCTTGGAGAATATATCAAAATGAGGCAGACTATTCCGGTGTGGACCAATAGAGTAACACCAGACTAATTTTGTACTGCCGCAGAAAATAGATTATAATGAAAGATCACTTAGCAGATCATTAATAATTCACCAATAATCGCCTGAAATTGGCAATCGCAAAATTTGAAATAATATTTAAATGATCCATGTCATCTGAAATAGTTATTCCTGAGGTAACTATCACTTATAAGATTTGATGGAGATAGATAATTGCAAGGGGTAGTTGTATTTCTGTTAAGTTTAAAATTAGTTGGCTTAAATGCCACACAAGGAGGCTTGAAATCATGGACCTGTCTTAGTCAGAGTACATGTGAAAGATTTTTTAAACAATTGCAGATATATCCTTGTTTAAAAATAAAGAACACTGTTCTTTAAATAACACATTGCATCTTTACGAAATAATCGCTGCCTCTCAATATCTCATAATTTGAAGATGAAGTCTCGAGGATCTAGCAAGATTATGGTGGGTGGAATGTGGATCTAACATCTGTTGGATCACACATGTTTAAGCTTTAACCCAACCATTATCACCATATGTGCAATTTAAGTCACCCACAGGATTAATCTGCCTTAACTGACAGCATGGTATTAGACGCTTGAAGTGATCTAGTTTCTCCACAGGTCTTTGTCTTCCATTTTGATTGACGAGTAAATTACATCAGATCATGTGAAACCGCTCTTCATCTCAGTCGTGATCAAAGTCTTTGGCTGCCATCCTTTCTGGCACTTGTAGTCACCAAAGAATGAATAATGCACAACGCTAGCCAGAGTGGTTAGAAGTCTGGTTCAGTGGCTGTAGGTAATTATAAACTACCATCTGGTTAATTAACATCCTTTAGGTATGAACAATTGTTATCCATATCTGTCCTAGCCCATATGTTACAAAACAAGAGAACATCTGCAAATGCTGGAAATCCAAGCAACACAAACAAAATGCTGGAGGAACTCAGCAGGCCAGGCAGTATCTGTGGAAAAAAAGTAAACAGTCGATGTTTCAGGCTGAGCCTTCATCAGGACTGAGAAGTCGGAGTAAGAAGGTGGGGTTTTGGGAGGAAGAAATACAAGGTAGCAGGTGATAGGTGAAACCAAGAGAGGGGGAGAGGTGAAGTAGAGAGCTTGGAAGTTGATCGGTGAAAGAGATAAAGGGTTTGAGAAGGGGGAATCTGATAGCCCGTGGAAGAAAGGGGAGGAGGAGGAGCACCAGAGGGAGGTGATGGGCAGGTAAGGAGATTAGGTGAGAGAGGGAAATGGGAATGGTGAATGATGAAAGTACCCTCCCCTGATTTCGCCTATCACCTACTGGTGACAACTTGGACAGAGGACTCTAGCAAGCTGCAGTCAGTGGCCAGTGCCCCAGTAGTGATGATGAGCTTAAGAAGATGAAGAAGAGGAAAATAACAGCCAGAGCAGTTCATCCTGCAAAGTGCTCCCCACAGACACTTGGCTGAGGACATGCCAATACAGGAAGAGCCACCCCATGGCTCAGTCAAGCAATGGTCTGACACACATACTCATGGAGTTATCCTGGTAGGCCAACATTCTAGACTCTAGTATCATGATCCCTTCTTAAATCCCGTCATATTGTTATGAAATACCTACCAACACTGTCAGCATCAGAAGAACGTGAACATTAAAGTTCATTTAGAAGAAGTGCTGAGAAAATTAAGCATGAATATATGTTGTATCGAGGCCTTCAATGTCTATCCAAAGAGCGTTTCAGAAGAGCCAAGTATAAATGAGTCTGGAACATAGGCTAGAGAGACACCAGGCTGGCCCCTCAGCAGATGGTAAGTGAATCAATTAAACCTGACGCAGATGTTCCTCTCTCAGAGTACGTTGGTACAATAAATACCACACATTCCTTTAGGAAATAAAGTTCTAGCTTCACATCTTATTACCTGATTGCCACTGTAAGAAGCAGAATTTCAAAACAAATCTAACAACCCGTGGAACGGTTGGCCGTCAGAATCAGCAGAACTATTCCAAGACGAGTGGGACTAAAGTGGTTCAAGGAGGCGTGTAGGACTATCAGGAGCTGCACCAAGTTCATCTAATCAGATTCCAGGCTATAGCACATGATGATGTGAATACTGAAAGCAGAAGTGTCGTCATGTGAAAAAGAGCTTTGTTATTCCACAGCCAATGCATCAGATCCAACCTCCGTCATCTTGCTATTGCACCAGAAATTACTCTACTTGTCGTACATTTAATGGCACAGCTGTATTTAACTTACCTTACAGTACAGAAGCTGGCGATTTGCCTCGTCATGTCTATTGTTCATTTACAGAATCAAAACCAGGTTTATTATCTCTGACATATAAACTGAAAAGTATGAATGAAGTTTATCGTTTTACAGCACCAGTAGAGGGCAACACATAAATATGATAAGAAATCTATTTAAAAATTAAATGGATAGTGCAAGAGGAGAACAAAAGAATAGTGGGAACTGTTCATGGGTTCATTGCAGAGGGGAAGAAGCAGTTCCTAAAGTGTTGCATGTGTGTCTTCAGGACCCAGTACCTTCTTTCTGGTAGTAATCAGTTCCATTTCCTCTCTCCTTATTTTCCTTTACCCCTCCAACTTTATCTTTCTCACACATCAGTGTCCCTCTGATGCCTTTCACCTACACTGATGGATAATTTACAACAGCATTCTAACCCCTCAGCATTTCTTTAGGAAGTGGGAGGAAACCACAGCACTCAGGGAAAATCAGAACAGTCACTGGGCAATGTACAAACCCCGCACAGAACATGCCCGGGTCAGGACTATTCCCGTTTCCTTGTGGCGTGCAAGGCTTTTGAATGAATCACTCTGCTCCCCATACAGCTGCAATTTGGAACATAATCAGTAAAATTTATATGCTTGAGGAATTTAAAGTTTGGTGGAGGCATTTTATAAGAACTGTGCCTTTCAAAACCATGCTGCTTCCAGACAGTTCTGACACTGTTCATTCTCTTCTTTTCCAGACCTGATAAACGGTCTCAGCTTGAAACGTCAATTGCTTAATCCCCTCCATTGATGCTGCCTGGCCTTCGTAGTTTCTTTGGCATTTAGTATGATTTGTTGCTCATCTAAGGCTGCATATTTTGTGTATTTGTCCCTTCCAGGCTCGCCTTGATGAGTGCAGGGAAATTTGCTGACCCAAGGAGGGTCCTGGGGCGACCAAGGCTTGACCTCATTGAAACCTACTGAATGGTGAAAGGCCTTGATAGAGTGGATGTGGAGAGGATGTTTCCTCTGGTGGGAGAGTCTAAGACCAGAAGACACAGACACAGAATAGAGGGGTGTCCTTTTAGAATGGAAACGAGGAGGAATTTTTTTAGCTGGAGGGTGGTGAATCTGTGGAATTCTTTTCCACAGGCAGCTGTAGAGGCCCAAATCTTTTATATATATTTAAGAAAGAGGTTGCTAGATTCTTGATTGATCAGGGCATGAAGGGATACAGGGGGAAGGCAAGAGATCGGGGCTGATAGGAAAACTGGATCAGCCAGGATGAAATGGTGGAGCTGATTAGATGGGCCAAATGGCCTAATTCTACTCTGATATCTTATGGTCTGAGGCATTATTAAGTGGGGCCAATGAATTCATTGCTTTGCCACTGAACAGCACCAGCAATGTGAGGTGACATCAGAACTTACAGTTGTCCAGTGAGTCACAGGTTACAGTCACAAGGATTTATGACACATTATCACAAAGGGCTGGAGGAACTCAGCAGGCCAGGCAGCATCAATGGAAAAGAGTACAGTCAACGTTTAGGGCCGAGAACTTTCAGCAGGACTGGAGAAAAAAAGATGAGGGGTAGAGTAAAAAATTTCTCTGCCAATTTTCTCTGGTTTGTTAATACACATTATCATAGGGTTGTTGTGTATGGTGCTGTGTTCACTATGACCTCAAAGCACAGCAAAGTAAATTTATTGTCAAAGTACTTATTTATTGCCATATAATATATTGAGATTCTTTTTCCTTGTAGGCATTTACAGGAAAGTAAGGAAATATAATAGTTTATGAAAACTATACAGAAACAAAGACTGACAAACAACCAATACGCAGAAGACAAATTGTGCAAAAATTTAACAATTATTATTGAGAACACGAGTTGTTGAGTCCTTGAAAAGTGAGTCTGCAGGTTGTGGAATCATGTCAGAGTTTTGGTTAGTGAAGTTATCCATGCTGTGTAGGAGACAGGTGGTTGTAGGGTAACAACTGATCCTGAATCTGGTGCTGTTGGAAATAAGGCTCCTGTGCCTCCTGCCCAATGGTAGCAGTGGGAAGAGAGCAGGCCTGGAAGGTGGGGGTTCCTGATGGCGGATGCTGCTTTCACGTGACAGCACTCCATGTAAATGTGCTCAATGGTTGGAGGGGGGGGTAGATAGGGTTTTCCTATGATGGACTGGGGTGCATTCACCACTTTCTGTGGATGTTTCTATTCATGAGCATTGGTGTTCCCATGCCCGGTCATGATGCAACCAATTAGGATATTCTTTAGGCAGATTTTGAGGCTCAGCAGGGAGGGGTAAAGTCAGGCAGAGTGATAGTAATGGAAGAATTGATAGTTGGATGGACAGGAGACACTGTGCCATAAAAGACACTAGGATGGAGCATTATCTCCCAGGTGCTAGAGTCTAGGATGACTCAGAATATTCTCCGGGGGGTTGGGAGATAAGTAGCCAAAAGCTGTGGTGCACATTGGTACCAATGACATAGGTAGAAAGGGAGACAGGTCCTGTGCAGTAAGTACAGGGAGTTAGGAAAGAGGTTGAAGAGTAAGACCTCCAAGGTGGTAATCTCTGGATTACTCCCAATGTCACATGCTAGTAAGGGCAGGAAGAGAATAATAGTAAATTTGAATAAATGCCTGAGGAAGTGGTGCAGCGGACAGGGTTTCAGGTTCTTGCATTATTGGACCCTCCCTCCAGGGGTGACCTGTACAAGAGGGACAGGTTGCACTAGAACTTGAGAGAACCAGTATCCTAGCTGGAAAGTTCACTCATGCTACTCAGGAAGGTTTAAACTAGTTTTTCAGGCTGATGGGAACCAGAGTACAAGGTCAGATATTGGAGGGATGGAGAGGAAGGTAGATGTTAGCGCCAGTAAAAACAGGTAGGAGCAAAGTAGTAGATATACTGGGACAGATAGTTTAAAGTGTGTGTATTTAATGCTAGGGGTATTATATGTAAAGGTGATGAGCTTAGAGCATGCATCAGTACATGGAACTATGAAGTTGTGGCTATTACAGAGACTTGGTTGAGAGAAGGACAGGAATGGGTGCTGAATGTCCCAGGGTTTCGATGTTTTAGAAAAGATAGAGTGGGGTAAAAGGGTGGGGGGAAGTTACACAACTAATCCAGGACAATATCACATCTGCACTCAGAGGGGACATAATGGAGGACTCATCCAGTGAGCCTATATGGGTAGAATTCAAAAATAGGAATGATGCAATCACTCTGATGGGATTGTACTACAGACCACCTGTAGCCACCAGGACAATGAGAAACAGATATGCAGGCAGCTAAGGAAAGGTGTAAAAGCAATAGGCTGTTGTCTAGGGGGACTTCAACTTCCATAATATAAACTGGGACCTTCTTAGTGCAAGAGGTTTAGATGGGGCAAGCTTTGTTTGGTGCATCCAAAGGGTTTCTTAAATCAGTATATAGATAGTCCAACAAGAGGAGAGATGGTACCAGACCTAGTGTTGGTTAATGAGCTTGACCAGTTGGGTGAGCAGTTAGAAAACAGTGACCATAACTCCTTAAGTTTTCAGATAGCTATAGAAGAAGGTAAATATCACTGTTTCCTCTAAGCTGTGCGGTTGCACCACCGTGCAATAACTGAAATGCTCCTGCTGCCACACAGCTGGACTTTCCTTTCATATAATGTTTTTTCTTTAGTTTCACACAGATTTCAGACTCTGTAAAAATGTCCTGGTCAGAGCAACGGTTGGTCCTCAGCTGAAAAAACTTTAGAGGGAACGTTGATAAGTATGGACCTTGTGAAAGAGTATTAAATTGGATCAGGGCAAATCAGGCAGGAACTAGAGAGAGTTAATTGGGAACAGCTGCTTTTGGGCAAGTCCACATCTGACACGTGGAGGATGCTTAAACACCAGCTGCATGGAGTTCAGGACAGGTATGTTCCAGTCAGAAGGAAGGACAAGGATGGCAAAATAAGAGAATCATGGATGTCATGGGAGATGGTAAATATAGTCAAGAAGAGAAAGATAAAGTATGTACATCTTAGGAAGCTAGGATCAAACAGAGCCCTTGAGGATTATAAAGAATCCAGAAAAAAGAAGGGACTAAGGAAAGCCAGAAGGGGCCATGAAATGTCTTGGCAAGTAGGATTAAAGAGTATCCCAAGGCATTCTATACTGTACATACATCAAGAAAACCATGGCTTATTTATGGACAGCCAGCAGGGTTTTATGCAGGGCAAGTCGTGACTTACTAACTTGAATGAGTTTTTTGACAAATTGATGAGGGTGATTGATGAAGGTAAAAATTTCTGCAAGAATGTTAGTAAGACGTTTGACAAAATCCCTCATGGGAGGCTCATCCAGAAGATTAAAATGCATGGGATCCATGGTGAACTGGTCGATTGGGTTCAGAACTGGCCTGCCATAGATGACAGAGGGTAGTGGTTGAAGAGACTTATTCTGGTTTGTGATTAGTTGTGTTCCACAAGGATCTGAACTGGGACCTCTGCTACCTGTGAGTACATAAATGACCCAATGAAAATGTAGATGGGTGAATAAGTAAGTTTGTAGATAATACAAAAATTGGTTGCATTGTGGATAGCATGGAAGACTGGCAAAGAATACAGCAGGGTATAGATCAGTTCCAGATTTAGGCAGGGAAATGGCAGATGGGGTTTAACCCAACCAAGTGGGAAGTGTTGCACCTCGACAGGTGAAATGTAAAGAGACAGTACACTGGTAAGGGCAAGATCCTTAACAGTGCTGACGAGCAGAAGGATCTTGGGGTTCAAAGTTCAAAGCTCCTCGAAAATATCTACATAGGTTGATAGGGTGGTTAAGAAGGCATACGGAATGCTTGCCTTTGTTAGTTGAGGCTTTGAGTTCAAAGTCAGGAAGTTATGTTGTAGCTTTATTAAACTCTAGTTAGACCATATCTGAAGTATTGGAAACAATTCTGCTTGCCCCATAATAGGAAGGATGTCGGGGATTTGGAGAGGGTGCAGTTTAGGTTTCCCAGGATTCTACATGGATTAGAAGGCATGTGCTATAACAAGGGTGGACAAACTTGGGTTGTTTTCTCTGGAGTGGCGGAGACTGAGGGGAGATATAAGAGAGGTCTATAAGATTAGATAAAGCAGACAGGGGTTATCGTTTTCCCTGGGTGGAAATATCCAATATCAGAGGACAAGCATTTAAGGTGAGGTGGGGTAGGTTCAAAGGAGCTGTGAGGGGCATAGAATGCGGTGGGTGCCTGGGGTGATGGAATCTGATACATCAGGGACTTTTAAGTGACGTTTAGATAGGCAGATATATGTGAGGGAAATCGCGGGAGGTGTACATTGTGAAGGCAGAAGGGATCAGTTTATTTGGCCATTTCATTACTAATTTAATTGGTTTGGCACAACATTGCAGTGAACAATTCTGTTCACTGTGCATCTATAGAAGTTTGTCAAAGGTTTAGGTGACATGCCAAATCTATGTTAACTTCTAAGAAAGTAGAAGTGCCATTGTGACTTTTTAGTGACGGCATTTCCTTGATGATCCCAGCACAGATCGCCTGATATGAAAATGCCAAGAAATTTTAAGTTACTGACCCTCTCCACCACTGATCCCCTAATAAGGACTGGCTCGTGTACCTTCAGTTTCCTCTTCCAGTAGATGGTGATCATTTCTTTAGTTTTATTGTCATTGAGTGAGAGGTTGTTGCCGTGGCACCATTTCAACCAAATGTTTAATCTCCTTCCTGAAAGGGGATTTTTGTAAATGATTATTTTGTGATTTTGATTTGTTTCTGTCTTTGTTTTTCCACCCTCTTTCCGATGGGTATCTCATTAATAGGATAGCAAGAAGGGTCATTAAACATTTTTACAGCTACTACCCCAACAATATAGAGTCAAATTAATAGTTAAAGAAAACCCTTCAGTTATATCATATTCTTCCCATTCGCACAATACAAGGTTTAGTAACAATTGCAATGTAGCAAAGGGGGCGGATGGTTTCCCTGCGCAAAATCACACAAAATGTGTTAATGTTCAGACAAAGAATGTGTGTTGGGGATGTTAATGAAGGCTGACAACAATATCCTCGAATGTGACCCATTGGGTCTTTCGTATCCCAGTGAGGAAGGCATTCTGATTTAAACTTCATTCCACGAATGAAGTCCAAAAGCAGAATCCAAGTCTGTTAAGAAACCAGCATAATAACCAAAACAAGTCTAAAAACATTCATAGGTCAGGCAGCATCGAGGGAGGGAGTAACAGCCAATGTTTGAGCTCTGATGAGAGATTAATGACCTCAATCTTTGACTGCTGTAATTTCCATCATTGTTGCCTGACTTGCTCAGTATTTACATGTCCCCTGCTTTTGTTTCAGAAACAGTATTATGAGACTAGAGCTCATTTGTGACAGCTCCCCACCCAGAGGCTTGGATCTGAATATATGTAAACAGTACAGATTTTTTGAGCAGAGCATCCATTTCTTTGTCAAAGCCTACCCAAGGGGCTACAAATAGACAAGGGATGGATTGTACGAGACAGTCTGCCACTCTAGTCATGCCTGATGGCATGCACACACCAGTCACAAGCAGTAGAAACGTGCAAATGCAAGCATGTGTATCAAAATGGCACCAAGCTGCAGTCTCTGTCAAGGTCATAGCTCAGATTTAGTTGTTTTTTTTAAGCTCATAGGGATGATTTTGGGGTCAGAGAGGGGAGTTAGGTGTCTGGTTAAGGTTTAGGGACAGTGATGTTGGGTGTTAGTGGTCAGGCCTCTGCTCTATGCTCAAATGTCCATCCTGAACTGAGGCCTCCACTTCGCGCCCGAAGGCCAGTAATGTGGACACGGGGACAAAGGGGAGCCGGTCAGATGGAATGCTTGGCGTTTAAGTCACAGGGTTGTGTTGTCAGCTAGTCCAGGGGTTGATACTGAAGATTGAGCCCAGAGGTCATTTAGTAGACAAAGGAGTCATAGCCCAATGGGCAAAGCCTGGAGGCCCGGGGACCTGTCCAGGAGTTGGACAACTGAGTGTGTGTGTATGTGGTAGGGAGGAAAGAGGCTTGCTTTGTTGTTGCTGTTTTATTACTTATTGAGTTCTGTGTTGTTCTGCCAAGCACTGTGGGCATTCTACGTTGGCACTGGAATGAGTGGTGACACTTGTAGGCTGTCCCCAACAATCCTTATTTGTGTTGGTTGTTAATGCAAATGATGCATTTCTCTGTATGTTATGATGTACACATGATAAATAAATCTGACTCTGAACCTGATGCCCGTGCAGTTGGATTAACCTTTTTGCAGAGTTGCTTGGAGTGTTTTTTGTGTCTTCATTTTTTTTTTGCCAGGATACTGACTCACCAGTAGTTGGACCTTCCAGATACAGGTGCATTTTTACAATTGAAACACCTTGACTGCACACAGGTCTCCAAAAGCAGATCTTCATTTAACTAGTTACGTGACTTCTAAAACCAATTGGCTGCACCAGTGATGATTTAGTGTGCCATATTAAAGGGGGTGAATATTTATGCAATCAATTATTTAGGGTTTTATATTTGTAATTAGTTTATATCACTTTGTAGGGATCTGCTTTCACTTTGACACGAAAGAGTTTTTCTGTTGATCAGTGTCAACCAAAGCTAGATTAAATCCACTGTGATTCAATGCTGTAAAACAATAAAACATGAAGACTTCCAAGGGAGAGGGGGTGAATGCCTTTTATAGGCACTGTATATGCGAACAAAAGCCGCAAGCCTTTACTTCCATTGCCAACAAAGAGAAACAGTCGGCTTACACAGATGTCGTTACATCAGACGCCATCTCTTAAAGTCACTACAACTCAGTGACAGTGTTTGTGAATTATGTAGAACAATTTCTATTATGAACAATATTTGTCTTCTGTCACCCATTATATTACCCTACAATATCATCTTTCAGCCTACTTGTCATTACTGATTCTTCCGTAACTTATAAAGCAACCTCTGTTTATAAATCAGTACCCGGCAGTCATGCCATTGGAAATCAAGAGATACAGATGCTGTGGATGTGGTAACGGTACAAGAGATGCTGCAACCGACATTGCACGCAAGGAACTAAATCCAGATGCTTTTCAAACACAACCAAAAAATACAACTTCAAAGTTTTTGGTCAACTTCTTTCTGCCCATCAATTGCTTTGAATCAACCCAGTCACATGATAGTGAGTTTTTTAGAAGCTGTCCATAACCATGTTATTCTGTGTTATTGTGACATGGCAACTAATGACAAGACATAATCAACACCACAAGCAGATAAAAGCCTTGATTTCCTCTAACACATGCATTCCTTGACAGTATTAGTTTCCACGGTGCTCCCTGGTGTTTTGTTATTTGTTTCCATTCAGTAATTGCATCCTACGTCTCGTGAGAAAGGAGCCAGCAGATTGTCACAAGCTTTTACTGACAGCCTGCTGGGTTTCCGGTGGCATTCTAGACCCTTTATCCTGTCCGCATGTCTCAGACAGCCTCACCTGGTGCTGCAGTGACCACTTCCAACCCTGCTACTCAACCACAACAACTCAGCAAGGTCTTGCTGAGAGATCTGTACCGAATCCATTCAGAACAATACACAATGTGAGGCAGTAACCTTGTTTCCATATAGATTATGTAACAGTCACTGTCACAAATGCCTGTATGAGTACACCCGTATGCTGCAGGTAAGGGTGAGGTCTGAGAAGGTTACTTTCTCATCTTGCTCTTTCCAGAGGGGCAGCATTGTTCTCCAGGAACTGGCTGATTCAGTTAATCTAAGGACATCCTGCTCAGAATGATGTAGGTACAGCATAATAGCAAGCGCAAAACTGTATCTGACATTAAAATCAGGCAGAAGGTACAGAAGCCTGACGTCCCGCTGCACCAGGTTCAAGAACAACTATTTCCCTTTAGCCATTCGGTTCTCGAACCAACTGGCACAGCCCTCATCACTACATCAATACTATGACCACTTTGACTACTTTGCAGTAAAATCTCTTTTGTTTTCGTTTGCCCTAACATAAGTTTGACCTGATGCCATGAAACATCATGTGCTCCCAGAATGGCAAGAGGGGTCCTCGTGCTGCCATCTTATCTGTCCTGCTGATAGCAGAGGAGTTACCCAGGGACTGGGAGGGAGAAGCTTTAAACATTGGCTCAGTCCGTTGGTACTGCAAAACTGCAAACAAAAGTTAACTTTACCAAACATTTTTATTTCAAACTAGCGAGAGCTTACTGAATGTGCCATTCTGTCCCATGTCAGAATATTTCCTTCTCAACTTTGGCCTAGGTTCCTAGTGTTCATGAGAAGGATATTACAGAATCTGCTTGGCTTTGAAATATCAGATCCTCTACCTGGATTGAAGCTAGGTGATCTGCATTTATTCCAATTACACTGTGGTCTTTTTGAAGTTAAACATCTGGATAGAGTGCTACAACAGAATATTTTTGATGATTACTTTCTGCTGCTTATATGTTTGGTTGCCCTGTGATACAGATTGTTCTGGTGAATATCACAGTTCATTCCCTCATACATAGAGCTTGATTCTTGCTCCAGTTAAAGAGTATAAGATGCAGAATAAAGCATTACTCAAATCACAAGCATGAGACATAGAAAGAGGCCTGTGAGAAGGTACTTACTTCATTTCTACAATGGGTAATTTGAGCATTTTATTTTCTTAACTAAACAGGCCGTTTTTCCTTCTTACCCTTGCCTGCAATTGAAGGTGCAGTAAAAGCAAAAATGAGATGAAAAATGCACCAGATTGTCAGATTCTCATCTGCATTTCTCCCAGTTTTTCACTGGGTTTCCAAAGTTACCTCAGTGGAGCTGTGCCCAGATAAGTACATTCTCAGTGCTAACATGAGAAATGAACAATAATATTCTTTTTTGAAATTCTTCCTCAAGTTGCCAATGTGTTTCCCGGCAAAAGAATCCTGGCATTAGCGATTTCACTGGGACCACTATAATGTTAACCCCACCGCAATTTGATTATTCTAATAAGCAAGGCTGTTTACACTTACTTATTCTGGCACAGAATGAGGTCATTAAGCCCATCGAGTTCATGACTAGCCCCAGCCGTGCATTCTCAACAGTCTCACTTCCCTTCCCTTTTCTTCTGTAGACCTGCAGATCATGCTCCCTCACACGTCAATCAATTTGCCTTTGGTTCTTATGAAAATTACTGATACTAAGAGGTAATCTACAGTCACCAACTAACTAGAGGGAGGAAGCAAGAGCACCTGGTGGACCATGGTCGAGGTGAGAACGTGCATACTCCACACAGACAGCAGCCAAGGTGGGAGTGATCCAAATCCTTGGAACTGTGAGGCAGCAACACTATTTTCTGTGCCACCCTGCTTTATTTGATGAAGTTTACCCACCCTTTCCAGACCAGGAAGGCCTGGGTTCCTCAGTTCAGCTTTGAAAAGAGGCCCAACCCCCAACCTGCCCCTTCCACCATTCCCTTACTTGTCCTGCAACCCCACTCAAATTCAGCTTTTCTGCTCTTTGTTCTGATCTATTGTGGTCCACCCACTGGGACTTTTCCTTAATTGGATGTTACGTACTCGTGACACATGACAGTGGTACCCTTGTCCCGTGACTGGGGTTGAAGCTATACTGGACTTGAGGTAATGGTCTTGTGATGGTGGAGTGATGTCATTTTCCCGCCAGTAGAGGTCATGTGACAGGTTTTTTTTTACAGGGTATAAAAGGAGGACCCCTCCCTGTGAGGAGGGGCAGTTCGTGGCTGGATTTGCCATGTTGACTTCATGCCACTGCGTGATTTAATGTTATGACGCAGTTTAGTTGAATGATGAAGTTTTATCTAATGCCTAAAGTTTAAAAGGTCATTGCCAGCAGTTTCTTTACAATACTGCTAGTTGAGAATTAGTGGAGAGTGAAGATCGGAGTTCGGGAGTTAAAGATCGAGGAGAATCGATTTCGACGGTGAAACGGGTTCGACCTTGTTTGATCCTCATTCGGAAGGATTTCGTTGACTGTTCTCATGTTAATCCCTGGGAAATACCAGAAAGGATTGAGAATGGTGGTAAAGGAAAGGTCAGTGCCTTTAAGTCGTTTTGTTCCGTAAATTCTTCGTGGGAAAAGTTCGACTTTGGGGAACTGAAACAACACAACGTGAAAGAGAATATAAATCATCTTAAAAAGTCTCTCCCTTAAACAGACTGTGAGCATTTTGAACTTTTGGCAATACTACTTTGAAGAACTGTTCTTGCAACATCGCTTTAAGGACTGTAAGCTTCATTGCTTTAAGAACTATTTAAGCTGCCGCACAGCAGCTGATTTCCGGTTACATTAGTGATTTGTTTACTTTTGGGGGGTTTGTTTTCAGTGTTTAATAAACGTGTTATTTGTTATAAAAAACCCTTGCCTAACTCATATATTTATTGTTGCCTGAATACGTAACATGGATAAAACTCCAAAGAGCAGCTTTTTAAAAAATTATTCTAAATTTTGTTTATAAGGACCGGCATTTCAACATTGAGGAAATGCCAGAGAAGTGTATATTAGGGAACACTTCTTCCATTTGGGTCAAAACATGGAATGGAGTGCCATCTAGTGCTTTGATCATTTCCATCCGAGATCACAAGCCAGTTATAGATGAAGAAGCCTTGTAAATTCATCGACGCAGATATGCTTGAGTGCAATGTTCAAAAAGTTCATAGTAGCTTTCAATGAGATTATTGGTGATGGACTTCTTACAGTCTCAACCATCCAACGCAGTTGTGCAGATGCGATAGGACTGATGGGGCGCACAGGTGGAGATTGCTGAGCAAATGATCTGCAAAGGGTTCACTTTCCTGAATTTCAATGTTCAAAGCTCAAAGTTCAAAATAAATTTATTATTGTCACAGTTTGTATATGCTACCAAATGGTGCCCAAAGGTTAACTTTCTTGCAGGCATTCACAGGAGAACAGATAGATACAATAGAATCGATGAAAATCTACACACAAAGACTCACAAGGCAACCAACGTGAAAAGAAGCCAAACTGTGCTAGAATAAGTAATCAATTAATCTGAGAACATGAGATGACGTGTCCTTGAAAGTGAGTCCATAGGCTGTGCGAACGGTTGGGTGATGGGGCAAATGAAGTTGAGATAAGTTATCCCGACTGGTTCAAGAGCACGATGGTTGAGGAGTTATAGTTGTTCCTGAACCTGGTGGTGAGAGTCCTGAGGCTCCTGTACCTTCTTCCTGATGGCAGCCACATAAAGAGAGCATGATCTGGGTGGTGGGAGTCCCTGATGATGGATACTTATTTCCTGCAACAGCACGCCGTGTAAATGTGCTCAATGGTGGGGAGGGCTTTATCCACGATGGACTGGGCTGTATCCACTACTTTTGTAGGATTTTCTATACAAGGGCATTGGTGTTTCCATAAAAGGCTGTGTTGCACCACACATCTGCAGAAGTTTGCCGAAGTTTTAGATGTCATGCTGAATCTTCACAATCTTCTAAGGGAGTACAGGTGTTGCATGCTTTCTTCGTAATTGTACTTACATGTTGTGCCCAGAAGAAATAATCTGAAATGATAATACCTAGGAATTTAAAGTTGTTAACCCTCTCCACCTCTGATCCGCTGATGAGGTCTGGCTCAAGGACCACAGATTTCCTCATCATGAAATCAATAATGAGCTCCTTGGTTTTGCTGACATTGAGAGAGAGGTTGCTGTTGTGGCACCAGTCAGCCAGATTTTCAATCTTCCTTCTACATGCTGATTTGTCACCTCCTTTGACTTAGCCCACAGCAGTGGTGTCATCACTTGAAAATGGAATTGGAACTGTGCTTAGCCACACAATCATAAGTGTAAAATGAGTAGAGCAGGGGGCTAAACACACAGCCTTGTGGTACACCGGTGCTGATGGAGATCAAGGAGGCCATGTTGTTACCAATCCAAACTGACTGGGGTCTGCAAATGGGGAAATTGAGGATCCAATTGCACGAGGAGGTATTCAGTTCAAGGTCTTGAAGCTTTTTCATTAGTTTTGAGGATTCAGATTTCAGACTAGAAATATTTTGGCATGTATTAGGTGTTAAGCAATTCTTTCCCCAGGTTAGGTTTGTAGCTGCCATCTTGCTGTGGCAGCAGGATCATTGTGATGGCAATTCGGAAAGTGACAGTCTGCAAACAAGCCTGACTACTGGTGTGTGTGTTAAGCAGCTAGATTGCTTTTACTGAACTTGTTCCAGGCAGATCGTGTCCACGCATTTTTACCCAAACCCAGGGAAGAGATTTATGTCATTATGTCGTTATCTCCAGTTCAAGATGTATAACATCAGCAGGAGATCGTGCAACAGATTAGTCTATGGGTGAGAGAACTTCAGGAGATTTTTGAGACATGCCTTAATGTAATGAACAGCTCGGTTACAATGCCAACTCTGGTTAAAGGTCTCAAATGGGAGCCACCTGAGGAAGTACAAGTTGCTGGGCTCAAATTAATATGCAGAACCACAAAAGATAACCACCTCTTTGTGCATTTCATTGAATATTAGACCAGCGTATACAAGGGTATACCACCGTTTTACAGTTAAAATGCCGGACTACATATCCAGAAACTGGATTAACAATCCAAAGAAATGGATTCAAATCCCACCATGTCAGCTGGGAATTTAAATTTGGTTAATAACCTGGAATTGAAAAAAATATATATATTTTTAATCAAAATATACTTTATTCAAAAATAAAATTAGGTACAATAAACCATTCCATGACTCACAGTCAAATGTTTCCATTACAGTCTTTACATTCCCACACTTTTGCCACCCAGGTGGCACTCTGTTATTCCATATTTACATACAGTGGTTTAGGGGTATACACCCCGCCACCCACCCCTAAACTCCCATGGGAGAAGGACCCTAGACTGTGGTCCTTCCCCACCGGGCCCTTGCGGTGGCTGCACCAAGTTTGAGTGCGTCCCTCAGCACGTACTCCTGCAGCCGAGAATGTGCCAGTCGGCAGCATTCCCCCACGGACATCTCCGTGTGCTGGTAGACCATCAAGTTTCCGGCCGACCAAAGAGCGTCTTTGACCGAGTTGATGATCTGCCAGCAGCACCGGATGTTGGTCTCGGTGTGCATCCCCGGGAACAGCCCATAGATCAGAGAGTCCTCTGTTACGCAGCTGCTGGGGACGAACCTCGACACAGCCCCTTTGATTGATGAAATAACTGGATTATTAAAATTGGATATGGTTCATGATTGCTGTGCAGGGGAGGAAATCTGCTATCCTCATCTGATTTGATGTATATGTGACTCCATGCCCAGCAATGTTATGGACTTTATACCTCAGAACGGCTCAGAAAGTCACTCAGGTCAAGAGGCAATAGATATGGGGAATAATGAGCTTACCTGCACAATGATCCCAGACCCTCAACAAAATGGGTAAGTTTGTGACTCAGTCATTGGTTGGTGTGGGAGAAGTGGGTTTCAGTAATGGGATATTGACACCACTATTGAGGAGTAAAGGAACTGTTCCATTGGGAGGGGGTTCGCTCACCTGGGCTTAAAATAAGTAGTGGAAGGGATCTGTTGAGTTGTAGCTCAGATTTAGTTTTTTAAAAGTTTTTTTGGTTTGTAAGTGGTATTGGGGACAGAGAGGAGAGTTAGGGAGGCAGGTTAGGGTTTAGAGACAGGGGTGTGGAGGAATAAGAGGTCGGCCAGAGTCCCGGTCTCTACTCCACGTTTAAAGGTTAGCAATGCAGACATGGGACATCTTTCAGAATCAGAATCGGGTTTATTATCACCGGCATGTGTCGTGAAATTTGTTAACTTAGCAGCAGCTGTTCAATGCAAAACATTATATAGAAATAAATAAATAAATTGCAGTATATGTATATTGAATAGATTAAAAATCATGTAAAAAGCAGAAGTAATATATATTTAAAAAGTGAGATAGTGTTCAAGGGTTCAATATCCATTTAGGAACTGGGTGGCAGAGGGGAAGAAGCTGTTCCTGAATTGCTCTGTGTGTGCCTTCAGGCTTCTGTACCTCCTACGTGATGGTAACAGTGAGAAAAGGGCATGCCCTGGGTGCTGGAGGTCCTTAATAATGGACACTGCCTTTCTGAGACACCACTCCTTGAAGATATCCTGGGTAGTTTGCAGGCTAGTACTCAAGATGGAGCCGACTAAATTTATGAACCTCCACAGCATCTATGCAGTAGCCCCCAACCCCACCCATACCAGACAGTGATGTAGCTTGTCAGAATGCTCTCCACTGTATATCTATAGAAGCCTTTGAGTGTATTTGTTGACATACCAAATCTCTTCAAGCTCCTAATGAAGTATAGACACTGTCTTGCCTTCTTTATAACCGCATCGATATGTTGGGACCAGGTTAGATCCTCAGAGAACTTGACACCCAGGAACTTGAAGCTGCTCACCTTTTTCACTACTGATCCCTCAATGAGAACTAGTATGTGTTCCCTTGACTTAACCTTCCTGAAGTGCACAATCAATTGCTTGGTCTTACTGACGTTAAGAGCAAGGTTATCGCTGCGACACCACTCAATCAGCTAATCTATGTATCTCGCTTTGATATGCCTCCTTGTTACAATCTGAAATTCTGCCAACAATAGTATAGAGAGAGTAGAGCAGTGGACTAAGCATTCATTCTTGAGGTGTACCGTGTCGATTGTCAGTGAGAAGGAGAGTTCCATTGACCCCCCTTAGGTGCACGAATCCGTGAGACTGGAATGCGAGGCCTAGCGTTTGGTGTCCCATCACTGACAAATAAAAAGTTTGAAGCCTAGTGTTTGGTGATCGTCATGTGCTGGAATTGATGCTGAGGGTTGAATCACAAGTTTGGAAGTCCAGGCCCTTTTGTTAGAGTCAAGTCCGCTAGGGAAGTGAAACATAAAGTCTACAGGCCCGAGTCCACTGGAGGCCTGTCCTGGAGTTAAAGGACAACGTAGGTGCGTAAGTGTGAGGGAGGAATGGGGCTTTTTTTTTGCTGTTGTTGTTTTGTTGCTTCTTGTGTTCTGCTGAGCATTGTGGGCATGCTATGTTGTCACCAGAATGCGAGGAGACATTTGCGGGCTGCCCCCAGCACACCCTCAGGTGAGCTGGTTGTTAACCCATCCAATGCACTTTACGAAGTTTTGATGTACGTGTGATAAATAAACTTGGATCCTGTATCTTGAATTTAGAAAGCTGACAAGGGAGGCACACTGACAGTGCAGGATATCGATATACATACATTATGATAACCAGAGCCCGCCATGAAGGGACAGAGTGCACAGATAGATGTAAGAGTATTCTTCCACTGAGAATCGGAGCTGCGAAACAAAATGGTAAAAATCCCACAGAAGGCCTTTTATCTGAATGCATCCAGCACTTGTAACAAGATACGCAAATTAATGCACGAATAGACTAACAGAGACATGGTTACAGAGTGAAAAGGGTTGAGAATGTATTATTCCAGGATACTCAACCTTTAGAAAAGACAAAAAGGACAGGTAGTCTTGATAATAATGTATGGGAAAAAGGACTGCTGCTTAGAAAATCAAAAAGCGGTAGCAGATTGGGTGGAGCCAAAGGCAAACACAAAGAGAGGAAAACAATGGCAGGATTTTTCTATGGGTGCTAAATAGCAGCATTAAGATAAGATATCGTATTCATTATAAGAAATGACAGAACCAAGTAATGACTAACTTTTAAATAATTAATACAGAGTTTACAACAAATGAACAGATCCAATTGAGGCACAAAAAATCCAACAGTAAAAGTGCATAAACCATGGCTATAAAAAAACTTAAAAGTAGTAATAAATTGAAGGAAAAGGCCATCACTGTTGCGAAAAAAGAAGAGAATTCTTCTTGGTGTTCATTGAACAGTTCTCATTCCACATCCGTGCATACCTCAGTTACCTCTGGTTAATAAGAACTTGTATAATAACTTATCAAAGGTCTTCTGTTTGTCCAAATACACCACCTCCAATGATTTTCCATGATCTTTTCAGCTATGATTGAGAACGTTTCAGAAATCAGCAAAAGGCAACTAAGAAATAGAGAAAGAAAGTGCAAGTGGAATTTGGCAGTCATTGAGCAAGAAAAGAATAAAGTTTGAAAGTTCCTACTGACGCTTTCAAGATGAATAAGAAAAGATTCCCTTCCAGACTGAGCAAGCAGATACACTGGGGAATAAGCAGAGAAATACATTAAATATTTTAAATCTGGCTTCAAGGTACAATGAATCTCCTAAAACACTGAAGAACAGCTGTTCTCAAGCGAGTGAAGTGTTGAAAGACATTGACACTAGTTAGAACAAAAAGTGCGTTGCCGTAGGAAAGCAGCATCCATCGCCCATGACTCCCACCACCGGCCATGCTCGTTTCTCACTTCTGCCACCAGGAAGGAGGTACAGGAGCCTCAGGACCCACACTACCAGTTTCAGACGGCATCCCAGGATGAGTACTCGGGATGTGTGCAGCACAACCGGCAGGTGTGTTTACTGATATTCTTAATCTCTCCCTCTCCCAGTGCAGAGTGCCCTCCTGCTTCAAAAGACCAAGGTAACATGCCTGAACAACTGGCATCCTGTCGCACTCACTTCAATAATAAGCAAATGCTTTGAGAGGCTGGTCAAGGACTCTATCTGCAGCTTGCTACCACCCACACTGGACCCCTACAATTCGCCTACCGACACAAACAATCAACAAATGACACAATTGATACAGTAGAATCAATGAAAATCTACACACTAAGACTCACAAGACAACCGAAACCAACGCAGTCTGAGAATTGCAAGTGTTGCCAGGCTTCCAATGCCCACTACTCACTAACTTCAACCCTAACCATATGCAACTCACACAAAATGGTGGAGGAACTCAATCACACCTTTGGAATGTGGGAGGAAACTGGAGCACCTGGAGGAAACCCATGCAGACACGTGCACAACATTCAAACTCCTTACAGACAACGGTGGAAATCAAACCCCAATTGGTGATTGCTGGCACTGCAAATGATTGCGTTAACTTCTACGCTACTGTGCTGACCTTCAGTGTTCATGGATTGCCTCACACATCAGTATCAGACGCAAGTGTGGAATTAACATGTGGACAACTCCTGAGTTATGGTGGTGGGGTGGGGGGGGGGTGGGTTGAGAGCTTGGGTTGTGTTTCTGGAAGGGGGACTGGATTTTGATTTTCTGTGATACTAAGCTGCATCATTTGTGCATATGTCAAGAAACGCAAAGTGAAAAATATTTTTTTCTTTATTTCTCGCTGACCATCCACCAAACAAGGGATTGAGTGTATTCCGATCAAAGACCGCACAGTGTGACAACCAATAGGGCCACTCCCTCATGGTACAGCCCGGGTTTGATCTTGACCTCCAATGTGCAGTTTGGATGTTTTCCCTGTGACAGCATGTGCTTCCCCTGGGTGTACCGGTTTCATCTCACATCCACAGATGTGCAAGTTGATACATTAATTAGCCACTGTAAATTCTTGGGGTGTGCAGATGTGTTGTGAAATTTAGGACAAATTGAAGGGAACGTGGCAAGAATAAAAAGGTATTAGTGTAAATATGTGCTTGACAGTTGGCATCAAGTAGTGGTAGCAGTGGGCTAAAAGACCTGTTCTTGTACTGTATGATTCCATGACTCTATGACATCTACCTCCAGCAACTACTTATGAGGCTTCCCTTTCACTTCATTTAGCTCTGGCACTCACACCCTCCTGATTCATGAATAATGACTTGCAACTTGCTGTCCAACTGAGGCAATTACGTTCAGTGTACAAATCCCTTTACTTTGCACTCACTAAATGTGCCTAACTTACATTGTCATCAACTGTGCCAGGCACATGGTCTACAGTTGGCAGGAAGTTGCACTTTGACCTCATGTTTTCTGTTCAGTACAATATTAATGACTCATTGGAACTCCCAGCAGCACAGAGTGCGAGATTCCAGAGGTGACAATGAGGTTTGGCCAAACCATTTTGGAGCAAGTCAGAGTGTACAGTACAGAACATAGCACAGGAATAGGTCCTTTGGCCAACAGTATTATGCCAAACTAATTAAACTCATAATTAAACATCTAACTAATCCCTTTTGCCTACTCAACATCCATATCTCTCCATTCTCTGCACATTCATGCGCCTATCTAGGAACTTGCTAAAGGCCCCTATTGCATTTGCCACCACTGCCAGCCCTGGCAAAACATTCCAGGCACCCACACTCTTTGTTACAAAATACCCCCAATGCGGCACAGTAGCAAAGCGGGTACCGAGATACCACAACATTACGACAGTGCCAGCAACCTGGGTCCCATTCCACTCCTGTCTGTAAGGAGTTTGTACGCTCTCTCTGTGACCGTGTGGGCTTCCTTTGGGTGCTCCTTGATTCCTCCTACGTTCTGGAGATGTATGGGTTAGTAGGTTAATTGATTACATGGTTGTACTTGAGTGGAGTGTGTCCACTGGGCCAGAGGGTCCTTCTACTGTGCTCTATCTCTAATTAAGCATCTTATTTGAACTTATCCCCTCTCACTTTGTGCATGCCCTCTAGCATTAGACTTCTCAACCCTGAGACTAAAATACCCACTCTCTACTCTATCTCTGCCTCTCATGATCTTATAAGCTTCTATCTGATCTCCTCTCCACAGTACATGAATCGGGGCAGCAATAGTGAACCCTCTTTAATTAACACCAGCAGCTGCCTCTCAGAGGAAGTATTTCAACTCAGGAGTAAATTGGGCTGAAAAGACAAAACTGACGTGAAGATAAAATCCCACAAGCCAAACATTTTACTAAAAATACCATGGAAGTATATAATAGGAAATCGCTAGTAAAATTACCAGCAAATTAAACCAGGGTTGCAGGGGGGTGGGAACCAGAGTGCCAGAACAGTTAGTGGAGAGGTTGTGGAGATAAATAGTGCTAAGTCCTCAGACAAAAGGTTGAGAATTATACAACTAATATCCCGGCGGAGAATCGGAGCTTTTAGTCACTGACTCAACCTGCAAATTAACTTTTAGGGACTTCTAAGTCCCTTTGCATCTCAGATTTTTGAATTTTCTCTCCTTTAGAAAATAATCTGCACATTTATCACTTCTACCAAAGTTCATGACCATGTATTTTCCAACACTGTATTTCATTTGCCACTTTCTTGCTCGGCTCCTAATCTGTCTAAGTCCCTCTGCAGCCTTCCTGTTTCCTCAGCACTTTCCTGCCTTTTCATCAATCTTTGTATCATCTGCAAACTTGGCAACAAAACCATTCATTACATCACTTAAATCATTTGTATACAGCATATAAAGAATCTGCACTCCTCCTTTCTTAAAGAGTGGAGTGACATTTGCAATTTTCCAGTCCTCTGGAACCCTGCCAGAGTCCAATGTTTCTTGAAAGATCATTACTAATACCTCCATAATCTGTACCGCTAATTCTTTCAGAACCCTAGGACGAGTTCATCTGGTCCAGATGACTTATGCACCTGTAGGTCTTTCAGCTGTTTAGAGCACCTTCTCTCTTGTAATAGAAACTGCACTCACTTCTCTTCCCTCGCACCTTTTAACACCTGGCACCCTGCTGGTGTCTTCCACAGTGAAGACTGTTGCAAAGAACTCATTTAGTTCATCTGCCATCTCACTGTCCCCCATTATTATTTCTATGGCTTAATTTTCTAGCGGTCCTATATCCATTCTCTGTTTTATTTTTTTCTGTACTTGAAAAAGCTTTTTCTATCCACCATGATATTGTTTGCTAGCTTGCTTTCATATTTCATCTTTTCCCTACTAATGATTCTCTTAGTTGCTCTCTTTAGGTTTTTAAAAGCTTCCCAATCCTCTGTCTTTCCACTAATTTTTACAAAATATATGCAAGAAATTGAGATTTTTGAGGAGGTAACTAAGAGTATTGTTGAAGGCAGGGCAGTACATTTTCTTTCTGGACTTTAGTGAGGCATTTGACAAGGCTTTTCATTGTAGCTTTCCCAGAAAGTTAAGATGCATGGTATATCTTCTTTCTACTGTGAATACCTGCAAGAAACTGAACCTCAATAGGGTTCCATATACGTATTTTGATAATACATTTACAGTACTTCGAACTTGGAATTTGAGCTGGATGACTTGATTCAAAATCTGGTTGGTGATGCAAGGCAGGGTTGTAGCAGGAAGCTCCTTTTCTGTTTGGAAGACAGTCACAAGTGGCGTACCACAGGAAATCCCAGTGTTGGGACTCTTATTAATTGTGGTACACAGTATATTAATGTCCTGGATGTGAACGCAGGATGTGTAATTTGTAAGTTTATGCTTGACAGGAAAGTTAGTGATGACATGGATCATGAGGAAGGTTGCCCAAGGCCACAGAAGGATGTAGATTAGATGGAAAATTGAGAGGAAGAAATTTAATCTCAGTTAGTAGGAGACTGGGTATTTTGGTAAGTCAGATATGGGTAGCACATATACAATAAATGGTAGGGCTGACGAAGGAATGCTGATGAACAGAAGGACCTTCGGATTCAAATGTATATTTCCCTGAGAGGTAGATAGGATGTTGAAGATGGCATATGGCAAGTTTGCCTTCATCGTACAGAAGATAGGATACAAAAGATGGTATGTTATGTTGCAATTTTATGAAACTCTGGTTAGATTGTACATAGAATATCATATGTAGCTCGGGTTGCTACACAATAGGGTTGATGAATTTGTGCTGAAGAGAATGTAGAGCAGATTGACCGAGATGATACGTTGATTGGTGGATTTTAGTTATAGGGGAGAGATTGCATAGGCTGGGTTTATTTTCCCCGGAGTAAATGAGGTTGAGGGGTGATTTGATGGAGGTACATAAATTTACAAGGGGCATAAGTTGGTAGATAGTCAAAATCTTTATGAGGTATCAAAAACTAGAGGGTACAGATTTAATCTGAGAAGTAAGACTTTTAAAGGAATTTTAATGGCAAAGTATTTTTTCATATGGAGAATGGCTGATAGCTGGAACTTGTGGCCAGGTGAGGTGGCAGAGTCAGATACGCTCACAATCAGACAGGCACTTAAAAGGCAAAGCATAGAAGGAAATGGACTAGATGCAGGCAAATGGAATTAGTATAGATGGGCAAAAGGGTTAGCAATGATGTCATGGGCTGAATGGTCTGCTTCTGTACTATACAATTCTATAACTCTATAAGCGCACCTTTTACTTGTAATTCTGCGCACAAATTCTTTAGATATTATACTTCAAAGGTGTATATGCTTGGAAAATAATTCAGTGATTTTCATGGGCTATATAAGCAATGATTTGGAAAAAGTGTAAATTAATGCAGGTGGAAGGTGGCATTTTGGAAACAAGTTATTTAATCATTATTATTTAAATGTGTGACTTGCTGAAGGGATGAGATATTCTGCAATAATGCACAACCATGAAATTAAAGTCTGCTGCCTTACTCAGAGGTTGATTGCATCTTTAGAATCTGCTGGACTGCTTTTTATACAGACACCAATGATTGTAACTGCAAGGGATGAGAGGCAAGAGGCTACAATCAAATCTAAATTTGTCAGATGTGGCATTAGTTTAAATTTCTAATAGTGATACTGAGATGTAACAATGTTCTCTTTAAAGATAAATAAATGTTTTTATATATCAAAATACAGAACGTACTGCTTGAAAGTGCATCAACACCAGATTACCATTGTAAAGATGTTTGAATACATCATTGAAAGGGAAGATTTGCAGAGCTATGGGGGAAAGAATTAGGCCAAAAACCCCAAAGAATTTATCTGCAAAGCTTTGGAATCAGTAGTGAAACACATTCATCCTCAATAATTAGAACTTCTGCTGAAGAAAGCTTACACATTATTTGAATGATGTAATTATTTGCAATGATTATCACTCATAATTGAGAGTAAATAGTTGAAGTAGTGATATGATACGTCTGATCATTGGAATAGTAAATATATCATAGTTCCTATTCCAAAGTAAGCATTAGACTAATAGAGTACACAGTATGTCGGCTACATAAAATATAATTAACTGGTAATTCCTACTTAAAGCAATCTTCTACATGACAAGGCAGCACAGGGACAACAAACTAACAGTGACCACAGCTTGCTTCTGATAGTGTTAAAACAGAATATGTACCAGAAATGGACATACATAGGGTCTTTCTTTCAGAGGATTTCATACCAATCAACTTATTTGAAATATATTAACAGTCATTAGCATCAAACAATAACAAACTAACGAAATATATTAATATAAATGTAAACAGTCAGATGTACATGGCAAGATCCCACAAACTAACCAAATAATTTTCTGTTTAGTGAGATTGGTTGTGGAATAAATGATCGCTGAGAAATGGGAAAAACCACCTGCATTTCATTAGTTAGTACTAGGGATTCAATATGAACACCTAAGAGTGCAAAAACATCTTGGTTTAAGGACTTAATCTGAAGTAAAACAGGGTATCGCTACAATAGCAATAGATGGTGGCTATGAGGAATGAGGTGATGATGGATGATTGGGGAAACAAAGTTAAAATTTCATATTGATGATACTCTCTCAGAAGTCTGGAGAAAGGCCATTATTCTGGAAAAAATAATACCATTACTCCCTCTACATGCCTGAATGATTATTGTTCAGTAGCACTTACATCCAAAGCGCTGAAGAGTTTTAAGAGGCTGTTGATGAAGCATATCAACTCCTGCCTGTTCCAGCTTGCCTACAAGAGCAACAGGTCCACAGCAGATGCCATCTCATTGGCTCTTCACTCAACCCTGGAACATCTGGACAGAAAAGACACACACATTTATTGACCGCAGAGCATTCAATACCATCATCTCCACAAAACTGACCAATAATCTTCAAGACCTTGGTCCCAATATCTTCTCATGCAATTAGATCCTCAATTTCCTCACTTGCAGTTCAGATTGGCAACTACATCTCGTCCACAATCTCAATCAGCACAGGTGCACTACAGAGCTGTGTGCTTAGCCCCCTGCTCCACTCACTTACGACAGTGCGGCCAAGCACTACTCCAATACCTTGCTGGCACACTACTGTCGTAGGCCAAATCAAAGATGGTGACAAATCAGAATATACGAAGGAGATTGGAACTGGGCTGAGTGGTGCCATGACAATAGCCCCTCACTCAATGTCAGTAAAACCAAGGAGCTGATTATTGGCTTCAGGAGGAGGAACACAGAGGTCCATGAGCCAGTCACAGGAAAGCAGCATCCATCATCAGGAACCCCACCACCCAGAACATGCTGTCTTCTCGCTGCTGCCATCAGGAAAATGGTACAGGAGCATCGGGGCTCAAACCATCAGGTTCAGGAACAGTAGTTACCCCTTAACCATCAGGCTTTTGAACAAAAAAGTATAAGTAACTTTGCTCGACTTTACTTGTCCCATCATTGACATGCTCCCACAACTTATGGACTCACTTTCAAAGACACTTCATCTCTTGTCCTCACTTTTTAGTGTTTATTTATTATTATTATTTCTTCCTTTTTGTATTCGCATAGCTTGTTGACTTTTGCACGCTGGTTGAATGTCCAGGTTGGTGCAGTCTTTCATTGATTCTATTATAGTCATTATTCTATTATGGATTTCTTGAGTATGCTCACAAGAAAATGAATCTCAGGTCTGTATGTGGTGACGTATATGTACTTCAATAATAAATTTACTTCGAACTTTGAACTAAAGAAACTGTGTAACAAGCTGAATACTTCCAGCACTCCACTTCCCCACCTAACCACTATTCCCCTCACCTAGTCGCCACTTCCCCACCTAACCACTATTCCCCTCACCTAGTCGGCACTTCCCCACCTAACCACTATTCCCCTCACCTGGTCTCCACTTCCCCACCTAACCACTATTCCCCTCACCTAGTCGCCACTTCCCCACCTAACCACTATTCCACTCACCTGCCAGTTTGCACCCCTCCCCTCCCCCACCTTCTTATTCAAGCTCCTGACTCCTTTCTTTCAAAGGTTCATTTTATTATCAAAGTATGTATACAGAATACAACTCTGAAATTTGTCTTTTCCAGATAGCCATAGGATGCAGAAAACCATAGTGGTTGAAAGAGAGACATCAAACCCACCTGCACGAGAAGGAAAAGAAATAAAAACTCACAAGCCCCTCCCTCGCACAAAAACTAACAGATCACTCAAACCCCCAGCCCGGCTATCCATGACAAGGAGGAATGGGTGAGAAACAAAAAAGAATGTTGAACTGAAAGAAGCCAATATGAACTACAGTCCAATCCATAAATCTCATTGTTTGCTGGCACCATCTTGACTGGAAAACCCTTTCAACTCATGAAGAAGTGCCTCAACTCCAAATGCCCACTGTTTATTCTGCTGCACAGATACTGCCTGGCTTGCTGAGTTCCTCAGGCATTTTGTGTGTGTTTTTCAAGATTGCCAACATCTGTGGTGGGGGGGGGGGGGGGCGTTACAGAAGTTTGCTTTTGATCAAGAGAAAATCTTTTCTTAATCTCAATAGATCCACTGGAGAATGCTAGCAGGAAGACAGATCCTTAAAGTGTCATGGCAACCCATAACATGATTAGGTGTTATACCCAGAGGACTTGACCACATGAGAATAGTTATATAACCTCGCAGGTAAACCACACATAAAGGTCTTAAACAGTTCCAGGCAAAACACAGGAAGCATATGTTCACCTTTGAAGTTATTTGCTGGAGATTTACCAAAAAAACATCTGAACTGCATAAGATACTTTAAGAGAGACAACAGAGATCTGAACCAGCTGTAAAAATAGGCTGCAAAATGGCAATACACACAAAATGCTGGTGGAACACACCAGGCCAAGCAGCATCTATAGGGAGAAGCACTGTCGATGTTTCGGCCCAAAACGTCAACAGTGCTTCTCCTTATAGATGCTGCCTGGCCTAGTGCGTTCCACCAGCATTTTGTGTGTGTTGCTTGAATTTCCAGCGTCTGCAGATTTCCTCACGTTTGCTGCAAAATGGCAGATGGAATTTAATGCAGACGTGTTTGAGGTGTTGAATTTTGGAAAGACAAAGCAGTGTAGGAATACACATCTTACCTCTTCCCCCCTCACACATACTCTCCCCCTTTCCCTTCATTTATCACCCATAGGTTATACTCCTTGCCTTCCTCCTACCTTCTTACTCTGTTTTTCCCTCCTTTCTTTCCAGTCCTGATGAAGGGACTCAGCCCTAAACATCAACTGTTTATTCATCTCCATAGAGGCTGCCTACCCTGCTGAGTTCCTCTAGCATTTTATGTGGGTTGCTTCAGATTTCCAGCATTTGTAGATTTTTTTATGCTTGTGCTGCTTGAATTACTGAGTTCCTCCAGCAGTTGGTGGGCACTGTTCCCTCTAATCTGTGCGGGTGCATGGCCACACACTAACTGCAAAGCTCCTGTGCACATAGCCTTTGTTGCCGTGCCCCTGGAATTTTTATTTTATATACCACCAAAGCATTGCCTCAAAAATAACACAGCAATACTGTGATCGCAAGTGTGTTGTTTCTGAGAAAGTTAAGACTGTTTGAATTAAGACGTTCACTGATAAGTTGAACTACGGGTTTAGAAATGAAGAATTTGAAGAACTGTCAATTCTTGTTGAAAGTGTTGGAACATTTTAAGCTTCAAGTGCTGACAGCCAACATGGATTCAGTGTTATGAATTCAATCAAATGTAAATCCAGAAACAGACTAAAGTGATCTAGTGAGGATTAAGCCGTATTTTTCATCTCGTGAAATTAACCTAGATAGTCTTTATAGACAATGGATTTGTAATAAAGACAGACAAGAAAAAGTTTACGAAATGTGAAGAATTTTCTTTGTTGTACTGTATTTCATTATATCCTCCAATTAACAAATAAAATCAAATGTTTTGTGATTTTTCAGTTTTCATTCTAAATATTCACAATGTGTGTATTGCAAAAGAAAAACAGTTAAAGTGCCACGCAGTTATCAGGCTGTGTAAAATTCCTGCTCAGAGGAATGGTTGATTGACACAGCTTAAAAAATATTAAAAGGAACATTGTTCATATTTATTGCTTAGGAAATACACAATGAATAGCAGGGCACTGTGGAGTATGGTAGGACAAAGGAATCTGGGAATGCAGATCCATAATTCTTTGAAGTGGCATCACAGGTAGATCATTCGTAAAGGAAGTTCTTGGCACCTTGGCCTTTATAAATCAAAGTATTGAGTACAGGAGTTGGGTTGTTTTGTTGAAGTTGTATAAGACGTTGGTGAGACCTGGTCTGGCCTCCTACCTATAGGAAAGATATCAATAAGGTTGGAAGAATACAGAGAAATTTTACAAGGATGTTGCTGAGGCTTAAGAACCTGAGTTACAGGGAAAGGTTGAATAGGTTAGGACTTTATTCCCTAGAGTGTAGGAGAATGGGGGGAGACCTGAGAGAGATATGCAGTACAAAATTATGAGGGGTATAGATATGGTAAATGCAAGCAGGCTCTTTCAAATGAGGTTGGGCAAAAGTAGAATTAGAGTTCATAGGTGAAGGATGAAAGGTGAAATATTTAAATGAAATCTGGGGTTAAACTTCTTCAGTCAGGTGGTGCTATGAGGGTGGAATGAATTGCCAGTGGAAGTGGTGGATGGGAGTTCTATTGCAATGCTCGAGAGAAATGTGGAGATGTACATGGATGGGAAGGATATGGAGAACTACGGACCAAGTGCAGGTCAATTGGACAAGATAGGCTGATTCTGTGCTGTAGTGCTTTATGCTTCTATGATTCTAAGAGAAGCCAGGGATCTAGTCCCTGGTGATACACACAAAAATCTAGAGGAATGCAGCAAGGCAGGCAGTAACTGTGGAGTTGAATAAACAGTGAACATTTTGGGCTGACACCCTTTATCAGTACGGGAATGGAAAGTGCAGAAGCCAAAATTGCTAGGTGGGGGGGGGGGGGTGATGCGAGGAGGTAGGGAGCGATGCAAGGAGAGAGGGGCGATGTGAGGGGGGGAGAATGCAGGGAGGGGAGTGGGTGATGCGAGGGGGGAGGTGACGGAATACAGGCTTGCAGACTTTAAGTGGCCAGTTGAATGGAAAGGTGGATGGATGAAGCAAGAAGTTAGGAGATGATAGGTGGAAGAGGTAAAGGATTAAAGAAGAAGAAATCTAATAGAGAGTGGATGATAGTAGGAAAGGAGAGGAGGAAGGGATCTAGAGGGCAGTGATAGGCAGGTAAAGAAAAGTGTTGAGAGGATAACCTGGCTGGAGAATGGAATGAGAGACAAGGAGGAGGGGGTAGTAATTACAAGAAGTTAGACAAATTGATGTTCAAGCCAGACAGAATCTGAGATGTTGCTCCACCAACCTGACTGAGTTCAGCCTCATCTGGATCCTGGAATTAGAAAGCTAACAGATGACTTGAAGGATTTGGGGAATTATTTAGATAAAGTACAGCAGAAATAGTTTCTTCTTATCTCTCTCAATTGGACAATGGTGGACAGTACAGAAATTAGACCTAGGCCTTTCAGGAGTGATGCTTGGAAACAAACCCGGACAGACATAATGGAGGAACTCTCCTCTCCTTCGCATTTGGTTTTATATGTCAGGTCAGTAGGATTCCATTCGCCAAGGGTGAGAAGTGCTATGGGAAAGAGGCAGATATGGAGTTAGTTCATAGACCAATGGTCTACTCCACTTCCAACGTTCCTTACAGAAAAGAACCGCTGAGAAAAAATGGACATTAATTATCTCTGTGGTAGCCTACTTTAACCCTTATCTTCTGCTGACTATTGGTGTATTCCTAAACAATGGAATCAAACACACAGCTTGTCCTACCTCTCATGCTTATGCTCCATCATTGTTGGACCGACTGTATCTGAAAGTCAAAAACGAAACAGCAGATGCTGTAAATCCAAAATAAAAAAACAAATTGTTGGAAATATTCAGCAGGTCAGGCCACATCTCAGGGAAAAGAGACAGAGGTACCCTTTCAGGAGAATTATTAGAAGAGAATTAGCAGTAAATTTAACAATAAAAATCAAATTTCTTCTCCCACAGATATTGGTATAAACTGTTCAGTATTTCCATCAGTTTCTATTTTTATCCAATTTGCCCCAAGGTCCTGATCATATAATATTGTAACAGCACCATACTGTTACATTAACTGTGATTTTGTTTTGTCCCCATATTGACCATCAACAAGTTGTTTGGGCAAATGCCGTATGCTAGGGTAACTTACATTATATACTGTATGTGGAGATTAAAATTTGTCATTCTATTCCACTAAAAATAAGGACAGAATTAATTACTTTAAAGTGGAAGCTGATTTATGATACCATATAAATTATTTATTCTTGAGGTTCAGGAACAGTTATTATCATTCAGCCATCAGGCTCCTGAACCAGCATGAATAACTTCACTCACCACAATACTGAACTGATCACCCAACACAATCTATGGGCTCACTTTCACGGACGCTATGACTCATGTCTTCAGTATTACTTACATGTTTATTGCACAGTTTGTCTTCTTTTGCACATCGGTTGTTTGTCAGTGAAACCCCTCTAACTGGGCGTCTCTGGAAATGCGACTCGTTAGCCCCTCACTAACAGCCTCTGGATTCCGCGGCGAGAAACCCACCTCTCTCGCGCTTTCTACGTCTACAGCATATACGACTTCAGTCCCACCAAATCCGTGTGATTGGGATTTCTCGCCCATCGAAACCCCGGTTTGTGTGTATGCTGTGTGATTTACTGCCCCTGGAAATCGCCTGCCAGCAAGAAATAACATCGGGCACTGCATACAATTAATCAGAAGTGTATTTAAAAAATGTAAACTTAAGCAAACAGTTATTAAAGGAAAGGGGAAAAAAACAAATGGGCACATTATACTTAAACAGCCACATATGCATGGTGGAGCTCAAATCTTGAACTTGTCTGTAACTCACGTGTTGGATACTCGTTCTGCATGAAAGCATACATCACCTTCTGAAGGTCGCTCAAAATCCTTCTTGAAAAAAACGGGCTCTCCCCACGGGACTATTTGTCCTTCCTGCTCAAAGCCATTCATCTGCACAAAGCACCTTGTGCAACAGCGATAGCAACTCCTCCAGCTCCCGCCAACAAAGACCTTCTCCGAATTCTACCATCCTGATCGGGTGACACCTCATTCCTAAGTTGAACAACAAGCCTTTTATCTCAGCTCAAACCTAAACAACCTGAAAGCAGAACAGATAGTTCTTACAGAACTGCTGAAATGAAATACCTACAGCATAGCAGTTAAAATCATAACCAGGATGTTACATCAGTGTTTGTTGCTGCGTAGTTTTTTGTTGATTCTACTGTATTTCTTTGTCCAAAGTGGAAGGGGTAGATACAGCCCAGTTCATCACAGGAAAAATCCTCCCCACCACTGAGCACATCTACAAAGAGTGCTAACAGGAGAAAGCAGAATCCATCATCAAGGACTCCCCCCACCCAGGACATGCCATCTTCTCACGGCTGCCATCAGAAAGGAGGCACAGGAGCCTTAACTCCCATACCATCAAGTTCAGCAACAGTTATTACTCTTCAAACTCTTGAACCAGCATGAACATCTTCACTCACCACATCATTGATCATTGAACACAAACTATGGACTCACTTTCAAGGACTCTACAACTCATGTTCTCAGTATTATTTATTTACTTAATTATTTATTATTATAATTATTTGTTTCCATTTAGAATTTGCACAATTTGTCTACTTTAGCAAATTGGCTGCTTGTCAATCTTTCTTTGTGTGTAAGTGTTTATTAATCCTATTCTATTTACTTACTCTACTGAGAATGCCTGCAAGAAAATGAATCTCAGGGTAGTACTTGGTGAAACACTGCACACAATTTTTGATGATTAATTTACTTTGAACTTGGAACACTTTTGGCCAAATTATCCCCCAACCTTAATCCCATTTCTTAATGCAAGAGAGGAGGAATTTCAATCCATCATGCCTGGATTGACTACTTGGGAACTACTAAACATTCAACAGACTCCCTTTGCTATTCCAAACACAAGAGGTTGTGCAGATGCTGGAAATCCAGAGTAACCATATAAACTGCTGACTCAGCAGGTCAGGCAGCAGCTATGGGGAATAAACTTGATGTTTCGGGCTGAGACCCTTCATCTTCCATGCCAGTGTAAAAATTTTATTCAGTTGACTTTTGATTTGTTTTCACTTCCTGTTCAGAGTTTGCATGTCAGATCATCTGGCCATGGAAAAGACCTGTTTGTTCACCTCCCCCAGCTCCTCCATTTGTAGTATTTCCATGTGTGATCTTGCAAAACACACTTTGGTATTAAAATAGCAAATGGTAGTTACACTCAAGGAGCCTGATGTAGAGAGTTCAAAGTTCAAAGTACATATATGTCTGTGGTAAACTATGTATACCTGTCTGGACACACCCCTCTGCTGACTGCTCCTGTGACTCCTCCCACAGACCCCTGTATAAAGGCAATTGGGGCACTGCTCCTCCCTCAGTCTCCGAGATGTCGTGCTCCCTTTTTGCTGCTAATAAAAGCCTATCGTTCACTTCCAGTCTCCAAGAGTTATTGATGGTGTATCAATGTCACCATATACAACCCTAAGATCCATTTTCTTGTGAAATCCATAATAGAATAATAACCATAATAGAATCAGTGAAAGACGGCACCAACTTGGTGTTCAACCAGCGTGCAAAGGACAACAAACTGTGCAAATACAATGATAATAATAATGATAATAAACAATAAATATTCAAAACAGGTGATGAAGAGTACTTGAAAATGAGTCCACAGGTTGTGGGAACATTTCAAAGATGGGGCAAAGTGGAGTAAAGTTATCCTCTTTGGTTCAAGAGCCTGATGACTGAGGGGCAATGACTGTTAGTAAGGGGTAATAAAGTTAACATTTCTTGCTTGCTGAATGATACTAACTTTTTCTATTTTTATTTCTGCCGTTTTGGTTTTGGTTCTCAATGTATTTTGTTCAGTACTCCTGTTCCTGGATAATCAATTGCTGTAAATTGACACCAATGTTACGGATAGAGTTAGAGGAATATTGAATTTACTGATCCAAGATGGAATAGTACGTTAACTGAGCAGGTTTCGCTGTCGTCAGGTTGAACAAAAATTGCAATGGCCAGCCCGCTCCTGCACCAGCTTGTTCTCTCACATTCCAGAACGGGGACTGTCCTTCTCACCGGAAATTGAAGTTTCACCTCGCCCAATGAACAAGCTGAAAGTCACGGGCACTCCCTTCTTCATAGTCACCTTCCTCGGCGGAACGAGCGGTTTTAAGTCCAAAAGAAGGTGTCAGTGAGTGTTTGCAGGTTGGAAGAGGAAGTCGGAAGGTGGTAGTAACGGCGAGCGGTCTCCGTCACCTGTACGGCCAGTTCGGCACACAAATGGGAGTCCTTTACTCGGAGGTGGGAGCGGCTTTGAATGTACTGTTAACAGCTGGGAGGATAGTGGGCGGAATTGTTCCATGGTGTGAACAGTTGTTGCCGCGGGCTGATGTTCAATTGACCGTGGGGCAGGCGGGAACGTGCTTATCGACATTCCTTCATTTCTGTCAGAAGGGAATCGTTTTAGTTGTGATGGAGCACCTGGAAAAAGAAGCGTTGTTAATCTGGAAGCTTCGCTCACACGAGGTTTTCTATTCGTTGTTTTTTTTTAAAAAAAAATCACTGTCCTTATTGTGGTTTTAAATTATGATAAATCATCTCCTGTTCTCGACCCTGCAAACCTCTGGAGGAAGGAATCAAGGTGCTGGGTCTTAATGGTTGACCTAACAGGTTCGGAACGAGGTGTGTCTCTCCCGAAATCGGCCCCATCTGTAACTGGCGCAGTTGGAAATGTAAAGTTAACCCACTCCACTGGAAATGACGGGAAAGGGGAGTTAGAGCAGAGAATCGCTTACATAGGATAGCACTAACAGAATTGTTCCTCTCCCGCCACTTCCCAATTCTCAAACTCCTCTTGCTCCTGGCCCACGGAGGTTATTTAAATTTATTCACGGGCGACGAGGATATTGCTGGCGTGACTAATATTCATTGTCTGGTAAATTGCCTTGAGGCACTACAGTCCCACTATGGAAGGTCTCCTGTTTTGTAGGGAGGTCTACAGAGAGTCAGAGATGCTGGGGTAGCGATTTAGTTCCATGCTCAAAATAAATGATCAAAGATGTGTTGCCTTACACTACCTTGAGATTCATTTTCTTGCAGATGTTTACAAGAAAATAATGGAATACAATGGAATTTATGGAATCTATAAACAAAGACTGGAAAACAACAAACCAATGTGCAAAATAAGATAAATAGTACTGAGAACATGAATTATAGTTATTGCTAGTGAGTCTACAGATTGTGGAGTCTGTTCAGCGTTGATATGCCGGTGAACACTGGCAATGATAACGTGTTTGAGTGGTACTGTTGGAGAAGTTTTGAGTAACAGTTGAACAATAATGTATTTACTGAAGCTCTGTGAACTACAGCAACTGCCCTTGCAATTTTAAAGTCTAATGTGGTAACTTTGCACAGTTATGGAATTGTTTCTTGTGTAATAACTTGCACAGTTGTGGATTAACACAGAAGGAAATTTAACTGTACTTGTTTAATTTGCATAATAACTAATGATGTGCCAATTGGCCTTTTCTGTCCTAATAGGAAATGGCTTGCAAAATATTAACGTGAGCCTGTGTCCTAGAATGGTTAGTTAACCATGATAATTCCACAGTTGAAAGCTCATTAATTTTTGTTTTTTCTCACAGAGGAAGTTGTTAGTAATTTGACATTTATTGTTTATTCCTGTCTGCCCTTGACCATGGTGATGACCAGCTAGTCTGAGTAGTGAAGCATTTCTGACAATATTGTTAAATAGGTAATGCCAAAATTTTGGGTGACAGAGAAATGTTGCCTGGAAAGTCTTAACTGAGATGCACTTGATTGTTTTATTTACTTTTAATCTTATTTATTTAGAAATACAGAGTGGAATAGGTCCTTCCTGCACTTCGAGCTGTGCCACCACCAACCTACCGATTTTTAAACCCTAGCCTCATCATGGGACAATTTACAAAGACCAATTAACCTGTTAACCGATACGTCTTTGGACTGTGTGAGGAAACCAGATCACCACATTCATTCCACAGGGAGGATGCCCAAACCCTTTATAGAGGAGTCTTTATTGAAGTCTGAACTCCGACCTGAACTATAAAAGCATTTTGCTAATACTTCCATTGCACCACCTGCTGTACTGTACGTTTTCACAACTCCCCAGCAGTAGTATTTGATGGGCTGTACAGTAGCAGTTTGAGTAAAGCTATTACAATGCCATTGTAAGATTGAGGTTCGATTCCCATCACTGTCTGCAATGAGCTTATACATTCTCTTCATGACTGCGTGGGTTTCCTCCCATGATCCAAAGGCATATAGGTTGGGGTTAGTGAGTTGTGGACATCCCATGTTGGTGCCAGAAGCACGGTGACACTTGCAGGCTGCCCAGCACAATCCTTGCTGATTTTGATTTGACAAAAAACAACACATTTGCTTTCTTTCAATGTGCATGTGACAAATAAAGCTAATCTCTGTCTTGGCAGCGTGATAGCTTCTAGCTGGGTTTGTCAGCCACATCTTTTTTTTGGGTATGTTGAACATCATATCTCGAATCTCTTGGATTATTTGGCATTAGTCAGTTTGTGAATGTTTGTTTTTCCTCTCCACGCAAGATCTTCGACATAATTGTTATTAGGTTTTTTTCCTGTCCAGTCTACTACTTATACCTAGTCTTGTTCTGTAACATTTTTGTTTTGTCTTGCCTTGCTCTGAATTAGAATTATTTTGCATTAAGGTTATGAATCTAATAACCTTGCTGTCTGTACATTGTTCTTCTTAAAGGGTAGTTAATTCCTAAAATTGGTACTCAACTGATTCTTTTTCTCTCCATAATGTACTGGTACTTGCTCTTTAGGTGAGGACTAAATATTACATTATCTTCTAATATAGGCACTGTTTCTTTCTTTCTTTTTCCATCTTTTTATTATTATTAATAACAATAAAATAAAATTGGTACATAGATAATGGGATTACAAACGTACATATTTCAACTAACTATAAAAGATTACAAGAACAATGATTACAGTATAAATAAGTACCGGTATTCCCACATCGTAAATGATACAATATACAAACAGACAAGGCAAACCTAGGTATATCATAATATAAAATAAAAAGAAATAAGAAAAAGGAAAAAATTTTAAAAAATCATTATGCAAAAAAAACTAAACTAAAAATCTAATAGCTAATAGAAGAAAAAAAACAAAAAATAGAAAAAAAGAAAAGGCACTGTTTATCCAAATCCTTCAACCTGAAGCTTGCATGTTACTCAAATACATGGAACATAAAACATCTCAGCACAGTACAGGCCTTTCAGCCCACAATGTTGTACTATCTTTTGACCTACTCTAAGATCAATCTAACTCTTCCCTCTTGCATAGCCTTACATTTTTTTTCTATCATCCATTCTTAGAAATTCTATCTAAGAATTTGTTTCCCCAGTGTATCTGTTTCTACCACAACACCTGGTATGTTTCATATACCCACCATTCACTGTGTAAAGAACTTGCCTCTGACATTCCTTCCTCCTCTTCCCCCACTTCAGTCCACTCACCTTAAAATGAGGCTCCTTTTATATTAGCCATTTCTGCGCTGTGAGGAAGTCTCTGGCTATTCATTCAATCTAAAACTCTTGTCATCTATAAAGTTGCCTCTCATCCTACTTGGCTCTAAAGAGAAAAGTCCTAGCTTGCTCAACTGGTCTTCATATGGCATACCCTCTAGTCTAAGCAGCATTCTGGTAAATCTTCTCTGTATGCCCTCTGAAGCTTCCACACCCTGCCTATAATGAGACGAACAGAATGCAACTCAGTATTCCAAGTGTGTTTTAACATAAACGTGTTAATGTTTTTCTTGTTCCAACTCTTGTTCTTGGCTCCTCTTATGAAAAAGCATGCTGCTAAGCCAAATAATGCTTCCTAAATAACTACATATTATTCAAAGTTGTTGGTGTTCTTCCTCACCTTCTGTTTTCACCTCTACAAATGACATTCCTGTTTAAAGTATGCGCAATACACAGCTTATCCTTGATAATCAAGAGTGTTCGGACTAACAGACTTTCTGGACTATGTCATGTCACTTCTTATTAATACGCTGCCACAGTTTATATTGATTTTATTTTTCTTGTATTATTTTATTCAGTGAATCAGTAGATTAAAATGGGCAGCACAGTAGGGTCATGGTTAATTCAATGCTTCTCAGTACCAGTGACCCGAGTTCAATTCCAGTTGTTGCCTGTAAGGAGTTTGTATGTTCTCCCTGTGACCATGTGGGTTTCCTCCAGGTACCTCAGTTTCCTCCCAAAGTCCAAAGATGTACCGGTTGGAAGGTTAATTGGTCATTGTAAATTAGGCTGGGGTTGCTGGCCAGCGCTGCTCAAAGGGCCTGACAAACCTATTCTGTGCTGTATCTCAATAAATAAAATAAGAAGTTGGGAAATGGAGCTCTGCGGTGTGGAAAAGGTGTGTAAAAACTGAGGAATTTCCTGCAAGTAAAATTTGTCTGCTTGGGTAATATTTTCCATAAATTCAAGTTTGTTACATAATGCACTTTTTAAGATTATGAAGATTATAATATCTTGAAGTCCAACTCCACTCCATGTATTTTTGATTTGATCTGAGTCCTGAAGGTTAACATTCAAAACCATGTCCTTAAAACGGCTTCCCTTTTTGTTACTGGTTAGTGAGTATGTTTCCATTTGGAAATGTGCACGGAGGATGTTCTTGACACTTGGATCATTGCTGCGATAAATGAGTTTGGATCTGCAGCAGGAAGTGGAAATCTATGAAGCATTGTTGTGGGATTTGAAATTAATTTGGCCTTATTTACTGGTTAGTACAATAGATCATGTGATTTTATTTGTAATGTTTGAGGCATTATTCCATTTTCAGTATGAAGCAAACTAATATTTAAAATGGGGAACAACGGCTGTAGTAATCGTATATCTCCTCATAAGAGTGTGGAAATGGATGACAAGAATGGAAGTTAAAAGGAAATAATGATTGAAAACTCTTGTCTGTCTTGCTTTTTGTGATCCAGTGAAAATGTATTTTTGAATAACAAAGTTCCTATGAATTAGGATGTCTGAAGAGAACAGTTCATTATATTTAACACCTATCATATACAAAATACAGGCCAACTAATTGAGTATCAGTTTGGAAGGTTGGAGGGGCACCAGATGCCCAGTCATGTGGGGGATTTTATGGGGTTTTTTTGTATGTGGGGGGGGGGGGAACTAAGATGCACTGCTGCTATTTTGCATTTTTACAGATTGTTTAAATATTTGTTTTATGATCCATAAGGATGTTAGAAAGCAAACCATCAAAATGCTGGAAATTTGCAATTACTGGCTGTTTTGGCCATATCTGTGACAGAGGGTAATAATGGTTTCAGGCCAAAGTATTAGAATTGAAATGTTTGCCTTTTACTCTTCCCTACAAGCACTATCCAATCTGTTTCCAACACTTGTTTGTAAAACCAACTTGCATAAATGTGAGATGCATACCAGTTACATAAATAGATTAATGCTTCAGATTAATGACTTCTCAGTTTGAAGGCAAAAGATTTGCATGAATTGTAAAGTGTTCATCTCAGTACTGATGCAACCTGACCTTTAAAATTTTTTTTATCTTAATATCTTTGTAATACTTTAGTTTTGTTTAATAATTACAGTTGTAACTTGAAGGTGAAATAACTTTGCATGAAAGAAAATTTGGATTTTTTGGTAATGGGTTTGATCAGAATAACTGCTTAGCAGTGCTGATCTATTTCTCTGCTCTGTTCTACAGCCCCTCTGTGAAGCAGCATATCAGAATGATTTCAAGGAGCTGAAGGAACTACTGCTAACAACTGATGTGAACCAACAAGATGCACGCTATGGGGACACTGCGTTGATTGCTGCGTGCAGAACAGGCAGGGTTGAAATTGTACAATATCTACTGAGAAAAGAAGCTAATGTTAATCTCAGGAACAAGGTGATTTCTATGTTTGGATTCATGAATGCTCATTCACATTCCTGCTCCTGTATGTAACATTTCCTGGCTCAATAATCTGCATTGTAAATGCAACCTGTGTCCTCTCTCCACCCTGAATCACTTCATTCCTTGAGGCAGAAAACATGGAGGGCTAAATACATCTTAGAGACTGTTAAATACGTCTGTGAAATCCATGTGTCCAGTTTTCCCCTCTGATTATCCTCTTGCTCCCATTTGACAATGGGAGTTCAGTGAATATCTGGGATATTATTTTTGAAAAGGTTTCTCTCCTTGATTTGTATCAGGTATTTACATTAGGAGTTGGAGATGGAAACATCCTTCATTTCATTGTGCCCAGTAAGAGACCAGATATAAAAGTCTGAGGAAGCACACATGGATGGGCATAGATTGATCAAGGATAGTCAGCATGGCATTATGTGTGCAAGGTCAATGTCCAACCAATGTTAGTTTTTTGAGGAAGTTGCCAGAAAAGTTGATGAAGGCAAGGCAGTGGATGGTGAAAATGTGGTCTTTAGTAAAGCATTTGACAAGGTCCCGCATGGGAGGCTGGTCAAGAAGGTCAGTCACTCGGCATTCAAGATGAGGTAGTAAATTGGATTAGACGTAGGCCTCTCGCAGGACAAGTCAGAGGGTTGCCTCTCGCACTGGAGTTCCGTGACTGGGGATTTCTGCAGAGATCGTTGCTGGGTCTGTTGTTGCTTATCATCTAAATCAACGATCTAGATGATAATGTGATTAATTAGATCAGCAAATTGCGCATGACTCCAGGATTGGGAGTGTAGTGGACTGTGAGGAAGGCTGTCACAAGTTTGCAGTGGGATCTGGACCAGCTGGGGAAATGAGCTGAACAATGGCTGACAGAATTTAATGCAGTCAAGTGTAAGGTGTTGCAGTTAAGTAGGACCAGCCAGGGTGGTCTTACACGGTGAACGGTAGGGCACTGAGGATTGTGGTGGAACAAAGGGATCTGGGATACAGGTCCATAATTAGTTGAAAGTGACATCACAGGTATACAAGGTTGGGCGAGGGAATTTTTGGTACATTGGCCTTCATAGATCAAATTACGGAGTACAGGAAATGGGATGTTGTACAAGACATTGATGAGGCCTAACTTGGAATATTCTGTGCAGTTTTGGTCACCTACATACGAGACAGATATAAATAAAGTTGAAAGAGTACAGAGAAAATTGGCAAGGATGTTGCTGGGTCTGGAGGACCTGAGTTACAAGGAAAGATTGAATAGATTAGAACTTTATTCCTTGGAACATAGAAAATTGAGAGGAGATTTGATGGATTTATACAAAATTAAGGGACGTTAGATGGAGTAAATGCAAGCAGGCTCTTTCCACTGAGGTTGTGTGGGACTACAACCAGAAGTGATGCATTAAAGGTGAAAGGTGAGTTGTTTAAGGGGAACATGAGGGGATTCTTCTTCTCCAGGGTCGTGAGAGTGTGGATTGAGCTGCCAGCACAAGTGGTCCATGCGAGCCCAATTTCAAGGCTTAAGAAAAGTTCGGATAGTTACATGGATAGTAGGGATATGAGCTTCCGTCCCCATCCATTTCACATGTTTGTAGTGAATGGTGCAATGAACTTGCGAGTGTTACAAGATTTGGTGAGAATTCAGCAAGCCCTATTATGGCTGCATCTCAATTATGTTACTTGGAACAGGTGCTCTGGTAATTTTCTTTTCTCTCCAACTGGGATTAGTCCTATATTTTCTATCTGGCGTCCCTAGATCTTTACTTGGATGTTGGTTTTCCTTTTCCAGCTCTCCCTTCCGTATCTTGTGCTCTGTAATCTGGATACGTCACAGGTTGCAGCAACCGTGGTTATGCACTGCAGAAATTCTTCCGCACTTCTCTGGAAGGTAGAAAGCTCAAAGCTGCCTGCTGTATGTGAACAAGCTTTTAGGTGTGTTAGCAGTCAAGAACCCCTTGGAGCTGCTCCTCAAACAGTATCTGGTGATGAGCATGGCTTGTATTGAACTTGGTGAACTGCTGTCCTTCAGGCAGAACTGCAGTTCCTACTAATCCCAGACAGCGATGCTGTTCCAAGGGCAAGGCTTCATTCTCCACTTTTATATTCTTTGCATAAGGCATCAGCCTTGGCTTGAAGAACCACAGTAGGGTGGGGGGATCAACCTGAGTTTTGGCTTGGGAGCCTAACTTGTTTTTGAAAACTTCTTCCTTCTCTGCAACATCCCAGCCTTCTCTGTCTCTGTCTCTCTCTCTCATATATAATGTTCCTCCAAGCCAGGGGATCTATTTTCTGACCAGTTTCTTCCCAATGCTTGGTCTAGAGCCAATAACAACCACTTGTGGGAAGGCCTAACTTCAGCATTTCACAGTTGCTTAGTAACTCCAGCTATTCCACTGCTTCCCCTGTACAGACGTTCAGATGTAGCTGCCTGATTTTTAAGTTTGTATAGTGTTTCTTGGTATTCTGTCTGATTTATTCAGTGCTGTACTGTTGTCAAGCTGAAATGTCACCTTTTGTAATACTTTATGACAACAGTTGGTGGTTCTACTTTTTAATAAGATTCTTCGAAACTTGCTTCTGGAATATTTCCTCTTCAGAGGCAACCCCCATGTAATGTTTGTTGAGTTACAGAAATTCACCTTTTCAGGAACTTGCACATCATTTCCCATAAATTAGAGATGTGGAATAAAATGTGATCTCATGGAAATTGAGGGGGTTGAGGCTGAAGGAAGTGAATCAACACTTTATTTCATTTTTTATTGGTTGACAGGTGACGTTAATGCATTACTGAAAATAGCAATACAGACCATTTCTAGGAATGTAATCTTCATTAACACTGAGGTTCACCTGTACCAAATTTTAATTGTTTTCACTGTGTGCTGGTAATGGTGGAAACTTCCAAAATTTTGATTTCTTGATTTTATTTTGTTTGCTGAAACTTGTGCTAATTCTGGCAATCTCTGGTTCCAGTGGATATTCACTTCCCAGGATCTGTGGGGCTCATTGTTAACCTCAGCTCTCCCTGGTACTTTGGCTTTCCAAAGGGTCAGAGTTGTTTGTAACACAGTTAAACTTTGAGCAAGTATTCCTTGCTCAGCCTCTTGTAATCAATAGCCATTCTTCAGTTCTTAATGTAAATTGCAACAATAATCAGCTTGAAGTTAAAAGTACAGCTTGATCAGTAGAGCTACCGAGTGCTGCTGCATTAGTGGGGGGTGGGGGGGGCTGAGGGATGTGATTTGCAAAATTAAGTGGCCATGAAACATCTTGTCTGCATTAGCCAATCACAAGACAAAGGGGTATGTCACTTGGCTCATCATACGTGGTCACAGATATGATGAGTCAATACTGGGATATTGATCTACTTGGAGATTCAGCCCTCAGAGCGTTAATTTTGAGTGTGTGGGATCTTTGTCCTCTGAAGCTTTTAGACCATGCACGTGAATTACTTTGTCACAGCAAAGGCATTTGAGAAACATCACACGCAAACATTGTCAATGAATATCACAACAGTATAAATGTAAGAAAGCATTGGAGATCGTTGAGAATGACAGAAAGAAGAACTGGAATTCATTTCCAACCTTCTTGCAGTGGGCGATTCAGTCGTCTGTTACTCGTTGGTATGTCCTGTTAGTTTACATGAATTGTACCTGTTTGGAAATCCTTCGTAGTTTATAAATCATTTGCAGTTCAGAAATCTTTTTGTAAATCAGCAACCCTCTGTGGTAAGAGCTATTTGTGTAATTTTAAATCAACTGTGTTTAAGCTACTTTGTTAGCTGGAAGTATCTTGCCTTGGTTGGGGGTGGAACCCACGACTCAAGCAAAGGGTATTTGGCAGCTGGGCCTTGCTGCAGAGACTAGACAGGGAAGTTAGCTAGTACTTGAGTGGTAGTGGATGCAGTACAACTTCCCTATAGTGAGGGTACCTGTAAAATCTTGTGAGTTTAGGGCTTTGTGTACAGTGGACCCAGGACCAGTGTAACCTTTTAAACTGTATGTGACACTTGGACTAGTATTCAGATGCCATGTCCTGTGTTGCTGCCCCCAAAGCAGAGACTGCCTTTGTCTTTTATAGTGACGTTCTTCTTGCTTCAGAATAATACTATTTGCAGTTTGCTCTTACACATGCTGTTGCACATAACAGACTTGCAATCAAGGCAGCTTTTATTTGCCAACTCCCCTGCTTGAGGACCTTCCAGTGCTGTGTTTCATAATCTGGCTCTAACAACCCATTAACCCTGCTTATCACTGATTTCCCCACACTATCCTCTCCCTTAGTTTCAATGTTTTGCTTTAGTTAGTCTTGTGATAACTTCCTGATTTCAGCCACGTAACTTGGTCAGTTTTTCCTCTGGTTTGCTTAACCATAATGCAAACTTAAACCTTTGCTTGAACTTTTATTTTGATTAAAGGGAGTCTTCATCAAATCCACCAGTTCCAGTGATGTTTTAATATGGACTTCCTCTGGGTTAAATGGGTTGCTCTTTAAATTACATATAGGGGCTCCCACTATACGGAGAGAGAATGCTGTTTATTCATTTGCAGGAAGGAAATGCAGCACAGAATCTCTCAATATGCCTCCCAAACCTAGTTTGAGTCGAGTGTTGCAATTGACTGTGCTGTTCACCACCTTTCTTGTGCATGCTTTTTGTTTAGGAAACAATTTCTCTTCAGCCCTCCCTGATACATACTTTCATCTCAGGCCATCAATCCAAAACATTCTGACCAAAAGGAGCGGCTGAGATTTATCCTTTCTACAAATTTACTTGCAAGTCTGCTGAACCAGCGCATCTCTGCTAGAGATAACTCAAACTGATGGACAAAAATGGTGTCTGGAGAACAAAAGATTGGGCAGTAATGACAGAATAATCACCAATCTAAAATAATCCACACTTCCTAATAGTTCAGTGGAGAATTAATAAAGAAATGTTATTGTTTTACCGAACGTGGTTGTTAAATGCAGACGAGAGCCATTTGGGTCTGGTGGAGACCAAAGATGGGTTAGTTGTGTTTTGCTAACTCTTCACTCCCCTTTTCGACCTTGTTACTGCTCTTGCACTTCCTGTTTCTCCAAATATTTTTTCAGCCCATTATGAAACACTAATAAGCAGTGCCTCCAAAACTTTTCCCTTTTGTTTGTTGAGGATGAATTATAGATATCTCTTGCATTGATGCACAATTACGAAGGGATTCATTCCAGAGGCTCTATTGGCAAACACCCAGAGACCTGAGCTAAACTCACTCACCCGCAGAATGCAGAGTAAGCCAAGAGTGAAATTTATCTGACCTGATCCTTGTTCATCACCAGTCCTGACAATTTTAAATCCAATTCTCCTAGTTGATTCTTGATCCTGCTGCTTGACCACTTGCAAGATCCCCTGCTGGCAAACTTCTATAAACTACTTGGGATTTTAGGAAAACTTTTCCTGGTAGTTCTAAAGTGCTGATGCCGGCAGGGAGTGCTGAGGCATTTGGCCTAATTTCAACACACCGCACAGATTAGCTACTCCCACGCATGGAAGGATTAGTGGCTATTCCTCTTTGAGTGCTTTGTGAAGTGAGCAAAGGGGTTGTATGGTGGCGGAGTGGGAACACCCGCAGCATAGCCGAGCACCAACCAGATGTTACACTCTGGAGTACTATCTGTGTGTGTTTGTTTTGGGCTGAATACTCCTATTCTACACTGACTGCTACAACTTTGGGAGCAGGACAAGGACCACATTGATGACTCTTGATGGCACTGGGTCGGCATTCACTGGAGTTTAGAAGAATGAGTGGGGATCACATTGGAACTATCCAAATACTGAAAGGACTAGATAGAGTGGATTCTCAGAGAACGCCTCCAATAGTGAGAGAGGATAGGGCCAGGCTCAGAATAGAAGGACATCCCATAGAATATAAATGAGCAGGAATCTCTATAGGGAGAGGGTGGTGGATCTGTGGAATTCATTGCCACAGATGGCTGTGGAGGCTGGATCACTGAGTATATTTAAAGCAGAGGTTTGTGGGTACTTAATAAGGGTGTCAAAGGTTATGGAGTAAAGACAGGAGATGGGGTTGAGAAGGAAAATAAATCAGTCATGACTGAATGGTGGAGTAGACTTGAAGGAACAGAATTGGGCCATTTGGCTCAATGTCTTGTGGTCATATTGCCAATGGTAATTAAGGTGACCATGAACCTTTATTAATTCCATCTTCCATATTGCAGCTGAGGCTATTTTTCAATGCTTTTTTCCTGTTCAGCATTGTTTGAGCGCAGCCACTGATCATTTGCAAGGGATGAGCTCAGATCTTAGTGGGGAGCAAGCTGAAGAACCAGTTGACAGGTCGAGGAACCCAGCATACAGTGACATGCTGACTGCATGCAGTCCGTTTTAAACCACTCCATCAGTTCTGCTCTGCACTGGAACCAGAAGGGTTTCCCCCGCTGGTCTTTAGTTGATGTGACCACAGGCAGCAGGGCATAGGGAGGAGTAGAAGTTGGCACCTGGCTTTCTGAGCCTGCTCTGCCAGTCAAGTTCCTGAATGTGGGGATGTTGCTGCACTGTCCCTGTGTCCTTTGCAGGGCAGGGTACTGGTTTGTAACATCCTCCACTGGTATCCAGAGCCAAGGTGACAAAAGACTGAGCTTCAAGCACTTGCATGTTGAGCTGCTTTTGGTGCTGGAATGGAAGCTGAAACATTGGCCACCAGACTCTGCATAATTGGGTTTTAAAGACAGGAAATGCTGCTGCTTACTGAAGAAAAATGGCTTTTGAGTTCCAATAATCTTGTGCTAGCTTGTGCTTGTTTGTTTCAGAGGATTTTGAGAAGGTCTGCCAATTCACTATTGCTCATGCCTGTTGGCCTCCTCCATTGCCTACCTTAGTGCAGTCCTTCAGATCAGTGTAAAGTTGGGTGTGATCTTTGGAAAAACGGGGCACTGCCAGTTATCAAAAAAATTTCCAATCCTGCCTCCAGCCAGCTGTCAAAGTATTGTAGGAAAGGCAGATGAGCTCAGGAAGTGGATATTGTAGCCATTAGAGAGACTCAGTTGCAGGTGGGGCAGGACTGGCAGCTCAATAGTCCAGGGTTCTGTTGTTTTAGAGTAGGGGGGTGTAAAGAAGGTGGGGTGGCAATACTAGTCAGGAAAAATGGCACATCCGTGCTCACTCAGGACAGACTGGACAACTCCTCTAGTGAAGTATTATGGGTGGGGACTGAGTAATAAGAAAGTTATGGCCACGTTAATCAGCCTATATTGCAGACCACCCAACATTCCGAGGGATTTAGAGGAGGGAATCTATATAGAAATTGCAGATTGTCGCAAGAATAGTAAGGTTGTTATAGTAGGTGATTTTTAACTTTCCACATACTGACTGGGACTCCATACTGTAAATAGGACTAGATGGGATAGAATTTGTCAAATGTGTTCAGGAAAGTTCCCTTTGTCAGGACTTGGTAGTCTCAGTGAGAGAATGTGTGATACAGTACTTGATTTGGCATTGGGGAATGAGACGGGTCAGGTGACAGAAGTTTTTATCAGTGAACACTTTGCATCTTGTGATCACATACCATTAGTTTCAAAGTAAATGTGCAAACAGACAGGTCTGGTATGTGGATAGAGATTCTAAATTGTAGAAGGGCCAGTTCTGATGGTATCAGAAATGATCTGGCAAGTGTGGATTGGGAGAGGCTGCTTTCTGGCAAAGGTGTATTTAGAAAGTGAGAGGCCTTCAAAAATGACAATGGTTGTTTTGTACCTGTCAGAATAAAAGGTAAATATAATAGGTGTATAGAACCTTTGTTTCTAAGAGATATTAAGGCCCTAATTAAGAACAAAAGGAGGTGCATTGTAAGTCTAGGGAGGGGGGAACAAATTAGGCACTTATAGACTATAACAAATGCAAGAGAACACTTGGGAAAGAAATCGAGGTCTAAAAGAAGGCATGAAGGTGACCATGTAGACGGGTGAAGCAGAATCCAAAAGATTCTGCAGATATATTAAGAGCAAAAGGATTGTAAGCGACAAAATTGGTTCTCCAGATCAGAATGGTAATCTACATGTGGATCCAAAAGAGATGGGGGAGATCCAAAATGACTTTTTTTTGCATCTGCATTTGTTCAGGAGATGGCTCAGAGTCTATAGAAGTGAGGCAGAGCAGCATCAACTTCATGAACCCTTTACAGGTTACAGAGGAGGAGGTGTTGGCCTACCTGAGGTAAATTAGGGTGGATAAATCCCCAGGTCTGAGGAGTTCCCTGTGACCCTGCAGGAGAAAAATGCAGAAGTTGCAGGAGCCCTAGAAGGGTTATTTAAACCACCACTAGCGACAGGTGAGGTGTCAGAGGATTGGAGGACAGCCATTGTGGTTCTGCTGTTTTAGAAAGGCTCCAAAAATAAACCAGGAAATTATATGCCACTGAGCCTGACATCAGTTGTGAGAAAATTATTGAAGGTATTCTACGCGACCAGCTATGAGTATTTGGATAGACATGGACTGATTAAGGATAGTCAGCATGGCTTTGTGTGTGGTAGGTCATGTCTAACCAATCTGATATTGTTTTTTGAGGAAGCTACTGAGAAAGTTGGTGACAAGGCAATGGATGTTATCTACATGGACTTTAGCAAGGCTTTTGACAAGGTCCTGCATGGGAGGTTGGTCAAGAAGGTTCAGTTGCTTGATATTCAAGATGAGTTTATCAATCAAATTAGACATTGGCTTTGTGGGAGAAGCCAGAGAGTGGTAGTAGATAGTTGCCCCCTGACTGGAAGCCTGTGACTAGTGGAGGGTCGCAGGGATCAGTGCTGGGTTCGTTGTTGTTTGCAATCTATATCAATGATCTGTATAATAATGTGGTTCAATAAATCTGCCCTCAAAATCCCTAATATCCATGTACCTATCCAGACTTCCCCTAAACCTTGAAATTGAGCTCGTACGGACCAGTTGTGCTGGCAGCTCATTCCGCACTCTCTCAACCCTCTGAGTGAAGAAGTTCCCCTCATGTTCCCCTTAAACATCTCAACTTTAATGCATCACTTCTGGTTGTAGTCCCACACAACCTCAGTGGAAAAAGCCTACTTGCATTTACGCTATCTATACTCATAATTTTTTACACCTCTATTCCTTGGAATGTAGAAGATTGAGAGGAGATTTGATGAAGTCCTAACCTATTCAGTCTCTCCTTATAACTCGGGTCCTCCAGAACAGGCAACATCCTTGTCAATTTTCTCTGTACTCTTTCAACCTTGTTTACATCTTTCTTGTATGTAGGTGACCAAAACTGCACAGAACACTCCAAGTTTGGCCTCACCAAGCTCTTAAACAACTTCAACATAACATCCCATCTCCTGTACATAATACATTGATCTATGAAGGCCAATGTGCCAAAAGCTTGATAACCCGTGATACAACTGACAATGATATTTCCAGATCCCTTTGTTCCACCACACTCCTCAGTGCCCTACCGTTCACATGTAAGACTCCCATGGCTGGTCCTACTGAAGTGTAACACTTTGCACTTGCTTACATTAAATTAAAATCGGCCATTTTTCAGCCCATTTTTCCAGCTGGTCCAGATCCCGAAGCATAAGCTCTTCCTCACTGTCCACTACACTCCCAATCTTACTGACCTTAACAGATTTGCTGATTCACTGAACCACATTTTCATCCAGATCATTGATTACAGATGACAAACAACAAAGGACCCAGCACTGATCTGTGCGGTACACCGTGAGTCACAGGCCTCCAGTCGGAGAGGCAACCCTCTGGCTTCTCCCACAAAGCCAATGTCTAATCCAATTTACTACCTCATCCTGAATTCTGAACCACCTTGACCAGCCTCCCATGCGGGACCTTCTCAAATGCCTTACTAAAGTCCATGTAAATGACATCCACTGCCTTAATCCACTTTCCTGGTAACTTCCTTGAAATACTCTATAATGGTTAGACATGACCTATCACACACAAAGCCATGCCAGCTATCCTTAATCAGTCCATGTCTATCCAAATACTTGTATGTCTGGGTCCTTCATATACCTTCCAATAACTTTCCCACAACTGATGTCAGACTCACCAGCCTATAATTTCCTGGTTTCTGTTTAGAACAGAACAGCATTGGCTATCCTCTCATCCTCTGATGCCTTTCCTGTCGCTAAGGATGTTTTGAATATCTCTGCTAGGGCCCCAGCGATTTCTGCACTTGACTCCCATAGGGTCCGAGGGAACACTTTGTCAGGCCCTGGGGACTTAATCACATTGATTTGCCTGAGGGTAGCAAACACCTCCTCCTCAATAGTCTGTACAGGGTCCATGAAGTTGATACCACTTTGCCTTACTTCTGTAGACTTTGTATCTGTTTCTCAAGTAAATACAGATGCCAAGAATGCATTTTATAATCTCCCCCATATCTTTTGGCTCCACACATGGATTACCATTATGGTCTTCTAGAAGACCAACTTTGTCCCTTGTCCTTAATTTAATCCCTTTTGCTCTTAACATGTCTGTACAATCCCTTGGGATTCTCCTTCACCTTGTCTGCTAGAGCAACTTCATGCTTTCTTTTAGCTTTCCTGATTTCTTAAGAGTTCGTTTGCGTTTCTTGTACTTCATAAGCACTTCATTTGTTCCTACTCACCCCTCACAGTAGCCTGGAGTACATTTCATCCGGTCCCGGCGATTTATCCAACTTGATGCTTTCCAAAAGCTCCAGCACATTCTCTTTGTTAATATCTACATGCTCAAACTTTTCAGTCTGCTGCAAGTCATCACTAGAATCACTAAGATCCTTTTCTGTAGTGAATACTGGAGTACTGCAATAGATTTATTGGTACATGAATTGTTTGCTGTATTGAGCAGCATGTAAAGCTACCGATGCAGCTGGCTGCAGATGGGATTTAACAATGTATTCAGTAATCTTAACATGTGTGTAACATGATTGAATGCCTTGGACTCCTTTATGTCTGCAGTTCATGTATACTGCTATAGCTGGGTGTTCAGCATGTATTTGCAGTCTGCGGTACTGGCGTAAATAAGCAGAGAGCAAAAGTTGGTATTGTGCTGTGTCAAAAACAATGGATACCTGTTAGCTGTGTATCCTCACTCATGGGCTATTCTCAGGAGCACTGGGATTTAGTCCTGTTTTACCCTCTGCCTAGCTTTTCCCACTGACTGCTCCTTGCTTTTCTCTACAACTTCCCTGTTTCCTTGTTCTCTTCCTGCACTCTGACAAATCCTTTGTGCTACTATGGAAACACAAACTTGTCGCAATCGGAAATATTCAGCATTTCTCTGACTTTAGTATCAATGGGGTTTGTATCAGCCTTCAGACCCACTGCTCCACAATTGTACACGTCACATGAAATTCATTGCTGTTGAAATCTCCCTGTAGTGTTAGACAATCAATTAGCTAATAGAATATTAAACTATGTACATACAGATGTGAATTTTTGAACAAATGTGTTCCTATATTGATTTTACTTTCTCCAATTTTAAAGAAAGAACGGACATGTTTACATTATGCTGTAAGGAGAAGATTCACTTTTCTGGACTATCTGTTAATCATCATCTTGATGCCGGTCTTGCTCCTGGGCTACATTATAATGGTAAGTACTAGGGGTGCTTTTTCACCAAGCTATAATTAGTGTTTCCATTATTTTAAAATGCATGATTTTCATCTAAGGGTGCAGTATAGTTGATCTGTCCAACCTCCGATATGTTTTTCATTGTGAAGATGCATAGTTCACCACTCTATAGCATGGCACCTTTCATTACTTATATTATTTTGAAGATGATTTTTTGGAAGTGGGGTGAGCACAGCATGGAAATGGCCAATCTATGTATCTCATGAAATGAGTTGTGAGGGAAATGACTAGTTGTGATCATGGATACAAATGCTGATTGAAACGGGGGGGAATTCGAAGGAATGATGCAAATCTATATGGAATGAACAACAGGTGGAAGGAACAATAGATCTAATGGTGTCTTTATTCAGCACTTGATCATTTAAGTTTGTTGTGGATTACCTTGAAATGAGTATCATCTCAATTGTGCAACAGTGGTATAGAAATCTCTGAAACTGCATCAACAAAAGTTACTTTGGTTCAGAATTTTTGTATCTGATCCAGCAGTGGGGAAGGAAATGCAGCTGCTACCTAGTTGATTGGATCATTGAGAACTGTATCTGGAAGCACTGATACTGGTCAAAATCCCAGATTCACTTGCTAAATTCCTCTCATTGAGTTCAAGTAATTTGCACAGCTGCTTTTTTTTAATGCCTGGTTTTTTAGTATTTGTGCCCCTTATGTTAGAATGGATGCAGGACCTGTCCCAAGCCTTCAGTGACTTTTGAGCAAACTCTGCAATAATCCTCTGTTTCAGAGAATCAAAGATCAACTTTGTTGTTCCTCTCCGTGCCTTGGGCACATCAGCAAGGTTGCCACCTGTTCCTTTAGCATTTTTTTGTCTTTTTAACGAAGCTGAGTTGCTAGCTCGATGCTCAACCCAGCATGGATGTAAAGCGTGCAAGGAGCCGGCCGGATTCAAACCCAGAACCACTCGCCTGAAAGTCCGGTGTGGATGCCTCTACACCGCTGGTCGGCATCAACTTTACTAACTGTCTACATTAACATGTGCTGGGAATTTGCTGTGCTGTGTTCATCAGCTTATGACATGCAGCATTCAAGAATAAATGTATAAAAATAAAGATTTGTATATTTTAAAACTAATGGTGAAGGTTAAAGTACAGATATGGAATAAGATGTACTTAAATACCGTACATATTTACAATATAAACAACATTATAAAAAGTAGTTTTAAAGCCTCTACAGTGCAGTGTTGAGGGGTAGTAAATAGAGAGGGTGGGGGGGGGGAGCTAACTAGAATTGTTGATCAGATTAACTGTCTGGGGGAAGAAACATTTAAGATGACATGAAGTTTTTCTTTTAATAGCCTTAAAACTTTCCTGAAGGGAAACTGCATTAAATTCACAAATTTTGGCTGGACTTCCTTTTCTTGCTGCAAAAACTGCATTTAGATGTCACTGCACTCCATTCCCTTAGTCACTGAACAAATACCCAAGAACCAGGAAAGAGGGCATCTTAATCTTTGTAAACCTCTCATACTGGGAGGATGAAATGGTGAACACAAGAGCTTCTGCAGATGCTGGAAATCCAGAATGAAAAGCACAAATGCTGGAAGAACTCATCAGGTCAGGCAGCATCATTGGAAGGGAATAAGCATTCGATGTTTCAGGCTGAGAGTCTTCATCAGGACTAATCTTGTGGGTCAGAAAAAATTCAGATTATAACACAGTTCAAACAGAAGGTGCCAACAATTGAAAATCACTTGGCATATGTGAAGGAGCTGGGACTGGTAGAATATTGATACATCGGAAAGGCTGATAATCTAATTATTAGAGAATGTACTTGTTTTACATGATTGATTTTATTCAGCAGCTTTAAGCATGAACACTCTCGAGCATTCAGTGCTTGAGCCACAGGGACAGTGTGGAACTGATGGCTAAGGGTTTGTAGAGGAGGTTGCTATTGAAACTTCTCAAGAGGGGAATGGGAGATGAAGCAGTTCAAGGAGGCAATTTGGCACAGTAGGGTCTTGGAACATGAAACCAGTGGGGTGTGGGGGTGGGGAGAGAACGGGAAACATGGATCATAAAGTGACCATGGATTGGAGGAGAATGGAGAGATCTAGGGGGTCGTAAGTTGGGAGAAAGCCAACCAGCTATAAACCTCATTAACAATGCTGTGTACATATGTGATTTAAAGAAAAACAAATTTCCAATGTTTCACTGTGTGGGACTTTTTAAGTGGGACACCGTCTCCATCCAGGATACCATCCAGTACTCTAATCTGCGGTATTTCTGTATAGTCTCTCTCTTAAGAAGTCCCACACAGTAAACCATATAGGAAAAGTTGTATCTGAAGCTGGTACCCGGGTTTAAATGTTCCACAAGTAGGCTCACTATTGCTGAAACAGGAACTTGCTGTTTTCTTAGCTTTGTAATCATGACTAAGGTAGAAAGTTGTGATTCATCCTGATTAGAGACGGTAAGTAAACATTCAGATCTTGCATGTAGATGGAGGCATACAAATTATACAGATGACTATTTGCTTAATTTTTATGCGCAGGAATCAAAGAAGAGTCGTAATGAAATATTGATCAAGCTATTGTTGTCGGCTAAAGTGGATGTAAATGCAACAGACAATGTAAGGATCAGTATATCTTAATTTACAAATACGTTTTGTTCATTATATGAAATTGATTAAGCAGGTGGACTTTATAGAATAGTACACCCTAGATCTTGTAGCCCAGTTCCTCATACTGGCCATTGAAAGATTGTCCAGCCACTTGTACTGTAGTCTTGAAACTGTTTTCCCCCTTTTTTCATACAACTTTTTTCTAACAAACTTTTCTCTGGCCTCCAGTTGGGTGTAGTTGACTTGCAGCTGGCTAGAAGTCTGAGGAAGAGTTTATTTGTCATGTGTGTTGGGAAAGCACTAGATCCTTCAACTTTTTTTCTATTAGTGGACATTGTAGGCAGCTTATTACCTTTTGTGCTGATTAAAGAATCCTAGCACAGAACTGGGAAGAGTTGTAATTGATGCATGAAGTATAAATTAATCTGGATCTCACTTTCATATTAGATGGATAGATAGATACTTTATTCATCCCCATGGGGAAATTCAACTTTTTTTCCAATGTCCCATACACTTGTTGCAGCAAAACTAATTACATACAATACTTAACTCAGTAAAAAAAAATATGATATGCATCTAAATCACCATCTCAAAAAGCATTAATAATAGCTTTTAAAAAGTTCTTAAGTCCTGGCGGTAGAATTATAAAGCCTAATGGCATTGGGGAGTATTGACCTCTTCATCCTGTCTGAGGAGCATTGCATCGATAGTAACCTGTCACTGAAACTGCTTCTCTGTCTCTGGATGGTGCTATGTAGAGGATGTTCAGAGTTATTAGGAATCTGAGATATTAATAATATCTATAGAAACATTGCCTCTACCCTGTCTGTAGGATGGGCAACTCCACTCTTTAGATACTCTGCCTGTTCCACCATCAAAGTCACCATCTTTCACCTTCAGCCTGTCTGGTGCTAAACCACTCACCTGTGCTTATTTTGCCCCCACCGCTTTCTCTTTTGCTTTCCTAAAATTCTTAAGTAATACTTACCGAATTCATCCAAATCTTTGCTTCCCAGTTTCCACCTTGGACCTGTGCTCTGCTCCACCCAGCTGGCTCCTATCAGTCTGCTGTGGTATCCCGTAGCGTGCGTGCGTGCGCGTGTGTGTGTGTATTTATTTAGCTTTGTTTAATTCTCTTTACAGAATGGTAATTCGGCTCTTCATTATGCATGCCAAATGAAAAATAAGAGAATCGTCTCCATTCTCGTTAAAGCAAATGCGGATGTCACCATTGCCAATAAGGTAAATGTGCGACAATGCCAATGTGTTGCATGTGCTACGACTGAATTCCGATATTAGATCACAACGATTTATTTGTTTTATATTTTGATTCGGAGGACGCAGGTCAGAGTTGGGAGACCTGTCATTTCTCTTCTCACCACACCATTCTGTATTCCAATGGCTGTTGGCTGTTCCTTCTATATGGGAGAAAAGAAATACTTGAAGCTTGCATTCAGATCCCTTGAGTTTTGAGTACCATGTTAGTTAGGCCGTCAATGTCAATCAAGGAGGCCAAGACACCTCTCTCCCCTCCAATATAATTTATCAGGAACTTCCAAGCAATTGATGAACCTTTCAATCTAGATCATCTGTGATGTACCATTTTACAATCAAAATTGCAAGTGAAAAATGGGCTATTTTGATCCACCTCATCCATGCTGACTGTGATTCCTATGTACGCTAATCCCGTTTTCCCACATTAGGAAAACCGTAGAGAGGCAGGCCCATGTGCTTGTCCATAGAAGGGACACTGAGCATACAGTATTGAGTATGGTATGAAAATTCCATTTAACATGTTAACTGGTGACTTGTATGTGCAATGTATGGTAGATTTGCAAATGTCCTGATGCCAACTTTGAGGTACTGTCAGAAGTTCTCTGCCCATTTGGGGTAACTGTGACTAATAGCCTCTTGGGACACTGGCTATAGGGTAAATTGTGTTGGGCATTAGAATGTCTAAATATGAAATTGAGATGAAGCAGAATTGCTATTGCTATTTAGTTGGATGTCAACAGGCATCTTAATGGAACTTTACCACCTATTAGCCAGTACTTGAATGTTGCCCCTGCATGCATCCTCTAATGAGTTGCTAATGGAATTAAACACATACAAAGGAAGTTCACCTTATGCAGCTGAAGATGGTTCATCTCCACCCTGAGGCATTTTTAAACTGTATTGGGCTAAAAGTAACCTCCCAGTAAATACCTACCTTTTGCTTGGGGTTCATCAACAGGCAGAAAGAGGTTTTACCGAGGCTCCTGGATGTTGCATTAATGCCATATAAACAGTCATACCTTTTATTACAAAAGTTTATTTACTAACAAAACACTAATCATTAAGGCATCTTAACTATATATATTCTATAATATACAAGCCCCTGACGGCCTACCATTACACATTATGCCCATAAAGACCATGTGCTGTTGGGACATCTGGGCATGGACAAAAACCGGGAAGAGGGGCAGACATTCAGCCCGCAACTGCCTGCCAGCTGGACCTGTGATTTCCCCAGCTTGGCTGGGGTTGGGAGCAAGCTGACCAGGAAATAGCCCGAGCGACGCACCCCCTCTCTGCACTGGGTGACTGTAACTGGTCATGCCTTTCCCTTCTGGTTACACCAGAGATGTGAAGAGGGCTACAACCCAGAAGTCCGTTATGGGTAATAATTACCAACATAAGTCTCTGCAGATGTAGAGTAATGCACAACCTGTATTTCGGGCCAAGACCCTTGGATCTAAAGTGTCAACTGTTTATTCCCTTCAATAGATGCTGGCCGACCCGAGTTCCTCCAACCGTTTGTGTGGGTTGTTGGAAACCATTACCTTTTTATTTTTTTTCTTGTGTTGGGCAGTCAAAATAGCAATGTGCCACTTGCTTTTCCAAACATTGCTCTGGAACATTGTCCAGAAGATGGCTCATTTCAGATTTAGGTTCAATTCCAAATCCTCTAGATGCAAAGTGTCATTGAGTCTGTTAATCCTTGCAAGTAAGTCATGTTTTTTTTTTTGGAATAATCTTATGGAATTAGCTGTAGCTTTTCAGGTTCAACATGTAGATAGAAATGATTGGATTACCTTTTCACATTTGTATGGCTTGAAACTTTTTTTTCCAGAATGGAGAAACTCCTCTGGATATTGCAGCAAGACTGAAGTTTCCAAAAATTTTAGCTGTGCTGCTGCGAAAGGAAGCCTGAAGTTTTCTGGAATCAATGGTTATATGTAGCAAATAAATGAGTTTTGTATATTTTGAAATGAATGGGGAATCTGATTTTATTTATTTAATACACTGTTTAGTTTGATCAGGTGGTGATGTATTTCCCCATTCCCAGATTCATGAACATAAAGTTGGCTGGCATTTTACTGCAGTCCTGAGGGAGTGGTGCTGACTTAGATAAGATACTAAACACCACCTCGGGTAGAAAAAGATCCTAGGGAGCTATTTTAAAAATGAATTGTATTCATTTATTCCATTGCTGCATATGAACAACCTGTAGAAAAACAGTATTTTGATTTCAAAGTATTTCGGTGGTCATATGAGTCTTGGGGATAGGAAAAGTGCTGAACAGCTGAAAGATCTTTCAGCATGTCTCCTGGTTTATTCAAGTGGAAATTATGACTTTGTTACATGTCTGGTTCTTTCCCACCTGCAATAGGAACATATCATTTTCTGTCATGCAGAGCCAAGAATGAAGATGATCCAAATTTAATATGTCTATCAAGTCTACCCTGGATACTAGTAAATGCCTTAATGGGGCATATTGAAGTAAAAATGTAGTTAATGGTTTTAGTTTCACTGCAATCAATTGTTATGGCAAGACTGCACAATTAAGGATGTGAATAATTAATTTCCAATTGCTGTTTACAAATTTGATACTGTATTACCCTTTCAACTGCAGGTTTACCATGAATCAAGGAAATTTGTAATTATATTTTAAAGCTACAGTGTGGTTTTGAGTACTACCTGTGAAAGGGATAGTGTGCTATCTTCTGAGTGAATTGTCAAGCACCACAAATGGGGCCTATTGAGATGTGTAGAAACAGGAACTTTGTTTTGATTTAAAAAGTAAATGCAAGAATGCGAAGGTCCTTTAATTTCTGCTGTTGGTCATCGTTGCTGACTTTACTAACCCCATCTCTCTCACTTCACTTGCCAATCTCTGTCAGAAGTATACTAGACCTACACTACCTTCTTGTTTAGAGAACTTCCAAAAGTTCACTGCCTTTCAAGTGGAGGAATGTTGGGCTCTGGATTCCAGACACAAAAGCCAGAATGAAAATTCACCTGAAAAAGTTTTATATAAAAGTTTATTCCTACTCATGTTCATTAACAAATCCTCAATCTCCATTGTTAACCTCTTTACAGTTTATTTTAATTCCATATAGTACCTTAAAGTCCGAATGCACTGCAATTGGTTTACCATTCAAGTCTGTTTAAAAATGGACACAATATTTATAATTAATGTGAAAGCATAGTAGCTTACTCTTTATTGAAATTGTTCCATTGTAATAGTAAGACATATGACAAGGCACTATAAAACAAGAGGCAAACTTGATGGATTTCACAGTATTAGAACTATCTTCTGCAGTTCAGAAGTTTTGCATCATCATCCACCAGCATTCCAATCTTTAAGCACCATAACAATTATGTTCAGGTTATCGCTACTTTATATCTATTGATCTGAAATTCAGCTATGAATGCTGACAGATACCTCAACCCTGCTTGTTCTGAAATAATTAACACAAATACACATTGATTGCAATGTACCAGAAGCTGTCAGGTTCACAGCAAATCCACAGACATTACTAAAGAAAATCAAAATTGTTACTTTGTGGCTAGTTTTACAAATTTATGTTGCAAACTTTTTAAATGAGAAAAGGGACACCCACCCTGTACTGGCGAGGTCAGTACATAATGGAATAATGAATTGTCACTCTGCATGATGCGCTCATTATTCCAGTTTACCGGACCAGGTGGAGTTGTGCTCAGTATCTGACTTGCGTTAAATGTTACAAATTCAAATTATGCTATTGAAAGTACATTAAAACTACACCCAAGACAGCAACAATATTTCTTTATACAATAATTTCCATATAAAAAGTATCACACAGTAAAGAGTTCTTTCAAGTTCTCTATCACAATATTTGCACAGTCCACACCAGGTCATTCAGTGTTTTTTTTGTGGAAACTCAAGTATTTAAATGAAACAAAGCTAGCTTTTAATTAAACTATTTTCTGACCTTGAATGATGAGGTGTAGATTGTCCCAGGTAATGAGTTAAGATCTATTTCAGAAAGTCTGCATTCAGTAATAAAATTATTGTTGAAAATTTAAACTAGTGGTATTAGTATCAAAATACAGAATCCAGTGGATAGGGTTCCACATTATTATTATGATTATCTGAAAAGGAATCAGATACATTAATTACATCTGAAATTAAGGACGCTGAGGAATTCATTGTCTTGAATACCCTGTATAATCACTGATCTGTTGACTAGAGCTCCATTACAAGGCCTGCATTGCTTTAAAAAAGTGCTCACTCTGAGCAGAAAACATTTACAAGAATAAAAATCAATTTAAAAAAGGGTGTCTTTAATCTAATTAGTCTTTATCAAGACACTCAGTAGAAAAGCTTGGCTGTGTTGTAATTATAGGCATGATCAGTTTTTTTTCTTGTCAGTGGTAAAGCTAATGTGAACAATGACAAATCACGTCAGACCCAACACTTTCCCATAACCATCAGGTGGTCTAGAAGCTTTACTTAAAATATGGTACATAATTTTTAAGAACTACCTGAGACCATCAATGATCCCAGTAATGCAGCTGAAAGAGAAAATCTAGAAAACACAAACCGGAGTAAATATTGACTCTACTTTTAAAAAATGTTTACAGCATGTTGTTCCAGACTCAGCGATATTTTTTCATGAGATTGAGGATTTCACTGTACATGCGTGATGGAGCATCCAGGCCCCAGATGAAATCCAGATGTTCCCAATCTGGGATTTCCTTATGGTAAATTAAGTTGGGCAATTTATGTAGCAACATAGTCACGTCGGTGGGATCAGCCAGCCAGTCATGACCTCCAGTCCAAAGAACAGTGGGAACATTCATCTTTTTTATGTTGTAGAGAGGCGGTATTGTCTGGTCAAGAGAAACAAAAGGAGATTAGAACTCTGTCACAACACAAACATAAGTCAGTGCAGTCAATTTCTAGTTTAAATATACCGGATTAAGAGGATGGAGCTGAGACAAGGTGATATCCACATGAGGAATCTTCTTTGGGATATTTATGTACCTCTCCTGACTGCAGTGAAACTTATTTTGTGATGAAATTGGAAGCTGGCCATCCCAAACTCTAGGATGCAGATAATTGTGAACTGAGATGAAATAAGTATTTCCAAAATGAAAATCAGTACTTCCTTCAACTCCAGACCCCAGGGGCCTCACTCCCATATTATATCTCAGTAGGGTGAAGGACCTTTAGTATTGGAGAGTTGATTTCAATGCAACACAACAAAGTCCCACAAACTGATGTTAAATATAAAAGCAACAATCAGGAGTATTTTACCAAACTATCAAAGGTAGCAACAAAAAAAATGTAATGTAAATTTATCTCAAACTATTTAGGATCCTTCTTAAGTGTGCTTCATTCTAGAGTGAAATCACGGTTTCTGTTTTTGGGCAAATTAATTGAAGAATGGTTCTAGTTTACTGAGACCTTGATGCAAGTGAAAAGCAGAGCACGCAGGAGTGTGAAGAATTACTTATAGTATAAAAGAATCATTAAAGTTCAGGTCTTAAACAGGTTTGTCATGAAGAAACTAATATGTTAGATGAACCTGAACCAGATTTTTCTCTAAAGAAATGACTCTAGCAACTTAAATTAGGGCTTCAGGGGCACAGGAACCCCACTAGCTGCAGATTACCTTCCAAGCCACAGACCATCCTGACTTGGAAATATATCACCAGTCCAATCCTTCGTTGTTGAGCACAAGTCTTGGAGGCTATCTATTCAATAGCTCTGTGGGAGCAGCTTCACAAACTGTTCAGTGTGGCAGCTCACCACCACCTTCAAGGCCAAATAGACACTGGCAATAATTGCTGGCCTTGCCAATAATACACAGGTTTTTAAAAAAAATTAAAATATTGAATATCAAAGTATACTAAACATACCTGAAAATGACCGAGCAAAATAAAATCTTTGGCCAATAAATCAGTTTATATATAAAAAAATAGTTGCGGGGTTCTTACTGATGTGATTCCATGTGCTGAGTAACTTTAGTCTACCAGTAGGGGTAGACAGGAATACAGGTAGTCCCCGAGTTACGAATGTCCGACTTATGGACAACTTGTACTTACGAACAGAGGAAGGAGAACGCCGTCCGCAATTTTAAGTCATTGCCGTGGACACTGTGTTGAGTGTTTAACTTTGTATTTGGCTTAAATTTTTCTTAGTAAGATTCACCCTGACACCGCCCGCAACCCCCCCCCCCCCCCCCCCCAATTTCAGTCCGCTCGTTGCGCAGTGAGATCAGCGCCGGGCTGGAGAATGGAGTTTCCCCGAGTTCGATCCAGTGATAGACCGTTCCCGTGCTGGGTTGATGTCGAGCTCGCAACTTGACCTCTTAAAAAATTCTCTGCCATCTCCAGTTTAAATTCCCACACAGAATATTGTGGAGGATCAAATACTCAAACCCAGCACAGCCCCCACTTGTCCCATTTAGCCTGTCTCAGTGCGGTGGACTTTAGGACCCAGTGGACCTCGGGAGCCGCTGCCGGCAGTGTTTCTGTTCCATTGATGGGAAGCGATTGCGACTAAAAATAAAGTGGAAATAATAAAGCGTTTGGAAAGAGGTGAAACGCCATTGGTAACTGGAAAAGCATTAGGCTACAGTTGGTCAACGATCGGAACAACTTTAAAGGATAACAGATAAAGTGAGAATAATGGAGCATATGAAAGGTGCTGCCCTAATGAAAGCTACAATTATTACCAAGCAACGCAGTGGTTTAATTATTGGAATACATACGTTTCTTAAGTGTTCTATATGCATAGAAAGGTAAAATATATACTATATACCAAGACAAACGATTGACTAACTGATGCTAAATAATACTGGATGTACTTGTTCCGACTTCCGTACAAATCCGACTTAAAGACGCACTCAGGAAGAGAACTCGTACGTAACCCGGGGACTGCCTGTAGTGCAGGCACTGAATGCAGCTGTCCATTTTGCCACATCAAATCCACCAAACCTTGTACATTTCAGCTGGCAAAAAAAATAGCAGCAACACAAAGCAACGGCTGATGCTGGAGTTTGGAGCAACAGTCTGCTGGAGGAATTCAATGGGGCAAGCAGCATTTGTTGTGCAGGAATAAGATATTATTTATATTTCAAAGGTTCAAAGGTACAATTTAATGTCTGTGAAATGTATACAATATACATTCTGAAATACTTCTTCTCTGCAACCAGCCACAAAAACAGAGGAGTACCCCAAAGAATGAAGGACAGTTAAATGTTAGAACCCCGAAGAACCACCCCCCCCCAGCTCCTCCCCCAGCACGTAAGCGGCAGTGAGCACGATCTCCCCTCCCCCCACCGGCAGAAAAGAGCAAGCATCGGCTCTGCCACTGAGCACTCAAGCGCGAGCAAAGCAATAGCAAAAACAAAGACTTGCAGTTACCCCAAAGACTTTGCGTTTCACCCGGTAATGGACATACTGCAGGTTCTCTCTTTCGGGATATATATGGCCATTCTCAAGATTGGATTGTTGGAAATCAGAAACCAAGTCAAAGACTTTGAAGACTGGGATGGGAACGGGAAATTGGAATCAACAACAATAGTAGAGGCTCAAGGTCAAATTCAGGGGCTTCAGATCAATGGGCTGTTTGGAGATCAAGTGGCATAGTTTTGGCGTAGGTGTAGTTTTGATGCAGGGGTGTAGACAAGGCTCAAGGACTTAAAGGTAAATGATTTCAATCTTGAAGGTCTTAAGTTGAGGTTTTAAGAAGCTCTCCCAGATGGAAATAAATTTGTTTGCACATGGAATCAAATTGGCCACTTTGTTAGATATACCTACTCATTAATGCAAATATCTAATCAGCCAATCATGTGGTAGCAACTCAATGCATAAAAACATGCAGACATGGTCAAGAGGTTCAGTTGTTGTTCAGACCAAACATCAGAATGGGGAACAAAAGTGATCCAAGTGACTTTGACAGTGGAATGATTGTCAGTGCCAAAAGAGATAGTTAAAGATTCTCAGAAACTGCAGATCTGGAGTTTACAGAGAATGGTGCGAAAAACAACAAAACATAGTGAGTGATAGTTCTGTGGGTGAAAACACTTTGTTAAATGAGAGAGGTCAGCAGAGAATGGCCAGATTGGCCCTTGCTGACAGGAAGGTGACACATTACAACAATGGTGTGCCAAAGAACATCTCTAAACACACATGTTGAACCTTGAAGTGGATGGACAATGGCAACAGAAGATTACACTCCTGCACCTGGTAACATGGCCACTGAGTATACTGTATATAATTGACAGAAATGTTATATGGGAAACGATGACACAATAACCCTGCTACAAATGATGTTGGTGTTGCAGGGGAGATGGAGGGCTGGAAGTGGTCCAAATTCACCTGGAACTGGTCCTTTTCATTCATCAAATCCACCTCACCCCCTCTCCACAAACATTCAAGTACATAAATACAGGAGGGTGGGACACAGCATTATGCGTGTGAAATTTCCAGACTCATCAATTTATAAGTAACAGAAATCAGTATCAATTCAATGATTTGTCGTGATGTGGCAGCTGGTGGAGGCAGGTTGGTCAGTACAACACTTCTGGGATCTGGGTTCAATCATGCACTTGTGGAAATCCTGACTTCATCAATTTTGGAGCATAATACTGGCAAGGATATTGTCATTGTTATAAACCTAGAGTCCAGCAATGATATAAAATATCAGAACCACCTTGCAGGATATACAGAATACAACCTATCAAAAGACACCAATTCCCCTCATGGGCGATTTCCTGTACAATACCTCATTATAGTGAGCCATATTCTCATCTTCGGAACCCCAATCAAAAGCCTGAAATCTTCCTGTCTTTGTGTTCTGGAAAACAAACATCACATGATCAAAAAACCATTTCTCACCCAACTAATACAATGCACAAGTGTACACCAGTTGCCAGACACTTCAAATGCACAATCTGCTTATCTCACGCAAACTGAAACCATTAACTATCATTTCTGTGAAATTTAGCTTCCCTTTGGAAATTTCCCCAGTTCGGCTCCACCAAACACTTCACCCAGTCCAGGTTGAAAAGGTATTGATACCTTTCCCCGCGGGGTTTCCGAGGACGATATAGTCTTCACAGCTCAGGACTGGGAAGACTGCCGGGTAAGGTCATCACTCAGCTTTCATACTTGCAGCAACAATAACCCTCAACACCTTCCCACTCCAATCCTGCATTCCACTGTCTTCACAAAATGCTGGTGGAAAGCAGCAGGCCAGGCAGCATCTATAGGAAGAAGCACTGTCAACGTTTTGGGCCGAGACCCTTCATCATCCCTTATTTATTTATCTATCTATCTATTTGTTTATTTATTCCCCCCTTTTTCCCTTTCTCTCTTTTTTCTGTCTCTGCCCCTCTCGCAATCACTCCTTGCCTGCTCTCCATCTCCCTCTGGTGCTCCCCTCCCCCTTTCTTTCTCCCTAGGCCTCCCGTCCCATGATCTTTTCTTTCCCTTTTGCCAATCAACTTTCCAGCTCTTAGCTTCATCCCTCCCCCTCCTGTGTTCTCCTATCATTTCGGATCTCCCCCTCCCCCCCAAACCTTTTACTATCTCTTCTTTCAGTTTGTCCTTACAAAGGGTCTCGGCTCGAAATGTCGACTGTACTTTTTCCTATAGATGCTGCCTGGCCTGCTGCGTTCTACCAGCATTTTGTATGCGTTGCTTGAATTTCCAGCATCTGCAGATTTCCTCGTGTTTCAACTGTCTTCCCTGGTCATTCCCTTCCCAATCTCTATTCAGCCTCCTAATCATCCCCAATCCTGCAGCACCCCTGTGACCTCCCCTATTTCTGAAACTCAGGCCTCAACTTTCTGACCTGAGACCTTCATCTTCAGATATCAATTGCTACTGCACCCCTTCCACCAGTGGTCACCCCAAACAGCTTGGAGCTCTACCAAACTGCCCCTTTGGGGGAAGCAGGCCATTACGGAGCATTCCTAACACAATGCCACCTTCAAAGACTTACCCTCTCAAAATGGCCTGGAATCTGGTGGCATATTGTTGATGCTCAAAATGTGTAAAGCTCCAGTTCATCAGCTGGGCCTTAGTCCAGTTGACATCTGCAGCAGAAGATCAAACACCAAAACGGGCCTTGCCAGTGATCCGGTGCCTAGATGCCCAGTTAGATTTGCCAAAACCCTTTGGACCTTAACTCATTGGTCCATGTTTGAAGCAAGTCTGCAATAAGTTCTTCAGCTGCAGAACTGGTAAAACCCCAAAATGATGAGTAGTTTATTGTTGAACGAGTATCTATCATTTTACTGATAATTGAAGCAATTTAACCAAAATGATATGCCCCAATTTTTGTCCAAGGGACTTAATTCAGTAACATTCCACATTCTTGGATACATGCTAATGTCATATCTGTGTTGAAACCGCTCTGCTAGAGTGAAGCTAATTCTGGAACATAGATCTTCAGCACTACACTGGGATAGTCTCTACTGTACTTAGTGCTCTCGGCCATTTATTGATATCACAAGGATGAAACAACCTGGCTGAAAACTGTCTTTCCTGATGATGGGGATTTCAAGGCCAAGTTGACATGGTCTGCCTACTTGACATTTCCGATTTTCAGCTCTGTCTCTGGAACTCGCGTACTGGGCCCCTACCTTATGGAGGATAAGGACATTGTTCAAGCTTTCTCCTCACTCGTCACTAGATGGGGTGGGGCTGCTGAACTTTGATAATATATATTGTAAACAAGAGTGTGCAGATACTGGAAATCTTAAACACACACAATATACTGAAGGAACTCGGCAAGTCAGGGGAATAAACAATCAAGGTTTCAGGCCAAGTCCTAATGAAGGATCTCAGCCTGAAATGTCAATTATTTATTCCCCTCCATTGATGCTGCCTGACTTTGATGTATTGGTTTTGAGGTGGTTTTGAGGTGGTTTAGCTCTATCTATTGGATGCATAATTTGCTCTTTCCATATATAATCTTGTACTACAGGATGGTGGGTGGGGATATGTCTCTACCAAAGGAGGTATAAGGTACTCCTTCCCTCCCCTTACCTGCAAGTCACTCTTGGGCAAGGTGAAGCACCTGCTTAGTCCCACCCTCACTCAATCAGGATCACGTGAAGCCGTGGGAGCAGCGGGTGGATGGCCGTATGAGTAGCTGGTGCATATCACAACTCCTGGTCAACCACTGACACCACACAGACAATCTTTGAAGAGTATTGGTAATGCTTGGGGGCCACCCACCTTGTAAAGACACTGCCCAGAAGAAGGCAATGGAAAACCTTTTCTTTGGAAAAATTTGGCAAGAACAATCAAGGTCAAAGTAGATTATCTTACTAGGCAAACTATAATATAATGAATATTCTGAAGGGCATCTTGATGTAAAGATGGGACCTTGGTAGAAGAGATCACTGCATTGTCCTTGCAGAGACAGTTTACATGGACAAATTAATCTATCACAAGTACATTGGTGAGAAAAGGGTAAGTGGGTACATTCACTACCGGCCAGAGATACATAATCCAAGTCTTGGCCAGCTCCGTCACTATCATGTCCTAAATCATCTTGCAGGCAGCTCTTCCTTCGAGTTGTTTTCTTGGCTTTCAATTCCCAATTTGCTCCTTTGCTGCCAATGTTTTTAGAATATCACTGCATGTCCAGTCTCTCCCCAGGCCCCAATTTGATTAAGTATCCAACCCCTCACACCCAATAGCACTGTGATGCTCCTCCACTGCCACAGATCCCACTCTGATTGGCGGTCCACTCATCCAAACACGCATTTGGTCTTAAAACAGCAGTGTGAGGCAATTGGCCAGTGTTCTTGACAGGGCTCCAGTCTTCAATCCACTCCAAAGCTGCAGAGCCCTGACACGTGATATTCCAGATTTCCAACGCTCAGTACCCAAACAGTCTGAATCCCCGGAGCGCTAACCACTATACCACAGACACCATCCCCGCAGTAGTCAATCACCCCCTCAACACTCCACAATGAAGTTTGCTCTAGTTATCCAGGATAGATTGGTACTCATGACAGCAAAACTTTTCTACTGGAGACCTCCGAGGGGGAAAACTTGTGCAGCCTCCCATTGTTCACCCACAATAGCATTTATTCAAGCAATACCGAATTTCTAGACAATCGTCTTTAGATGGCAACATTTGCAACAAATGAGGACATTGATGACATGCTCAGAGTTTGTACCTGGCTCCAGTGGAGAATATTTTGTACAGATGTTCCAGCTGGACAATGGGCTGAATAGACTGGAATTCGGCTCTGCAATGCATTAATTAAAGAAAAGTGAACCAATAAACATATTGGATGCAATGCTTTTAACTACAATTATAGAAACAAAGAGTCCAAACATATCTGAAATATGCTGTGATTCCAGATGAGGACAGACTGCACCTTGTACATTTTTGTTTAGAAAAAGGAGGTACTGTTGCAAATTCCAGAGCCAGTACCTGAGTTCACTTCGTAAAAAATCACTGCAAGTGATGCTTATATTCTACGTCCACTCAGTGGGGCCCTTGTTCATGAACTTTATAAAACTATACAAAGTTCACTAGAAAAAATTAATAATACTAAATAACATCTAAAACCAGTGAAGTTAAAGTGGGATGGGATAGTTATAGCAATAGCATGCAACAGTCAAAAAAATCTGCTGGACCAGTAAAGTTCTGAGCCCACTGGATTATTCGACTTTAATAGTAAAATCCAAGTAATAGAAATAGACTATCTTTCATACACATTCTCAACATTTCTTCGAGCGTTCAAACTTCTGTTATGCTTACCATGTTAAGATTCTTCGTATTGAATCCACTTATTATGAAGAATACATTGCCACACAGCTCCTCAATCAAGAACTGGTCACACACGTGTGTAGCAAGCCACTTTATTATCTTGGTCTGTGGAAGGAAATCCCGTCTCCCAAAAATATCCTGAAAACAACAATGCCAAAAAAAAAGTCACTAACAAGTTAGGCAAAACCTAAATACTTAAATGGTAGTAACAGACTTAGGATGAGATTTCTACTGGGGAAGTTCTCCCGATTATCTGGAACAACTCTGGCACGATGCCCTGAAAAAGCAAGTGGAAGTTGATCCATGCAAGCTTGTTTAGTCAATTGACTGCTCAGCAAGTTTACAAAAGTTAGAGACATATTCCAATGAATGAGAAAACCATAATAAACGATGCATAGAAAATGCTGAATGAAGGGTCTTGTCCCAACAGTTCATTCCCCTCTACAGATGCTGCCTGACCTGCCAAGTTCCTCCAGCATCTTGTGTGTTACTCTGGCTTTCCAGCATCTGCAAAATTGCTTGGGTTAGTGAATGATTCACCTTTCTTTTCACACAAACTACCATCATCAAACTGAAAGTAATGTCAGCGGAGTGCAGGGGCACATTTAGAGGAGGTGTTTTATGGCCATAACTAGGTATTTATTTTTAAGTGGTGTTTGTTGGGAACCTGGAACTAAGACCTCCCAGCTATAAGCCCACCAACTCCTTGCCATGCCTTTAAAGGCTGGCGCGTCACAGGAACCATGCCAAAGTTGTGTTGGTGGGTGGGTTAAGTGGCTACTGTAGAGGGTAGATGGGTGATGGCAGAAGAGGTGGAGAAGATGATAGGGATGCGAATGGAAACACAGATCAATTAGGATTCGTGTATGACTTGTGCTCGATGGGGAGTGCGGATGCCATAAGTCAAAGGGCCTATTTCTGTGTTGTATGGCTACAAACTCAAAGCATAATTTAATCACAATCCTCAAATCATGTGCATCATATCAACTGAACACCAAATAATGAAGCTTAGCAGCTTTATTCAGTTATCAGCTGCAGTAGTCAGACAGTGGCCTCCCCCTTTCTCCAGTGAACCCATGGAATAGAAAATTCCATCGCTTCACAAATTTCAAATTACCCTCCAACTCCTACAGTTAAACTGCCTCTCTTCCCAATTCAAATATGGTTATCAAGATAAAAAGCAGGCACTTACTTTGATTAAAAACTCTGGAAGAAGACCAAGTTTTACCAGTGGGCTGGTAGCATATTGAACTGTCGCAACAGGAGCCAGGCCAAAAAATAACTTAATTTTCTTTGCGAGCTCTGGCATTGTAGAAAAGGCTATGAAACCTGATGGAGGAAGAACAGAATGTTATGGGGAAGCTGAAGATCATCATTAAAACTCTCCTATATCTAAGATATAAACAATAAAAATCAAACAGAAGGATTCCATTGTATGGGTTAAGAAAAGCATGTAGTTGCAGAATTTGCCATGAAGCTATTGGCAGTCATCATTATAATGGAAGGAATCTGACAGCAAGTGCAAATGCACATCTGTCTTGAATACTTAGAGTAAGCATTGTTGATTGGTGTGGCGCGTGGCCAAGTGGTTAAGGTGTTGGACTAATGATCTGAGGGTTGTGAGTTCAAGCCCCAGCTGAGGCGGTGTGTTGTGTCCTTGAGCAAGGCACTTAACCACACACTGCTCGAGTCCACCCAGCTGAAAATGGGTACCGGCAAAATGCTGGGGGTTAACCTTGCGATAGATTGGCGTCCTATCCTGGGGGGAGTCTTGTACTCTCAGTTGCTTCACGCCATGGAAACCAGCATAAGCACTGGCCTGATGAGCCTATAAGGCTTGTGACAGAATTTAACTTTTAACATTGTTGATTTTCAGGACTAATTGGGAACAGTGGGGATGGTGAGTTGGGAGCAGTAGTTAGAGGTAAATGTTGGATGCTTCAAGAATTCAGACTGTTGGGACGCCGAACAAAAAAGATCTGAAATGTCATGTGACGGACCCTGGAATGTTGGAGTGGATTGAAGATCGGAGCACTGGCAGTCTGGCATGTCAAGAACGGGGGAACTGAACAACAATGGTGTGCTAAACCATTTTAATAATCTTTCACT